>NC_142248.1:42522047-42830618 GCF_052056855.1 Sturnus vulgaris
GAGGAGCAAAAGCAGCAGAAAAGCACACACATCCCTTGTGCTGCAGCATTGCTGGAATGTGTCACACAAGTGAAATGTCCATCCTCACACCAACGGATGACAGACTGTGCCTGGAGAGAGGAAATGTGCCATAGTCAGGCAACCAACTCTTGGTCCAAACCCTGGGAGGTGCAGTCCCATGCTTTGGGACATAAACATTCAGCCAGGATCCTCCCTCCATTTACCCATTTTTAAGCCAAGAAATTAACGCCACAGACACCTTTGTGTTGTGCCACAGTGGGTCCACTCATTCTGCTGCTCTGGTTGAGCGCACAAGGCAAGAAATGGGCTTTGTGATCCTGACAGGTTGAGGCCACACAGCTGCACACACTCCTTGCCCACTGCTCAAGAATAAACCAGAGGTGCAGCATGAAGAGGTGGAAAAGAGATCAGAAATGGAGGTGAGGTCAGCAGAAGAAATCTGAGAGAGCACATAGGGAGCACAAGGCACTACAATGCTATTCCTGCTCCAGCCTCTCCTCAAAGCCACATTCACAATACAAGATGACTTCAGGGAGAGTCTGTCCAGAAGAACAAGAGAAAAGTGTTGGCCACTGTGTTACATGCATTGAATCCAGCTGGTTTTGGGCTTGTAGCTGGTTTCACAGCAATCCTGCTACCAGACCTGGTGGACCAGGGCAATGAACACAAGAAGCTAGTAGAAGTAGATTCACTTGGAGAGTCTGCAACTAGTAAGATCTTAATCCATTCTGTTGTGCAAGGGTTAAATTCTGCATAAAATAATATTCCAGGCAATAGTTCTTTAATTTCATTTGATACCAAACTTCCTGAAAAAGGAATGTTTACTGGTACTTTTTAATTATGAAAAAAAAAAAGAAACCATAAATTGTCTGTTTTGCTGTCTGTGCTAATTACATTTCATTATATATTTGGAGTAAGCTATGATTTTCCTGCTGGTTCCCATGACATTTTTCATTATCAGCTACTAATTGTCTAGCATGCACACTGCATTGTGAACCAAGTAGGCTGGTGCGTGGGCAGAAGTTCCAGTGAAAGCTGCAAGGCTGTACAAGTGTACATTGTTATTATTACTATTATGATGTATTAGAGAGTTTCCACCTACCTGCATATCTCCATTTCCTCATCCCTATCAGCAGTGTCACAGTGAGTCCATCCTTGTGCTTGGCAAGGCTCAGCAAACACTGAAGGGAAGTTATGTGGGATGGAATGATGGCAGCAGCCCCACTGCAAGGAAAAGTTCCCTGCTGGGTGCAATGGAAACACCAAGCAGCTTTCTCAGTCACTTCCTCTACTCGGTGCCCAAAGCACGTGGGTATCAGAATTTTGTCACTTTGCCCACTCACAAGCTGAGGCCAAGGTTATGAAGGAAAGCAGTGCCATATGTGGATTCCTAAAGGAACAGGATAACTAATGGGGTCTTTCTGAGACAGCAGGACAGAAGAAAAAGGTACAGGGATTTCAGAAGCCATGGTTAATACTGTATGCATTATGGAAAAATCTCCAACAAATCCTCATCTATGCATACTCAGAAAGTGCCACAAGTGGTGAAGCAACTTCTTGCATGCAGCATTTCAGAAACTCAGACTGAGGGAAGCTGTAGGTGCCAATTCTTCACACAGCAAACTGCAAGAACATGACCACTGCTCGTCCTTATCAGCCTTGGACAGGTGGCAATTCTATTCATGTGCACCACACACACAATACACAAACACTTCAGAAATAAATGTGTGTTTTCACAGGATTGCAGCTCTCTCCTGATATTTATTTCAAAGGATACAAAGCCAGACCCTTTCCAACAGCCCTGTGAGAGAACAGTTGTATAATTCCCCCTCCTCTCCTCAAGGTGATCCACAAATACATTATCAGAAAAGCAATCAGACTACATTTGGTGCTGTAGCAGGAGTGAAATTCCCACCCAAGACAGGAGGACTTGCCCTGCATAGAGGCTGTGTTTCACACACTTTATTTTTAAGTGCTGATTTATAGATAGCAAGAATGAGGAGATTCTCCAGTCCTTTTATATAAGGAATATGAAGAACTGAAAGGCATTTATGACCTGACTATACCTCTATTTACTTTGACTGACAATTTTGTCTGATCAAAGGGTGGAGGGATGGGCCCACTTGTAGCTGCTGCTGATGTATTTGCAGGTCATCTTCAAAGACTTAAGCTGCCCTTATGGCCTCTGACATAGGCAATTTCAAAGGCCTCAAAGACAGTAAATCAACTTCATTTCCTTCTCTTCTACCACCCACAGAGCCACCCAAACACCTTGCAGGCTTCAGTGCATTTATCCCCCAGCAGGTCTCTGAAGCAGGGAAGCACTAACACAACTGGCCCACAGAATGGGAACCATGGCACAGGCACAACCCCAAAGAGTGGAAAGTGGGACCCAAAAGAACAATCAAGAAAAGTTACATCCGTCTACACAGGCGTTTCAGTGCTCAGAATTACCTCATGTTTCACCCAAAGCTGAGGCTTCATCTAGAGGTGACACCATGGTGACAGTCACAGGACTTCAGGCATCCCTCCTCAGTCAATTGGCTCACACAAAAGCCACAGAATTAGCATTTTTCTCCCCAGAACTGGGGAGCTGCATCCTCTGATTCTCTAAGGGTTGTGATCCAGTAGATTTGCTCAAAACCTTCAGGCCACACTGAATTGAAGGCACATCAGGCACAACAGGAGACACAGAGCCAGTGATGTTTGGCAAGTGCTCTCCCCTTAGAAATTGAAGGCCTGAGATAAATTCTCTCTTAAACCCACATTTTCCTTTTCCCAGAACCATGTCTAAGGTGCAGGACTAGACGAGGGCAACCTCAACCCTTTGGGCTCAGCTTGGCTCACTGTGCAGCCTGTATTGGGGCCAGAAGTAATAGCAGATTTGATTTTTCTTAGCCTGCTCATAAAAGCCAGACTCAGATTGAATTCTCAGCAGGCAGTCTGGATTTCTCTTAGAACCTGCTATAGATAAATGACCAAGACATAGACACTGGAGGGCAAACCTCAAAGCACCCAGCAGCCAGCCTGTCAGAGCCACAGGCCCAATTTCAGAAAGGTTTTCCTTGAGGCCAGATTTTCCACCTTACAAAGGCTGCTCTGTGTTTTGCTAAGTGTGACCCTGTGGCAGCACTCTTTTCCCAGCAGCAAAAAACCCATCCTGGCCTTTTAGCAGTGCTCTTGATGGCATTTGTAACTAAGCACACACAGCTCTGTGAAATATTCTGCCTTCAACAAAAGGCACTTTTCAACTAGGAAAGATGAAGTATTAGTTTTGCTGGATGTGTTTCAAACGAGTGTGGAGCATTAGTTCAAGTACACAGCCTCTGCAAACAATGACAGCTGAAGTTCTGCATCCAGAAGAGTCCTGGCTTTCTCCTCATTCCTCCATCTGTAGGAAAACTTAGATGGAACAAGGGAGCAGAAATGTGTCCTGATGGACAGGGAGAATTCACAGTCTGGTGGAGATCACTCGCAAGGGTGATCCAGGGGTTCATCATCAGTTTTAGTAATGACCATAAACGTGGCTCCAGTTCAGCACAGTATTCAAAATTCACTGGAGTTAACAGGGCCAGGGAGACTGAGAATTTGAGCAGCACAGAACCTGAATTGTCATTCATGAGCTGAAAGCTGGTCCCCTCCACGTCACAGCTGGACAGATGTGATGGGGACAGCACAAGGAACCTCACACCCATCCAGGCCTTGGTCCTCCTGGCCCAAGGCCCCTGCCAGGATTGTTCCAGATGAGGTAATCAAAGTGAAACCTGCAGCCTCACAACTCTTCATCTCAGTTCTTCTCCAGACCAATGAAGAAAAATTAGAACCAGGTAGAAGACTGCTTTCCCAGCCCACAATCTATGAGGTACCCTCACACTCAAGCATGTGCTCTGCCATTTCCTCTCCATCTCAATATTCACTCTAATCTCTGAACTATGCCAAAATTCTCAGTTTTGCACTCTGGAACCACTTTTCATTGTAAAACCAGCTGTCGCACAAAGCAGTGAGCTACCTTGGAGGTCAAAGCTTTCACCTAAGACATAGAAAAGCAAGAAAATGGCTGCAGTGATAATGATAAATACAACTTGAATTAGAGCAAATGAAAGAATTTAATCTCTAAAAGCCAATCTCCTGCTGCTTAGGGCTCTCATGTCAGAGATGAGAGCTCAAATGCAAATAAATCAAACAGGACAGAGATCTCAACTTGCCACTTCCAGATATCCTTTGACTTTCCAGCCTCTGGAAAAACTACTACAGTATCAAGGGACAGCTGTTTTTTCTCACAGACTGCTCAGAGGAGAATTCTGTCCTGAAAGAGGACACAACTTGGGTCTAGGAAAGTTTTTTCAAGATGATGCACGTCTTAGAAAAATTTATAATTTAAACAGAATTTAATTGTCCAACAAGAGCGCCTTTTCTCAGAAGGTTCTCCGCCTGCTCTCCCTGTAGTAGCTTTGTCTTTGATGGTGTCCCAGGTTTGTTTTCAGTCACAGTACAACACAGAGATCATAATCTGATACCTTTTGTCATAGCTGACACTAACACTGCCTTACTGGTAGAAAAGGAAGACTAGAGCTGTCAGTCTGCCACCTTTCTTGAACACTGAAGTTACGCTTTTTTTTTTTCCTTTTCTTAAAGACAACTTCTTTGTTGCCATGGTATCACTAATGCAGTATTTTGAGACAAGGAAAGAAGATAACTGTGCAGCATCACAGTGACACATCTATCAGCTGCCATCCTCTCAAAAAGGATAAATAAATAAGGATGCCAATGTAGACTTTTAAAAGCTCCTCCACCCTTTAAAATTTTCCCCTCTCACGTACAAGTAACTGTCTATAAAGTTCATGCCTCGGTTTTATTGTAGAGAAGGTCAGACTTTCCCTCACAGCAAGCAGTGTCTAGAGTTATTTTTCAATTCCTTCTCTTCTCCCTATGCTACATGACACCAGCTGAGGTCCACACTCAAAAGAGAACAAACAGCACCTGCATGCTCAGAAAATGCCAGCCTGGCTCTCCATGTTAAACCATGCAGTGACTCTTTGCTTGTACAGTGATTTCTCCCAGAGCTAACAGGGTATCCACTGTTGAGAACAACTCACATTCATCTCTGCAGTGAGAGAAACAAAAAGGGGCACTCTGATGGTGTCTCCTCTATAAACACCTTCAGCTCCCTGTGATCCTGTTATCCTTGTAGCCTTGGAGTCTTTCCTATCACTGCCAGAATTATTTTAAAACAGAAACCATTACTTACTATGCAAATTAAGGCCTGACACTCAGCACAATGGCATTTCTCTCCTTGGCTGGTGAGAACATTGAATCAGGCCCCTTCCAAAATTTCGGAGATGGCTGTGCCCACCACTGGCACAATTCTGCTGTGTCAGTAAATCCAGGGAACAGCCACAGTGAGAGATGCTCCTGTCCCCATGCACTCCCTGATTTGGGATCCAGACCAATTAACAGGCAACAAGAGAACAGAGTGACTTTCCACACATGCCACAGTGGTGACATGATGAGATTTTCATCTCCTGGGTGATACAAAAGGAGGAATAATGTAATGAAATGGAAACTTTTATGAGCTGAATTTACCAAGGCTTCTGGAAGAGAGAAGGGAGCAGAGAGCAACAAGCAAAGCAGAGACAAAAGGTCAAACTGGAAGGACCTTGATATGAGTCAAGAATTCAACAGTGAGCACAGAGTCCTCTAGAGAATAAAAGTAAGTATTTTACATTTGGGAGAGAGAGGAAATGAGAGGAGAGGGGGGAGAAAGGAGGATCTCAGTTGCTGTTTCACTTATTTGGGGGGATGAAAAAGAATAAGTTGTCTGCACTCAGAACTGAAGAGCTCTCACCTCTTCAAAGAGAAATCTAATTGGGACCTTTATGCTCCCATGTACTTATTTTTCTCATCCACAAAACCTTGGTCTTAGTTTCACCAATTTGACCCAAGGCACAATGACTCATCACAGCAAAAGGCTGGACAGCAGCTTTGGGTTTTTTTCAAAGACCTAAATAAACCCTACTCCATCAATTGACCAAGGACGACGCCACAGTAAACCTCTCACTGAAGGCTGCTCGTTGCCTTGGCAACCTGTCTGATCTCCATTGCTCCAGGGACTGGAAATGTGCTGCCAACAGGAGATTTTAGCTAATCAAACCAAATCTCTTAATATTTAGACGATTCCCCATCTGTGGAGAGCAGGCCACGTGCCAATGGAAAGCAGGGCGCCCTCTGAACACAGCCCTGGCTCCTCCTTGACCTGTTATTTGTTGGATCCTTGTGGGCCACAGGCATCTCCTGGCAGGTACCAAAGGAGAAGAAGGGTGGCAAGGGACCACAGCCTCACACCTGCACTCAGCACATCCTGGCAGGATGCAGGACCCTCACAATATCCACGCCCTAACCCCTGCCTGACCTTGGGAATTAAAATAAAGGTTCCAATATTGGCTTTGCACACCCCCTTGGTGCTGCTCGTTTTGAGCCTTCTGAAGCTGCTCTGTCCCTTTTTCAGCTCCCATTAAATATATCCAGTGGCAAACTTCTGACCAAAAAGAAAAAGTGAGACAAGCATGTGCCTCTCGACCTTCCTTGATCAGGGCCTGCTGTCAAACTGCTGCACAGAACACCTACTTTTTTCTAAAACTTCTAATTGGCACTGCTAAAGGGGCAGCTTTGCTGGCTAATTTTGTCTTGAAAGCACAACCAGCCATTGATTTTTATTTTTTTATAAAGGAGTAGCCAGACCAACCTTTATAAAGTTCCACTGAAGGTTTCTGGCCCCTGCACTTAAGCCCAGCCACAAATCCAAACGATCAGTCTGGCATTGAGGGGACACAAAAAGAGGCACGAGCAGCAGGGGGAGAGAGGAGTGTTCTACAGTCCTGCTGCTGAGACAAGAAATTCTGAGAGGTGGTGATGAGATTCACATCCATGAACAGCCACCAGTTTCCATTTAACAACCACCAGAGCTACATCACCAAAGATGGCCCTGACTGTGACCTTTCTGTGCAATTGCCAAAAGAAATCAGAGTGTTTGAGCAGCAGACTTGGGCATTCAGGATCTCTTTTCCTTCCTGGATCATTCTTTACAACATCTCAGAGGACACTAAGCCACAACTATCTGAATCCAAAAGCTACAGATCTTGCATGGAGTTTCATTCCACACAGGTTATTTGCTGCCAGATTAACTTCTGGTGTTGCTACAAGTGGCATGAGGGATCCCCAGATGTTTTTTGACCTGGTACAGAGGATGGCTGCATAGGTTGCCTCACCACAGCTTCCTGGGACCTGGGCTAGCCACCAGCCTCAGGCTCCCATTCTTGAGAAACAGGATGGAGGAATTGCTGGAGGAATTTAACAGGGAGGCCTGAAGCAAAAGGCTGCTGCTCATAAAGCAGAGTGTGATTTCAAAGAGAGAGAGGATTGTGGAAGATTTCTTGGCCTCTGGTATCGACCAAGTGACCTACGCCCTGAGAAAATATGTTCTAACAATAACAAAAGCCATTAAACAAATGCTTGTGGGGAGGGGAAAATGTCAGCAGTTTCTAGAGTCATGTATTTAATTGAGTGAAGAGCTGAGCAATTACTGCCACCTTCTACCATGGCCCTGGGAATATTTCTCTCTCCACACAGGTATAAACCAGTTAACCAGTTACTAGGGCTGTGTGGAGAAAGGAAGGAACTGAAGTGATTGCTTAGCTAACCCAGGGCTCTGTGACAAAGGAGAGGCAATGAAATCCTGCAGGCATAAGGAAGAGGGAAGCACAGCTCATTTTAAGTGGCCAGGAGAACAGCCCATTCCCTATGTGTGCCTTCCCCGTTTATTCTTTCCTACATCACACCTTCTTCTAGTCCAGGCACTCCTCAGTTTTACTGAACTTGAGTTCAGCCAAAAACTGAAAAGCTCAGCCAAACTGAATGAAAGATGGACCCTGGTACTTAGGCCTGAAACATCTGTCTCTACAGGCCATGGAAAATCAAAAGAAGAGTGGTCAGTGATTTAGTGGGGAGCAGGAATGATCTCAGAGAAAACAGCTGTTGTAAGTGACCCTCCATAATTCCCTTGTGAAAACAACATGCAGGGCAGGACCCTGGCACTTCAAAACCTGGGAGAAGAGCCTTTTCCAGATGGAAGGACCTTCTCCAGATGGAAGCAGACACAAAGTTGTTTCAGAGGATTCATTTGCATTAACAGGTTTCAAAGCATCTACCCAGAGTTTCTTTCAAGCCGAAGTTGTGATGTCCAACAGTTGTCAGGGATAAATGAGAGCTGTGCCACTTCAGAGCCAGGAGAAGGGAAGAGGCAGATAGAGGTGGCTGTTAGCCAGAAGAGATGCAATAGAGATGGACTAAAATAGATTCTGTGCACTTCAAGGGTTTCTGCAACACCAATGCTCCAGCCCAGCCCACATGAGCAAACATCCACACTCTGCAAAGCACTTGACATAAAGAACCACAAGAAAAAAGTGCAGCCTGTTCCTAGGATATTTTCACACACACTGAGCCAAGCTATTTACTATTTTATTGGGATCCCTTCAGCTGTTTTCTCCCACAGCCATCATGCTACACTAAGTTCCTTCTTTTCTTTGTCTTTCTTTCTGTCTCAGTCACAAACACCTGCAAGCACCCATGGCTCCCCTTACACAGTAATCAGATGTGCCCTCTGCTTAACAGGAATGCAAATACTTTGCACTTTTGTTACTCATTATGGATCTAGAATTATGGTCTACTACTGCCTCAAAATAAAATCTGGAATGACAGCAGGAAACAGAATTATGTCAAAGCAGAAAACAGAAGAAAAGTCTTACTCCTATTTCATTCCTTGCAATTTCCAAGATCTTTGTATTTCAAGGAAACCAAAGCAGCATGCAAATCCAAAGTTAGAAGCGAGGGTAACATAGGATTTTCTTTTCAAACTGTAATTGTCTCCAAAGTAACAAACTAGGAAAGCTATCTTCTCACCAAGAAATAGCCCCAAAGCATTCCAAACACGAGACTTACCTAATCACACTTACATAAAGCAGCAAGATGAGTCAAACCAGAGATGGAATTTCCCAAGAAAGCTTTGAAATATGTTATGAGAAAAGTTCTTCCTGGGACAGTCTGCTAAATCCTTAGAATCTGTAGTGCTCACACGAGCTGGGCAAAGTGAAGAGAGGCACAGTCCTGAGTTTGAGTAACAGGAGTGGTGCTGGCGTTCTTGCCCTTTTTCTGCACGTGCTTGTTGATTTAATATCCCAAGGAAGAAGGAATGCTGCTGGTTGGTAAACATGTGACAGCCACCAAAGGAATGTGAGCCAAGGAAACGAGATAAAGCAGCTTATGCCACTTCCTAGAGAGTGCCTCCTACTGCCTCACCTTTCCTAGTGCTCTCAACTTATAAGTGCTAGGTCTTTATTCAAATTATCTTGCTGACAAATCTGCCTAAAAAAAATAATTGTCATTCATGTATCAGGAAATTGAAAACTGTAAGTGATTTTCTCTCCTGTACAGAGATATAATTTATTACTTGGCTTAAATTCACAGTCTGGTAATAAATATTTTGGATCCACTTTGGAAATGTACCTTTCCCACCCTGGATTCCCAAAGATTTGCAGTAAAAGGGTGAAGTAAGGATAATTCAGCCTGAAACAAAGGGAGCAGCCCTTGCTCTTGCCATGCTCAGCCAGGCATTGCTTCCCTGAACTCTGCTCACCCTGGAGCCAAGCCCTGCTCCATCCCTGGGGGATCCCAGGCTGGAAGGGCAAAGCTGTGCCAGCAGCTCTGTGCTTCCCAATGGGTTTTTACACAGAGGTAAAAGATGGTTTTAGAGTAAAAGGTGTAAGCAGAGCACTGATCCCAATTCATCCCATGTTAACCTTAATTTTAAGGAAGGCTGTGTGTAAGCCCCACGTACCATGAGGGCACATTCTCTTGACTCTCCACACAGCTGCTACTTTAAATGTGCATTTTGGATGTAGTTTTGAATCTCAGTATGAGAAGGGTCATTTTCCCCCAGCATTTAGGGCAAACCCTTCCTCAGTCTCTGCCTGCAAAAGGTCTCTCTGTAGTGAAACTGAAGCTCTTCCCAACAATTAATTTATTAGTGTAAAAAAATTGTTTCCAGCTTCTATAATACCTGATGTTCCTCAAAAAAACAGCGCAGAAAAGCTATAAAATAAAATCATACATCTGAATTGAGCTACTCAAAGTGCTCAGAACATGAGAGAGGATGGAGAAGGTGGACAGAAAATGGGGAGAAAGGAAGGGAATGCACAGATGTGGCTGCTCACAACCAAAAGGGCTTCTGGCCCCATTGCCTGCAGCGATTTGTAAGCTGGATCTAATCTGCTCTCAGCAGTATCTTGCCTTTCTAAGGCAAACTGCACCCTGAGGCAATTTTCTGCAGGTGTTCCTAATGCAACTCTTTTCTCCAAAAGCAAAAAAAAAAAAAAAAAAAAAAAAAAAGGTGTTCTGATGATCTTGTTCCTAAAAGCTGTTGCCTGGCAGATCCCTCAAGAGCAGTCCAGACTGGCATCTTCAAAATAAAAGCTATTTAGAAGGAGCTCGAGAGGAGGAAGAAGAGTCATTATTGGACAAATGTCAGTCTCCTGGACTTGCATGAGTCTGGCCATGGCAGAATCCCAATGGATCCCAGCTGGAGAGGGTGGGGAAGAGCCAGTGCTGGGCACAGGTGCCTTGCAGCAGCCCCACAGCCTGTCCCCTGTCCCCGTGGTGCCCACATCAGGCATGGCTCAGTGGCCGTGCTGATGGGCCAGAGCAGGAGGTGGCAGCCGTGGAGTTGTGGCTAAAAATACACAGGAGTGCAGCAGAGCCACGAGGGAAACACCAAGCCTGGTTATGTCAGGCTTGTCAGCAGAGCCAGCTGAGTGAGTCCCTTCCACCCAGCCATCACCCAGAGGCTTGTCTCGTCTGCTAAGCCAGGGGGAAATTTCCCTGCTCATTTAGAATGAAGATTTGCAGAGCCAGGTGTCTGTGCAGTTGGGCACACAGGTCTGTGGATGCCTCATTCCCTGTATTTCCAATGCTGCATGATTGAAAATAAATCTCCAAGTAGCAACTCCAAGAAGGGAGGCTGTGAAATGAGTTGCCAAAGAGAAAATAAGGTCTCAGGTTCAATAAGGTTCACCCAGGTTTACTGCACCAAAGAAGTTTCTTACTCCAAACTTCTTTCCAGTGATTGTTCTGTTATTCCCTTACTTTTGAACTCTTCCCTTTGCAACTTTCTCTGTAGCCCCTAATATGTTTTCTGTGGAAATAGGATGCTTATCCACTTCCATTCAAATTTCTCCAGAATCCATCAGGACTGTCACATTTATGGAAGGAAATGGGAGACCCTACAAGTCTCCCACTCTAATTCCCAGGCATTCAGCTGCCTCTCTTCATCTCTCACATCAAGTTCTTATTCCACTTTATTATTGAAATCTTCCTTTACAAAGTTGCAATGAGGAAAAAAGAAATCCAGAAATAATAGCACAATGATGTCAAGAGAATAAACTCTCATCCTTGTCAACTCAACACTGCCCTTTCCATGGTTGTTTTTTCCAGAACTGTTGTGCTAAAAGAGCTAGAGCACAATTGGCAGGAATTCAAATACATTTTCAGATGTAGTCGGTTTTTATTATTCTTCGTCAACCACCAGCTAAACTCTAGATATATTCCCTTTATGTCCCACTAAATGTCAAGCTGGTATTTTTAAAACCCAGACAATGTATTTCACATAAACCTTTACACCATTATTCCAAAGATCAAGCATCCCTTCACCTGGGAGCCACTGGAATGGCTGTTCCCCCAGCAACAGGATGTGCCTCCAGCTTGGCCAAGCATTGAAATCCCTTTCAGGCATCTCCTGCCCTGGGTCTGGATGAGAGATCAACCCTGACATGGCCCAGTTATGACAAGAAGAGGCTTTATGCTGCTGTGGCTGATTTAATTTCCTCACAGAGCAGCAGCCATGGGAGACCTGCCACCTACCTGATATTTAGCAGGCACCGCTCTCATTGTAGTTCTTTGCAAAACAATTATTGCTGCAGCATTTGCTGGAGGTAAACTTGGCTGAACAAAGCATGAATATGCAGAGAAGACAGGATAGCAATAAAACTGCACAGAAGCAGCAGCAACTCACACTTCCTATTTGTTCAGTACATTAAGCCTTCCTCAACATTCTCTAGACTTGCAAAAAACAAATGCACTTCCCAGTAGTTGAACTTAAAGTCCAGCTATTCTCCCTTCTTGGCCCCAAGTCCTATTCAAAAGAAATAAAAGATTAAAGAGCAAACTGGGTGCAAGAGTCAGGTCTCTGAGTCAAGAGCCCCAAAACTAGAAAAGCTTATGAAACAGCTCAGGGCAGTGTACTCCTCTTGCCAAGGCATGAATATCTGAGTGAAACATCTCTGGCACTTCTTGCTGAGGTCAGACAGTGTTTCCCTGTACTCCACTCCTCTGGGCTGACTGGAAGGAATGTGTCTGGGCTGGGTAGGAGTGAAGGCAGAAGTATTTGCACAACTCATTTCTGCCCAAGTCGTATTCACCTGCTGTCTGCTGATGACAAGGTCCTGAACTCCAGAGGAGGAGGAAACTGTCTTGGCAGAGCAGTGTTTCAATTAAACACGTGTATGGACACCACAGCATTTCCTCACTAAAATTTACATGAAGCTGCACAGACCAAGTGCCTGAAACCACACTTGAAAACCAACTGAAATGAGGCTGTGAGCCATTAGCCACAAACAAAAGGGTTAGCTTCACCTGGAGTCCAAAATATCAACAAAATCCATTTGGCCACTAAGCCTGTAGTAGAGAAAACTGACCTGGCTTGCTGAAGTATGCAAATAAAGAAGTTGCAGATAATCAAACAGTAATTATATTGAGTCATTTCCCTGTGGCTATTCCAATAGTGCTGCCTGGTGACCAAGCAGTCACAGTCCTCTGCTCCTGAACACTTCACAAATGTGGTTTTGAATCCAATTCTGACTTTCACCCCAGGCTTGGACCTCGTGGCTCAATTAATCCAGTCAGACGGTTTCCCACTAATTGAACAGCCTCTGAAGTGGATCTGAGAAGTCCAGTTCACAGGAATTTGCAGAAGTTTCAGGAGAATCCCAGAGTCTCTCTTACAACCTACATTTATTCTGCTGGTGGGAAGAAGAAAAGCCTGGAGCAGCACTCAGTTTAGTGGGATGCCCAGGAATTACAACTGAGCAGGCAAATCAACCCCTAAAAACAAAGCAAGCAGACAGGCCAATTCAAACACCACATGAGGTGGGTTTCCAAAAAATATCTGTGTACACAAGAGTGGTTCAAGTCTACTAAGAGACTTGAAAAGTAGTGGCAAGGATTTTCACCTTCTAAATAAAGCTAGATGATTATTTTATATATATATAAAAGAAAAATCCAGCATTGAAAGAGACAGTTGATAGAAACGCAACCAAAACCATTACAGTTGCAAAGGAGATGAAGGAAGGCTGGAATTCTCCAGGAATTCCCCAGGAAAATAGTAGGTTTTGGACAGAAATAAAGAAAGATATGATCAATGTTCTTCACCTGAGTCCACAAACCTTTTTGTCAACAACAAACTAAACAGAAACATTGTGGGTTACACAAGACCATCTTGCAAGCAAGAGTATGGACAAGAGCAGATCTAAATCTCAAAAAATGCAAACAAAGTCACAGCAATGGCTGTACTTAGAGAAGGAGCCCACAAATACTGAGACAGCACATGGGTTAAGGCAATGTAGCTGGACAGATGTGACAAACACACCTGGAATAGAGGCAAAAGCCACCACTCCAGCATGGAAAGTGGTAGGAGAGGCAGAGAGGGAAATGCCCACCTAACTGCTCTCTTGACAGAGATGAGGGAGACATAACCAAATAACCCAAAACAAAAAGAGGAGCCAGCAAACAGTAACATGTGCACCGATTGGGAACTTCACCAAATAAGAGAAAAATGCCTCCAGAGTGACTTTAGCTCATTAGAGCCCTTGCCATGTACAAACGCTACAGCCTAATCCCAGCCACTGATAAGCAGCAGTATCAGACTGGAGGAAAAGGAGCAGCTGCTCACCACACACAGTGAAACCCTTTGGACATGCATGAGCAAGCACAGGCAGCCGAGAAGGAGCTCAGAGTACCAGGACTGTTACTGCAAAACCTTGACATGGCACAAGCACTGTCATTGTCCATGCTCAGCCCTCACGAGTGGCAGGCAGGGATCTGCCTGGAGCACACCCTGGGGTGTGTGCTGGGGAAAGGAGGATGCCAACCCAGCCCAGCCCCAGCCTGCTCTGAAACAAGACAGGAAGAGAGCAGGGAAATAAATACCTTTACAATGGATTTTAGAAGAATGATCCTCCAAAACTTTCAGGAATGCTGAAGGGAAACTCATTGAGGAATGTTCATGCCCCAGAAAATGCAGGGAGTCCTCACTTTAAAGAGACCAGCTATGCTTCCAGAGCTCGTGCAACTCCTCTTATATTGAGCTGGTGCAATACAATTATCTAACAGCATTTGAAAGAAAATAAAACAGTGAAAAGACAGCCACAAGACTAACAGTGCAGAAAAATGTACAGGGGGCATTCACCACCATTTCCATGGGTAATTCAGTTCAAGATTTGACTGGAGGTTATAAAAAGTTCATGTTTTCAGTGTTATCAACATGCTTCAGGTCAATGAAGTGACAAAAAGGACACAAAAGTTTTTAAGAGAAAGCCAAGCAAAGCAGGCAGCTTCAACAATACAGGCACCAAGGATCATAAACAACAAACACAGCAGAGGTGAATGTGTCTGGGCTCCATATACCAAACAATATGGAAGCAATGTAAAAAATCAACAGATTATATCCCACGTGGTGAGAAAAGAAACTAGAAGAAAGTTGGGGTAAGTTAAGAGACAGCCAACATTGCCCACAGCAATTTAGTTTATTTAATTGTGTTAACACTGATAAGTAAGAGATTTGAACATTTGTTACGAGAAAGGGAACAGATGTTACTTTCTGGAGCATCAGAAAAACTCAACATCAACCAAACAAGAAAAGTGCCGTTTGCTTACCCCCTTCCTGCAGAAAAATGAAGTCAGAATGGGGCTCAGAGGACCAGCAGAGAGCTCATAAATAGGCCTGGCTGGAGAAAAAGAAAAAAAAATCACCCCCATGTCATTCTTGACAAGAATGTCAGCAGTGTCCCAGCCTTGGGACAGTGCCACAGCCTCCAACTGCATCCCTGCACTTTGCTTCAAAACAGCCCAGCACAAAACACACTTAAATGATTTTGGCTATGCAACAGGAGTAAGTGTTTGCAGATGTTTATTCTGCCTTAATTTTATCTTATTTCACAGTGCATCTTCAATTTAGAGCTCTTAATAGATATCAGTCAACATCACTGAATGGTTGCTAACTGCTGCTGCTTGGCAAATGAGAACCTCAACTCAAAAATCAGGTTCTGCATTTCAGCAGTGCCAAACTTCGGAAGTTATCCAGATCAAAATTAAGAGCTTTGAAAAGAAAATACTTTTAAACACTGAAAAGTAAGTTTAAATTCTGTTGCTCAGCCAATCAGTTTTCAAGGTATTTAAATCCAAGGAAAGAGGACAGATTTCAGCAAAATTTTAATACTATGGTCAAACTCCTCAGTGTAATTAGTTAAAGCAGTTACAAAACCTAGTTTTTAAATTACCACTTAAGGTATCTTAGTAAAGGAGGTTTTATTATGTTTCAGAGATTATAATAATTGAAGTTTACAGTAAATCCAGAGTTCAATAGAATTAACTGGCTGTAAATCTCAGAGCATAAAACTGGTTTGCAGAGTAGCATGTAACTGCTTCCCAGACTCTCTGCAAGGTGCCAGCCATGGAGAGAGCTGATTAGTCAGCCTTTGATTAATTGCCTGTTACATTAGAGCCAGGGTCAATCTGCTCAAGTAGGTGAATGTCTGGTGGAGATCAGAGATGTAAATCAAAACCTGCAGCAAAGGCTGCAGCACAAGAGAATGTTCCAGCAGCTTTTCTTCCCTGCCAGGACCTGTGTCCCCTGGCACGTGGCTCTCCAACCACAGCTGTGGATCATGGAATCCCAGACTGGTCTGGGTTTGAAGGGACATTAAAGCTCATCCCATTCCAACCCCTTCCATGGGCAGGGACACCTTCCACTAGACCAGCCTGCTCAAATATCCATCCTCCAGGGATGGGGCATCCACATCTTCCCTCAGCAACCTGTGCCAGGACCTCACCACCCTCACAGTCAAGAATTTCTTCCTAACCTCTAATCTAAACCTTCCTTCTCTCAGTTTGAAGCCATTCCCTCCTTGTCCCGTCACTACATCCAAGGCTGCATCCACTGTGGTGCCACCTCCAAACAGGTGAGGCTGGAGCTGCTCCGGGATGGGAGAGACAAAGGGGGGACACAGCAAGAAGAAGCTCAGTAGAAGACAAAACCCAGTGGGAAGCTGTAAATCCCTGAATATGAGAAGCAGGAGAAATCAGGGGAATGTGTTAAAAAAACACAGATTAAGATTAGTTTAAAACCTACCAGATTGTGACACTGTCCACAGGGTGACTGGGTATGGAGACAGAAATAAGGAATGGTTTGAAACTACAGTTATACTACAGACACTGGGAAATTGTCTTGACAGGGTGCTGAAAACACTGTATTTTTAGACATTATAAATAGCTAGTTAAAAACCTGTAATAGAAGAGCAACTTGTCCCCAACAACACATGAAAATGGCTATTCTTCAACATCCTATAGAAGAAGAAGCCCACAGAAATCTAAGTAATAAACCTGTATTTGAAAAAAGGAGCACTACATAAAAATCAGTGTAGCATTATGAAGAAATAGGTGGAAATGCAGAAATACTTAGAAGACCCTGTACAGGAACTATAGGAAAGCATCAAGACACTTATTAATTAAAAATATTTTAAAAGGACACCAAAAAAATTCAATTTTTTGATTGGGATTGAATGGCAACTTAAGGCAATTACTGGTAGTAAAGCAAAAATCAGGAAAAAACTATCCTTCAGAATGTGAACATCATGTTCAGAGGAGGAAAAGAAAAACAGATGGTGAACTTCTGTCAAGTCCAATGTGGAATCATAGGAGGGTAGACCAAAAACAACTGTGGTCAGCAACTTTCTAAAGGCATAAAAATTTAATTACAGCTCCTTTTCAAGTGTTGAAGAAATAAGACTCCTTTCTGAAAGCTGGTGGGGTCACCAGTGATGGAGCACAAGGAACACTCATGATGATAAGCCTAGAGTACAAAAGCCAAATTTTTCACCAGAGTCAGAGCTACCTGCAGAGAAGCTGAGGGATGTAATTCAGGACTATTTACACCCAGAAAAAGGATCTTGGTGACTGCCCAAATAGTTCCTTGAAAACAGCTCGGTTCTCAGGAACAAGGCAAATAAAGAAACATTATGATAACTAGTAAGGCCACAAAAAGCATTGCCATGACAAATTCATACTGCTCCTCTTTCTTCACTAGAGTGTGGAAGTCTTAAAAGACTTCTTAAAGGACTTAATAGACACACCACATAATAGCACCACACTGATACAGACAACTTGGGTAATGAGGGGTCTGCAAGAGCTTCTGCTGAAGGAAAAAAATTAATCAAAGAGGCAATTATGGGATCAGAGCAGATGGAGGGGTAATAAAATGGGGGTAGTAAGTGCTATGGAGGTGGCAAATAAGGAATGAATTGTAGCTACACCTTTCTAGGAAACAGCTAGAGGGCACACAACAAAATGAACTGGTATTAGGTACAAATCACAATGCACAGAAATTATGCTTCATGCAACACAACACTGTGGAACTCACTGCTGCAGGTGTTGCAGAGCCTGGAAGTACAAGTATTTCAAAAACCAAATAGATAAATGGGTTCATCACAGGCCATCAAACATAACCTCTGGTTAGAAAGTCCCAAGCTGCTGATTGGCAGAAACTGGGAACACAAAGCCAGACTCTGCTATTAAATATTCTTCCCAGGTACTTCCTACCAGCCAACATCAGGGACCTTTGCTTTGACACTGCACAAACACTCTTCTGGCACTGCACCACACATTGCTTTCTTGTTTAACTTTTAAAATTATTTTAAAATTTAAAAATAATCTGAACCCGAAGGATTGCAAGCTGTTAACATACTGTAAAAAATGAACTGCTTGGTTTGCAGCTTTCACTCAGTCAATCAAAGAAAATAACTTTCTTCAGTAGCTTTACCTGTCCAATAGACCTTTCTGATCATTTGCTTTAGGTTCAGGGGCAGCAGTCCCAGCAGGAATGGTGTCTGAAAGCTGATTTCCACTGCTGAGCACCCAGCAGATAACAGAGGACCACACCACCCACCTGGTGTGCTGTGTACACAGCAGTCTGCACCAGTGCCCTGCTCCTGCAAGTCACCCTTACAGGATTATCACAGATATTCCATAGTGCCAGATCACCCCTAAACTAGCATGAGGCGATGATCTGGAATGTTATCTTTATTCATGCTGGCTTTCCTGAGGTGCTCTCAGTTTTTGCCAGGCAGCACAGGGACAGGTTACCACTGGTGATGGATCCTCTGCCAGCTCTGGGCTCTTCAGTGCAGGAGGGACAAGGAGCTCCTGGGGTGGTTCAAACAGAGGTATCAGGATGATTGAGGGACTGGAGCTTCTCTCTTGTGAGGAAAGGCTGAGGGAGCTGGGCCTGTTCAGCCTCAAGAAGAGATGACTGAGAGGGGATCTCATCATTGCATTCAAATATCTTTAGGGTGGGTGTCAAGGGCATGGGCCAGACTCTTCTCAGTGCTGAGCAACAGGACAGAGGCAGCAGCAGAAACTGGAGCTCCACCTGAACGTGGGGAAGAACTTCCTCCCTATGCAGTGACTGAGCACTGGAGCAGATTGCCCAGAGAGGGTGTGGAGTACCCTCACTGCAGATATTCCAGAACCATCTGGATATGATCCCATGCCCTGTGCTCTGGGATGGCCCTACTGGAGCAGGAAGGTGGGACAAGATGAGCAACTGAGGTCCCTTCCAACCTGACCCACTCTGTGCTTCCATCCACCAGGACACCAGAATCCTCTCCTCCAGCCTGGAGTCTCCTCCATCCCAAGGATAAACACTTACAGTGGTTGTTCTCCTGGCCAGGTAACATATCTCCAGCACTGGCAAAACAAATTCCTTCTTTCAGCCCCACCATGTGCATGTAAGCAGTGGGATACCCAGGAGACACAGAGAGTTTCATGGATGGGCTTTGCTGCCTGATGGAGAGATCTGGCAACCTGTGAGGTTAAATTTCTGGGTGCTCTCAGCACTCACTTGTTGGGCTGTTTTATTTAATGAGCCAAGCACATAATAGTTGCTATAAAGTTGTTTATTGCAGAAGCACATTAGTTTTAAAGCAAAAGTCACAGGTACTAAAGTCCATGTTAAGTTTTGGTATAAAGTTCCAAACAGAAATAGAAGCAAAGCAAAATCAAATGGCAAAAAGCAATGCCAAAAAGCAAATGGTAAAAAGCAGAAGCAAAAGCAAATGGCAAAAGTACCAGCTCTCCCTAATGCATGCTCTTATACAGAAACTTCCCAACAAGCTAAGATATAAACTAGAACCACTACTTTTTAACCTATTCGAATTCTAGTTTTTTAGCACATCAGGCTACATATAAACTACGTATATGGACTATCTTGTTATAGCTAAAAAATGTAAGCAATATTCTTACTATAGCTTTATTATGTCTAAAACTATGTTCTTGGAGCCTCCACGGAACTCCTAGTATCTAAGACTATGCTTTTCAACCTTTACTAGAACTCGAACTTCTACACTGGTATCTAAGACCTTTTATGTACTAAAAGTACTTAAAACCCATTCTACTTGCTTGCTTGCTTATACTAAAACTTAAACTTTCACTTCTGCCTTATGTGTGAGAGGCTTAACATGCTTCAATCCATCCAAAGGCTTTAATTCAATCCCTGCACTCTGATTTCTCTCTGAAGAATTCAGAGAGACTGCTGGCCTGCTGACTCCAACAGGAACCAGTGCACAGAGCACCAGCCCAGCCCTGCCCAGCTGGCTGTTTCTTGCCCTGATGGGCAAGGAAACCACAGAAACCTTAGTCCATCCTCGATGATCCTTGTGGGTTTCTTACACCTCGTGTCATTCTGTGATTCTCTCTGAGGCAGAAACCAGCCCAAGAATAACCATTACATTGGGGGGAAGGGACGTTGGAAAACATCTGAGTACATTTCGAAGGAAAAACACTCAACTTGGAGAGAAAGTCTTGATGCCAGCCTAGATTCCTTTGACCTTTCTGGCACAAGTAAGGAGACACAGCCAAGCAGGGAAAAAAAAGATGGGGAGGGGGAATGGAGGGGAAGGAAAAAAGGTGAGAAGGTAAACTAGAAAAGGAAAAAGCAATTGGCAATGTATTCCCCCTCAACTGGGTGACAACAGTTCAGCTTCCAGCTTTTAAATGAGAATTTCTCCCAGAAAAATGACAGCATTTTTTATTTATCTTTTTCTTTGATGCTGCCAAGGTTGGCTGCCAGCAAAATAAGTTCTGAATAAAAATGTTTTGACCGGCTTTGCCTGAAACACTCAATTAGTGGTGAAGGGCAGAGCAGGAACTGGGGGAGAAAGAAAAGAGGCCAGCAGCTGAGCAGCAAACAAAGCCAGGCTGACAAAGAAGCTGGCAGCACTCTGGCCACCAGGCACCTGGCAAATCTGTGTTCAAGCTGAAAAATCCAGCCCTTTATCTCAAGCAAGGTTTATCCTTTGAAGGATGTCCTGTACCACCTTCTCCAGGGAACTCCCCCAGAGTGCCAAGGTTCCTCAGACCCTGCTGGGTGCCCCAGTGAGCTCTGCAGGGCCTGGATTTAGCAACAGGGATGGACAGCACTGAAAATAAACCAGGAGGCTCCTTAGGAGCCAGTCATCACAATGACAGTCAGCAGGCTGGCTTAGTATGACTCCAGCCACTCTCCATGCACTCAAGTAACAGCTCAGATATAGCAGTAGGTCAGACTCTTTTCAGTCCTCAGATTCATCCTCTCCCTTTTCCTAATTCTCTCTTTTATTATATAGCACGTCTTTCAGGCATCTCTAACTCCGTGCTCCGTTTGTTGGCTGCCTGACAGGTCTCAAAAAAGCACATCTTTCCACTTCCAGAGCAATTCTGTTTAATCTTGTATGAAGAAGGTGTATCACTTAAGCAACTTTTTCCACCCCTCCTTTTCTGCAGGAAAAAGGGAAGAAGTTGGAAAGAGAAATGACAGAAATGTTTCAACCTAAACGGGTGCAATTTGCATGCAAATCAGATTTTTCAGGTGCCACAAAAGATGTGGGTGCCCTGACAATCTGAAGGGAAGGAATAAAAGGAAGGGTGAATTTGACAAAAGCACTGTCAAGTGATGAACCTGAAACTTTTCGTTTCCTCACTGGGGCAAAGTGTCCTGGAGAGAGAGTTTCTTCCCTACTACCTACATATTTATTTTCATTCTCTTACACTACCATTGTAAGAAGAAAAAACTATTTCTTCTCGTGCTTATGCACCTTCTAAAAGCTCCTTGCATGCAAGAGCTACAAACGTAGTCAACATGAGAGTAGGTGCAACTGGAGGTAAACCCAAGTGGGAAGTGGTTTCGTTGCAGAACATGATGAGAAAATGAGTTATACAATCAATAAAGTAGCACCAGACTGCAGAAGAAGAGAGAATCATATGATGTACTAAACAGCCCCCAGGCATTATCAGCAATAAATCACAAAACTGTGGGGGTTAGCAGGGGCACAACAGGGGTACTGAAGCTGCTGAACACAGAGGAGCTGCAGCAAAGACAGCCACCAGCACTTCAGCTCAACCAGCTCCTCCCAAGGGAGCTTCTCCCCCAGCAGGTAGATTTGTTATCCATACAAAAATGTCTTTATGCTCCAGAGCTGGCACTCTTTGCTCTAAGTATGGTTATTTGTACGTTCCAGAGAGAAACCTTTCAGAGACTGATTCCACAGACATTTAAATTCTTCTGGCAGCACTCAAGCAATCTTTTGGGGAACCTGAGGGCACCAAGCCCTGTGGCAAGAGATACCACAGCACTCCACATTTGGGACTGCTGAACCACTACACTGCAAAGCAGCAATGTAGTCATGCCATCAGAGACTGGGTGAGGTTGGAAGGGAGCACAGAGATCATCTTGTTCAAACCCCCGTGCCATGGGCAAGGAATCTTTCACTAGACCAGGTTACTCAGAGCTCCACCCAGCTTGGTCTTGCACATTTCCAGGGATGGAGAGTCCACCACTGCTCTGGGAAACCTGTGTCAGTGTCTCACCACACAAAGAGTAAAAATTTCCTAATTACATCTATTTTAAAATTGTCCTAATTACATCTATTCTAAATCTACGCTCCTTTTCTTAAAATCCATTCCCCTTGTCCTGTCACCCATGGCTTTACGAAAATTCCCTCTCCAGCTTTCTTGGAGCCCCTTTAGGTACTGGAAGGGTCTCAAAGGTCTCCCTGGAGCTTTCTCTAATCCAAACTGGATAGCCCCAACTCCCTCAGCCTGTCTCAACAGGAGATGTGCCCCAGCCCTGTGATCAACTTTGTGGCTTTCTCTGGGCTTCTTCCAGCAGCTCAACGCCTTTCTTGTCTTGGGATCTGTAGCACTGCCATACAAAGGCAGACAACATTTTCACTGAAGCCTAAACACCACATTTTACAGTTTTAACTTATACCTGAAAACATACAGAGAGCAACAGAAGAAAACTCCCCGGCTTTGCCTTCCCATGGATTCTGCACAACAGACCTGCCGTGCCTGGAGATCAGCAATCAGGTTAGCAAACATGCCACAGCTGCCCTTCACGAAAACAGACACACACCTGCTCTTGGAAAACTTTCACTGAGCACATGTTTTGCAAGCGTTCATTTTTCCAGGCTCTACTTCCATGTTCCCGGTATCCTAATGCAATTTACCATCACTGCTCTTACAAAAGAATTACATCCCTTCTAAAATAAACCGGGGCTATGTGACAGATCTAAACCAGCAAAATGCATCAGAGCAATTAGTGGTTCTGCTGCCTTTATGGCTCTGATTGGAATTCTGGTCTCCAGTGAGAAAAGACGGTGGCTCTGCATACGGGCTCCATCTGCCGGCACGCCGCTCTCCCGGCTCTGCTCGGAGCATAGTAAACTGAAACAAAACCTGCACAGCCATCAATTACATTTTCTTCCCTCAGCCTATGAATTTCAATAAATACACCATCTGTTCATCTTCTGTGTGGGAGTTCAGTCATCTTCTTGGCAGCAATATTATTCTAGAGCAATTACCTGTGTCTTTATCACCTATCATTGTGCTTCATCATCTTTTCATCATGTGTAAAATCCAACCACTTTATTACTACAATTTCTGTAGGCAGCCCGGTCCTGTTAGTTACCATGGAGATGATCTGTCAAAAGAAGTCTACATTTAAAGAAGCAAAAGCTGTGAAAAGGAGGAGGAGAGAAACACAAAGAGCCTGAAATGAACTTGTTTCTCTAAGTCAGAGTTTAAACACAAAAGGCACATCTCAGGCAGCAACGCTGAAATGCTACGAACAACCTAGTTAGGAATCCATCAAGCTGCCAATAAAGAGGATGAGTCAATGGCTCACAAGCATTACAATATGTGCAGAGGTCGGAGACTTGGCTTTAATCCCTCAGCCCAGCCCCATGACCCGCCTTAGGAAGGTTGAATTCTTATTAGGATAAATCAAAAGATAAAGCTGGGGGAGGGAGGACAGGCCGGGACGACAGGCAGGTGGCAGTGGCAATTTCCCCTCTCCACAGCCACGACAGTGACTCTTAGCTGCACTACAGTTTGTGCCCATTCCTGAAAATATCTTGGAATTAATTTCTTTCTTCCCCAACTTCACTCTGGTCTTGCCCCACTTTCTCTCACCCCTTCCATGGATTCCTGCTTAGCTCTGCTCTTTTGCTCTTTCCCTCACAGGCTGCACATTGCTCTCCTCTTTCCAAAAACCATACACACACTTGCAGCTGTTCCACCTCTCTCTTTCCAGATTCCCACATATTTTTAAAGGCAGCTGTCAGTGCCAACTATTTACAGATGCTTGCTCCCTCGCCCACCCACATACACTCTCTGCCTTTACTTCATGGAGTCCTGTTTTCCCCTTTGAATTTTTTCATCTCCTTCTCCAGCCTTCCAACTCCCATCCTTCCAAGCTGTAATTGCTCTCGTGTTACTGCAAGAAAAATATAAGCAAAGTACAAAGGACTTGCTGATGCTTTGTGTTTCTAGGATGTGTCATTAGCAGCCTTGAGCTGAGACATGCCAGGCTGCAAACTGCTTTGGCTCAATTCATCCTTGTATCCCTGGAAGAAATAAGCAATCTCAGAGCTATCCAATTTGTTTAATATCAAGTACACATGCACTGAGTTTTAATGGTGTGGATTGTCATTCTGAATTGCAAGGGAACAAAAAGTGACCACCTGTATTTGCTGTGTTCACAGCTACCTCCTGTAATTGAATTTCCACAGTCTTGCAAATCACAGAAAGACAGCTAGAGAGGGAGATAACATTTTCCACAAGTTCTCCAGACTTAAAAGCATTTTAATTTTTGTCTGCCCACTTTGAGACTCAAGTTTCCTAAGTACCCATACTTCCCATGGATTTCTGCCTGCAGAAAGCATTCTACATTAGATAACTGAATCTAAAGAGCCTCAAATGAAGGTACTGCAAAATAGGAGGGGGGATTACAATAAAATATTAATCAAGAAAAGAGAGTGATGCAAATTTTAAAATAAATAAATAAATAAATAAATAAACCCCCAAACGCTGTATCATGAATGTGCTTCCAGAGTTCAAAGCAGAAATCTCATGGGCAAAACCAAAAATATCAAACCTGAAAAAATCAGCGTGTGGTGAAAAAATATGAACTAAACAAGAAAAAAACACATTCTGATCTCACATCTGATATCCCTT
The DNA here is from genome assembly GCF_052056855.1 of Sturnus vulgaris. Lineage (NCBI taxonomy): Eukaryota > Metazoa > Chordata > Aves > Passeriformes > Sturnidae > Sturnus > Sturnus vulgaris. The sequence goes on from NC_142248.1 coordinate 42,546,996, forward strand.
GAGAATTTATTATGGAGCAAAAGTTCTTCCCAACTATCCCCTTAGCAGAAGTGTTGTTGAAGAGAGACTGAAACCACAGACAGATCAGACACTGCAACAGCTTCAGTTGCTGAGGAAATGGCACCCACACACTCTTCTTTATCTTTAAAGATGTGGGCCTTGTGTTTCCTCACTCTCTTCAGATACCTTTTGCAGGCAGGTTGAGCCATCAGCTTCCATATGGTGCTTTACCTTCGACAAGACAGGTCCAGGGAAAGTCACATTCCTGCTCGTCAGCGTGGCGTGTTGCTGCACAGATTGGACGGAGATGGAGAAGTGCCCAGGCTTAAAAGTGGTTTCCAGCATCCTGGGCCAACTTGGGCCGTCACTTGGTAGGCAAGCTGTAGAAACTTCTGCTTCTGCTAACCTCATTTCCTCCAGCCAAGCCTTCCAGACAGGCTCAGTGCACGCTGACTCCCTGCACAGGATCTCTGTGCCCTTCCAAAGCAGATGCCCTCCACCAGCAGCATCTGTGCTGCCTCTGCCCTTGGCAGGTGCTGGCAGGGAATTGGGACAGACTCTGGTTCTGCTTTTCTCCCTCTCCTCCTCCTTCCTGACAGGGACAGCCAGGAGAGCTGTGCCCACAGGGAATTCTGTGCCCACAGGGAATGCTGTGCCCAGGGGGAATGCTGTGCTCATAGGGAATACTGAGCCCACGGGGAATGCTGTGCCCATAGGGAATGCTGAGCTCATAGGGAATGCTGTGCCATGGGGAATTCTGTGCCCACAGGGAATGCTGTGCCCATAGGGAATGCTGTGCCCACGGGGAATGCTGTGCCCACGGGGAATGCTGCCTGCCCTGCCTGTTGCTGCTGCTGCTGGGGTTGCTCTGCCTGGAGCAGTGATACCTCACACAGCCACTACTGGGACACAGAGGGCAAGGTCCTCATCTGCCACTCCCATTCTCCCAAACCCTCAGCAGCTTTGCAGAAATTACTATTCTGCTCACTCTTTTGCTTGAGCAGGTGTCTCCAGTCAGTGCTGTGTGCTTGCACAGTGATTCTCCCTCTCCAGGGCTCTTACAAGGGCATGCAGGAGAGGGAGAAAGGAAAGCACCATAGGGTTTTTGGTCCCAGCCTGGCTGCCCATGGCTTGTGAAAGACACGAGGAGTGAGCAGTGGGTGATGACAGGCAAGAATAAAAATGGAGTATCGGGTAAAGAAGAATTTCTTACACCCTTTCCATTAAATCAAATACACATAAGCCAACCCACTGCACACCTGGCTCATTAAAATGGCCAAGACACCCACCAGGAATGGGTCCTGCAGCTCCCTTGACAGGGCAGAAAAGGAGGAACCAGTATGACCCTTCTTACTCCCCTCCAGAGAGCCAAAAGCACATTTCCCCAGGAGCTGCTGCTGCAGTGACAGACCAGATCAGGGGCCAGAGGAGGCAGGAATTGCTCTGCAGGCCAGGGTGGCACAGAGGCTTGCCAAGGGGATCAGTGGCATCCACAGCAACCCTGATAACATCAGCAGCACCATGCAGCTTCCCAGAGCATTCTGCTACAGCCTGGAGCACTGCAGAGCCCACACCACTGCTCCTGACCAGGCTCTGTGCCTGCACAGTGGGCAGAAATCATCTGTTCACCCCTCAGCAGCAGCACACACCTCCAGCCCCCTAAGAGCCCCCAGCTGCAGGCACAGCCATCACCTCCCAGGCTGGCATGGGAGCAGACAGAACATGGGTTTGGCTGCCTCCAGGTGACACCTGCAGCCCACCTCTGCCATGGCCTGCAGGAGCATCCTTTGGCGTGATGGTTAACATGTGGACTCAGCAGATATTCATGGTCTGGGCTGGTGTTTGTCAATCCAGGTGTAAAACAAGCAGGCTGGGAGGACTCGTGGCATGGCAAATGCTCACCCAGCACAAGGTCACCATTGCTTGACTTTTCTTTACCAGTGGCAACCACATGGCTGGACCACCTAAGCTGTGCTTTGAACTGTCATAAATTTATTCCACCCAGTGATCCAGCATCACTCTTTACCAAACCAAAAGTCAGCAAGAGCAGTGGGAAAGGCACAGGAAGGGGCTACACACCAATGCTGGTGGCAGGGAGAGAAACCAGGAGCTAATTTGCCAGTCTGAAGGATTAATGAAGAGGTTCCATTAACACCTTTCACTTTTTCCTTTAACTTTGTATAAAGCCATAGGCAAAGCAATCCCTACTTCTGTGATCAAAGCAGTGTTAATTATTTCAGTTCACAGCATGTTCCTACCCTCAGTTCAGCAACAGCCTTGACTTGTTCCTTAAAATCTTAACAATAATAGTATTCCTGGCCTCACCCTAGGGCAGCAATTTCCTGGCAGTGCTGGATAGAGTGTACAGTCAGCACTACCCACAGCAGCCTGCCTGGCAGAGGAGCAGAGCTGGGCTGGACTGGATTCAAAGGCAGTGCATGGCAGAGGAGATGGTGAGACAGAAATCATCAATTCTGCCAAGAGCCAGGTGGAAAAACAGGACTTCCCATAGAGATTTGGGGGTTAAATGGTCAGAAGATCTGAGGGTATCACATCCCCTGTTGTTCTCATGTCACTTTGGGAATGCACACGCTTTTTAAATTTCCCATATACATTGCTGATTTATTGGCTGTTCCACAGGGTTTTACAGCTTTTTCATTAAACAGCAATTAGAGCAGGCAGCCAAAGTCAAGTCATACCTGTGAGCTGAAGAGGCAGAAAGTCCTGAGCAAACAGTTTTTCCTTCCTCATTTTAGGTTTGAGGAAGAAAGTGACACTGGCTCTAGCTGATGCTTTACCTTGTGTCTGCAGGTAGCTGCATACAATCTTAGTGAAAATTCTTGAAAATATCATTGTCAATTCCCCTCATGTGGCTTCCTGCCCTTGTTACATACAGATATTTCAAGAACAGGGTAAAGCTCAGTGGTGACTTCTGCTGATATTGATGCACAGTGCCAGCAGAGCACCTCAGGGACACCCTGCTTTGTACCCCTCACACAAATGCAAGCACAGAGTGTCTGAATTTCAGCTAAACACTCCAGCAATCCATTTGCACACTTCACCACATGGCCTCCTGCACCAGGCAGATCTGGAATCCATCAGCTTTAATTTGTCAATTTTTTTCCTAGTACTTTAAAGCCTAAACTCGTGTTGAGATTCCCAGACAAGAGGCTGCAAGTCCTTAGGAAGCTCAGAGCATTTATCCTCTCCAGGGAACAGCTCATCACACGAGCTGCTGCCAGCAATGAAAGGCAGTTAGGATTCTCCTGACTAATACAAAAGTAGCATATAAATGCTTCCATCAAAAATCACTGTGTCTTATTTTCTAGACCGGGAGGAATCAAAGTACTGTGGCTGCATTTCATATCTGGTAGCTTACTGGGGGTAAAAAAAAAAAGGGGGGGGGACAATTTAAATGTCCAGTAAAAAATACTGTAGAAAACATGAGATACAAGAGGAAAAAGAAAGGAAGAAAGAAAGAAAGAAAGGAAGAAAGAAAGAAAGGAAGGAAGGAAGGAAGGAAGGAAGGAAGGAAGGAAGGAAGGAAGGAAGAAAGAAAGAAAGAAAGGAAGAAAGAAAGAAAGAAAGAAAGAAAGAAAGAAAGAAAGAAAGAAAGAAAGAAAGAAAGAAAGAAAGAAAGAAAGAAAGAAAGAAAGAAAGAAAGAAAGAAAGAAAGAAAGAAAGAAAGAAAGAAAGAAAGAAAGAAAGAAAGAAAGAAAGAAAGAAAGAAAGAAAGAAAGAAAGAAAGAAAGAAAGAAAGAAAGAAAGAAAGAAAGAAAGAAAGAAAGAAAGAAAGAAAGAAAGAAAGAAAGAAAGAAAGAAAGAAAGAAAGAAAGAAAGAAAGAAAGAAAGAAAGAAAGAAAGAAAGAAAGAATCACTATGGATAGAAGGGAGATTATCTGATCTCTGTATCTATTAAATTCAGTGCTTAAATTGCAGCAAGAAAATCTGTCAGGAGTGAGTTACATACAATTCATCTGGATGTGGGGCAAAGGGATGGATCTATGGTCCTGTCCAGCTTTATTTTCTGTGATTATCTGTGCTCCTCAGAACTCATAATTCAAGACACCCTCCTGGTGTTTAGTGTACAAAGCCAGCCAAAACAGGACTTGTTTCCCATTTTGCTCAAGCTATAGATTTTCCTCATGAAAATAATAATGTCTCCGTTTAGCCTGGGGTCCTAAACATCCAAACAAATAAGAGTAAAAAATAGCCACAACTAAGCAACAAAAAAAGAGAGTAATTCTGCAAAAAGAAAGTCAGTATTAAAATCCATTAGGCAGAGAAACACAGTATCTATCAAATTTATTGCTTGGTTTCAGAATTTAAGAAGAGTCTCTTCATTTCCTGTACCTCTTGAGTATTTACTATGTCCCCTATGAGCTAAGTCTCCCAGAGTCATTTTAATGTCATGTTCTAAGCACTTCAATGTTGTAAATCATCGATTTTTATCTTCTTCTCCCAATCAATGCAAAGATATTTATGCTGAACGCATAAAAGCACTTGACACTGTAGAGAAACCAATTACACCCTGCGAGACGTTTGCTTTTGCTCGTTGACATCATGGAATTATCCATTACACTTTGCACATGCCTGCCACTTCCAGGAAAGCAGTGTGACCTTGCCTGCCTGCAGTTTGCATCCCTGCATCCCGGTGGAGCAGCGTGGCAGGAGCCGGGAGCAGAGGTGCCCATGAGTCCCTGCAGGCTGTGGAAGTTGGGTGAAATCCTGAAAGGAGAAGCAGCTCTCATGTCAGCCCTGCTGCTGGGCTCCTGCCCTGCTAGGAGCATCTCTGCTCGCTGCCCAGATGAGGTGCTGACCACACAGATTTACTTCTGGCTGCAGCCACCCTTCCCTCCACAGCCCCAGGGACAGACTGGAAAACTTCATTATCCCTCTGTGCTTGCCAGTGCTTCAAGGATGGCTCCTCCATCACCCTTCTGGCAGAGTGCTGGGCAGGTCCTTCTGTCTCTTCCCACTCCCGCACACCCGGCTGGCAATGACTGCATCCAACTCCAGGGCAGGCACACGCTAAAAGCACCTGCAAATTGTCTGGACCACCCCACGGTGCCTTGTGGCTCCCATACTCCGTGGCACTGGCAGACAGGTTCAGGGATGAGCCAGAAGCCAGCCCTTTTATCTTGGCAAAACTGCAACAGCCTTGTCAAGGCTCAGAGCGATTTGCGTTCGTGACGCCCACCAGTCCCTGTCTTGCACTTTCTGAAGTAGCAGCAGCAATTCTCACCATCCCAGCAGAGCACTGAGAGTCTGTGCTCCCTGGAAAAGGATCCAGCACCCAAGGGCCTCCCAGGAGGTGCTGCCTTCCCATCCCCAGCATCACATTCTCTCCCTCTCTCTCTCTCATCACCTGCTCAGCAATGGAAAGGAGCTTTCCTGCCACGCTCTGACTGGCAGTGGATGTGCCCTGCTGCCACACGAGTGCTTGCTTTCTCACAAGTCAGACAAAAAAGTGTTTCTCTCAGCACTAAACCAGCCAGCATTATCTGAGGGATAAGTGTGCTGAACAAGACCATGCAGGAGAGTGCTGTACTTCCCCAGCACTGCTGCCAACTCTGCCTTTCCGTTTCAGGTGCTTGCTCAGATTTTCTCTGAAGTTGGCACACGCCTGTAGCTCCAGCAGGTGAGGAACAGCCCTCACAACTTGCTCAAGTGAACTGAATTTGATTTTAAAACCTTGGTAAGATCTTCCAGTGTAGAAAGTGATGCCAGTGGAGCTGTAATGATTACATCAGATCCCGCCTGAAAGCCATGAGCACAGCTTTAATGAGAGCATATGAAGAGAGGGAATATTAAACTCCAGATCGTTCTCTCTCCTTGCAAGTGCAAGAATTACAAAAGAAGTGACACCAGCAGAAGCTTTGAGGCCCAGAGTCATCATGTTTGCTTCTCTAAGTTCCCAGCTGAGCCAGCTGAGTGAGGCAGAACTATCTCTCATTAGTAGAACAATTAACTTTCTGTGTGCCCAGGCACTGCTTATATTGAATCTATTTTAAGTTTCTGAACGTTTCTTTGGAGAATGTTGAGGGCTTTATCTCTTGTTGTTAAAACCGGCAGAATTCACCCAAGTTCACTGCAGATCACCCCCATTAACAGGAGGCCAAATCACTCAGGGGGGAAAGGGCAATAAAAAGCACCACTGTATTTAAAAGCCAACAACCTTATTTTGACTCTGAAATTTTAGGAAAAATAAAATTCCCTCCTCCCTGTTATTCACCCACTTCTGAACACCTGGAGCATCAGGCAAGCAAAGGAATGGTGTGAGAACAGCAAGCAGAAAAGATGTCCCTTATCTTAAAGGAGTGTGCACACAAAAGAAATGCTAATGACAAGAACTTGCAGCACATCAATTCAATGGCATTAAGCCCTTTGGCTATCTCTCTTCTCCAAAAAATCAAAGCAGTCTTAAATAATGGCAGTATGAAATTAAGCTGATTTCATGCTCTTTAATCTAAATGAAGACAGCACACATGGCTCAGTTTTAAACCATAGAGGAAACATCAAGCTTCATTCAGAAGGAGACTGTGTAGACAGGAATTTGGCATCATTCTGTTAATCTGCTTTACAGTCATACCTTATTTAATTAGGAAACACATAGGGAAATTAATTGGTATAAACATAAATTAGCAGTAATCTCTACTACAGTAATACCTCTGCAGCATTCATCAGGCAGCAGACAGTCTGATTCACAGAGTCTGTTACCAACAGGTCTCCTAATTGAAAATTCTACATTTTGGTGTCTGAAAACCAGGGTGGTCTAACAGGTGGCTTGTTCAATTCACCTGGACCAACACCACCAGCAGCAGCTTTTCCAAAAAAGCATAGAGAAGATGGATAGGTACTGCTGCAAAAAGAGAAATAAGTCACGGTAGAACTGTGACATTTGTAGGTCTCATGTACCGTCTCTTTAAAGGCAGAACTGAAGGAAATAAAGCCGATAGAAGGAAGAGATGAAACTCTGCTTTAAAAAAAAAAAAAAAGTGTTCTTCTTGCAGTATGTATAAGCAATTTTCCTGCCTTCTGGTTGAAATGAGAGCATCTTATTTTTCACCTCAGTTATGTAAAGTCCTCTCTGTTATCCACAGCCCCTGATTTCCTCTCATCATCTCTAATTTGCACAGATGAACAAGATGTACTCTACTTAGAAGACAAACAAATACGTATTTCAAAAGTATCAGTTATCTAATGCTGAGCCCACATAGAGATCTTTGCATTCACCCAGAGTAACTGCCTGGGATAATCTCCTCTCTCCTGCTGTGAAAGGCAGTCGATTTTAATTTGGAAGAAGTATTGCTCCCTTGAAAGCTGATAGGAATCCCTCATGTGCTGCCTTACAGAGGGTGTTGGTGGCACAGCCCTGGCTCAAACACCTCTCTGCTGGATTTCAACACTGACTCCTCCCTGTCCAGCACGGAACAACCCCCTGTCCACCTGAGCAGCACAGTCCAAACACTCTGGAGACATGAACTCTCTCACAGAGTAAAAATCCATGAGCCAAATGCTCATTAAATAATCAGCCAGCCATATATAAGCTATTTATGGGGTAGCAAGGAGCTGCTGACCCCTCCTGACAGCAGGAGCAGACTCCAGGTTGAAGGGCAGGCTGACACCCTCAATCACCACCCTGCCATTCTGGAGGCAGCCCTGGAATATCATCAGCAGCCAGGTGTGTGTGGCACATCTGAGCTCCCACCTGAAGTGAATTCGAAACCTTCCAGCACAAGGAAATTTTGCTTCACGCCGTGCTCTGCTGACACAATGATTTATCGATTTGTCTCTCTACAAGGGAAACGGGAGCACATCCAGTCAAAGCATGTGTTGCATTATAAGGCTGTGCTGGAGAAGGGGATAAACAGTGTGAAAACAAATAGTTCTTATGCGGACTCTGCTAGGTGCACAGGAGGGATGAGCTTTGGTTTGTTTGTTTCCTTAAATTGTACACACAAATATCGTACTTTTTTTTTAAGAGCTTAAATCCTTTTCAAATTTAGTGCAGGCAGTCTAATGTTCAAAGCTCTTCTAAAAAGAGAGCTAAGTCTTTGTGGTACCAAAAATTTTCATCAGTAGAAACTCCCTGTGAAATAACAAAAACTACTGATTAATTCTATCTTATTTTTTATCTATTTTAAGCGCTCATCCTGCAGAGTAAGATTCCTATGAACACATCCTGGAGGCACTCCCATCACAGGGATGTTGCACTGCCCTCTAGAGCCTCTATCACTTTCTCATTCCAGCATCCAGGCAAAAATTCTTACAAAATTTGCTCTAAAGTCACCACAGAGGGGGGGTGCTGTCTACCAGATATGAGACACGGCCAATAATATGGACAAGAATTCAGATTCAAACTCTTCAGGTGGTCGTCAGTGTATTTTGGACATTTCACCTGTCCCTATGAAATAAGGTATTGCCTTTTAGGAAAGACTTTCAACATCAACATCTCTATCTCCTACAGAAATAAAGATACTAACAAAGGGAAAAATAAATATTATATTTTTAATGACTTGCTCCTTTCCCTAAAGGCACAATATTCCTGTAACTCAGATCACAGGGAAAGAATCTACCTGGTCCTTTGAGGATGGAAAATTGCTGCACTCAGACCTGCTGCATCTGAATTCTGTGAAGTGCTAGAGAAAGATGGATATTGCTCCTGTGAGTGCTTTGCTTTGATTTTAAATTAGTTTTAGTTCCTTTCTCTCAGATTGATAATGAAAGATCCTCCAACACAGCTCACTACCATTCCTACATACCCACCTTCATGCAGCTGACTGTAATAATTTTTTCCATTCATAATCTAGCAAGGAGAGGATAAAACATACCTTAACCCTGACATATCAAACTACAGCAAATATCTCAATCAATATTACACCCAAACAGCCACATGGACACATTTGCATCACCCTTGTAACAGAGGTGGGGTGGTACACTTCATCCTTCTCCTCTGGGATGGGCACAGCATCTCCTACACATCATTCCAGACCTCCTGCCCCATCCCCACATACTGTCCCAACAGCTGACCTGAGCCTTGATGTCCTGAAAGACACAATTTTGCCCACAAAAAGGGGATGAAATAAGGACAGGACCTGTTTGTTTTGGTTTGTCACTGCCCACATCGAACTGCACGAATGCTGTGGGACAGGATTAATTTCAAGCACGTGCTGAAGGGACACAGGCACACAAAGGACCCTTCAGAGAGCACAGAGACGTGGCTGAGCCGCCCTCCTGCTGCCCATGAGCAGCTGCCTGCTGCTTGGAACCCAGAAACCTGGGAGTTCTGAGCTTTCTGTGCTTTCTGACACTGACCCCCAAGGGAACACTGCTTTTGACTTGAAGCCTTGGAGAAGGCTCCAAATTTGAGTGATGGAGTTAGAATCACAGGTGTGTAGTTAAATAGAAGTGTGTGGTGTCACAAGGTGAAGGGTTTAAAATTTAGGGGTTTTAGAATATAGTAATAGATATAAGACAAAATAAAAGTTCTTAAGCATTGTCTCTTCCTTCTTTTTCCTTCTTCATGATTTCAAGCAGTAGTTTTAAGTTGAATAGAAAATCCCCCAGTGCAGGTCACAGGGGTTTTAGTTATTGAGTCAAAAGTATAAATAACATAAATGTTAGCTTTTAATTAAGCTGTTTCACTTTAAAAGACTTTGTAACTAATTAAATTCACCTCAATTTCCTCGCTTTTAGCTTAATAACTAGAAGTACTAAAGAAGTCTCTGTACTTTAAATAAGATTTAATAAGCGACCAAGCCCAAACAAAAAAAAAATCCATCTCATGAGCATTCTATCCTGACTCTAAGTGAAAACAAAAGAAGACAAACCACTAATAAAGTGGTGTGAGAGCATACACCTGCTGACCACAGCAGCACCACAGCAGCAGCTCTGAGATCAGGTCTGCAGAAGGAGGTCTCTGCTTCAGGAGCCACAAAGGGAAAAGGGAGCAGGAATAAGGAACACTGAGGAAAAAGCAAAAAAGAGGAAAGAATGGCTGCCCAGTTGCTAAAAGCCATTCTGGGAATTCCAAAACTCGGATTGCTGGGACCCTCTCAAAGAGGTTTGAGTTTATGTTCAGATTTACACAGCCACTGGAAATGAAGTGTCTCTAGAAGATGGTCCTGGACACCACCCAGACTAATTGCTGGATTATAGTGGGAACACCAAGGGCTGCATTTTGTACATGCCATTTCTAGTCACAGAGGAAAGGAGCACAGGACACGTTTCTTAAGAGATTTTCCAGCTATGTGCCCGTGTCTAGAAGAGGACTGAAGTCTCAGAGAGGCATCACAATCCCTTAGTCTCCAGCAAACATCATAAAATAGTCAAGAAATTGGAGATTCAGAGTTATTGTCTGAAGTTTACCTGTTTTGCTGAGCTCCACATCATCTCTGCTGTACCCTGTCCCACCAAGCTTGAGCTTGCATGGAAATTACAGCACATTAAACTCACTCCATGGCCTAACTAAAGCATCTTGAGTGACACTGAGCCTGGATCAGGAGATTTTCTCTCTCCTTTTCTATTAAAGTCAGAAAATATTACCTGTCTGCTGAAAGACAAGTAATTGGATGTCACAAACACACCTCCGGAGTCTTTAGTTTAGCAAGGCTCAGTGTAACCAAATTCCTGCTCTCTCTCATGACACAGGGACTTTCCAAAGGCAAACTTACTCTCCAGCTTATTCTCTCTGCCTCTCTCCTCCTGACTGGGTCCCCAGGACCACCCTTAGCTGTCTCTTAGTTTGGATCTGAGCTTGGCTCGTTCAGAGGCTTCTCAGGTGGAAACTGGAAGGAGTTTGCTCTTGTTCCTCACTCTCAGGAACAAGATGTGAGTAGACAAATGTGTCCTCATGTTTTAAATGCTTCCCAGTCCTCCTGAAAGTGTTACCATCCTTTGGCTTATCCATCTTCACCTGCACTCCCTTCCCTGCTGCTCTGCCCTCAGAGATGTTCTGCAATCTCTGCCCAAGACAAAGTTGGACAGCTTTTAAGTTGGCCAAATGTACATCACACTGAGTCACACTCAATTAACCTAATCAAGTATTTCTCTAATCAAAACATACGTTTCTGGGCTGGCAGTTTCTGACTCAACCACAATTCATTCAATCCTAAGGAAAAATCATTAGAAAAACCATCTGTTCTCTTTAAATAGAGGAGCTATTTTTGCGTTCATAATGAGCCCAAGTAATTATAAAACAAGTGGAGTGGGTTTCAAAAAGAAAAATAAAAAGAGAGGGTAAGACAGCTGCCACCTTGTGATATCATGGTATTAACACATTTCCAGCCATGTGAAGCTCAGGCCTTACACTCCTCACCTTTTTATGCAACGTGTGACCCATTGTCATCCCATTAGCACAGTCAATGCCACAGGGAGGCACTGGGGGCAGAGTGCAGAAGAGTGAGATTTGGTGAATGAATATTTACATACTAGAGCTGAACACCAGCAGAATCCCAGAGTTAAAGTTCTCAGAAAAGAGTTGATTCTCAAAGGAAATCGGTGACAAGGTCCCACGCAACTGCTATTTTTATGTGCCAAATTCAAGACTTCATTCCTCAAAATCATCAGTCAGTTGACACCTAATCCTAGGGGATCTGACATTTTTTTGCATTAAAATTCCCTGGGCACCCACCTGCTCACAGAAACCATGACAGCATGAACCAAAACAGCAGAACCCTTTCATACCTAATCCTCCCCATAACCCATAGCACAGAAACTTCTGCCTACGTTTCCTGGTGAGATCATCTATTACTAAAGAGATGAGGCACCATGTGAGATCATGTGGGCAGCACTTTTCCTTTCCAGCATGGCTACAAGGTGGGCCAGCCCTAAGGGAAGTCCTGGCTTTGCCTGGAAGGATCTGAACCTCATCATCCTCACTGCCCTGGCCTGTGGGTCCCTCCTGAAGAATTATCTCTCAGTCCACCCTGCTGGAGATGCTCCTTTTAAATGTTCAGTGATCCAAAGAGAAAGGCCAGAGGAGCACAAAGCCATTGTGAACTCCATTGTGAGAAGTTTTCCTGACCCAAGGCAATCTTGACTTTTTGCTCATGCTCCAGTGGTTGCTGCTGCCAAGGTTGCTGGATCTCAGGAACCTGGAGTTTTTGAGCTTTCTGTGCTTCCAGGCACAGACACCCTGGAAAACACTGCTCTGGAGCTGAAACCTTGGAGAAGGCTTGTAAATATGAATAGTGAGTTAGAAGTCACAAATGTGTAGTGTGTTAGATGTGTGTATTTTCACTGGGGGATTGGTTTTAAATTTGAGGGTTTTGTAGTATAGTGGTGGTTATGGGACAAGATGGAGAATTTTGAGTGGTGTCTTTTCTTTGTTCATTTTCTTATTCTTCCTTCTTCTTCACAGAACTTAGGTAGTAGTCTTTGGTTGGTCAGACAAATGTCACTCTAAGGGTCATGGGAATTTATTACTGGGTTAAAAAGATAAATAACGTAGGTGTTAAACTTTTATTGGTTTGTTTAGCTTTAAAAGGCCTTGAAGCAGGCTCAGCTGTGGCCATTTTTCCCACTTCTAGCAAGGAGCTAGAGGCAGTGTTGTACTTTCTGTAATTCTTTGATAAGATATAATAAACATCCAAGTGCAAACACGAGAATCAGCTCAATGGCCTTTCTAATAATCCTGGCTCAGAGGGAAAACAGATGAGACTGATGACAAACCACTAATTAGTGGTGCAAAGCCCAGCACACACTCCCACACAGTCAGAAGGCTCCTCTTTCCAGCCCAAGAAAGGGGCACATTCTCCCTTCATGTGGCCCTGCCTCTCACATTGATTGACTTAGAGCAATCCACACAGGTTCCTGGGTCTGTGACTGCTCTGTTTGAGGTCTGACAAAAGCTCCTCGTGGATCTCACTGCAGTGTCTGGGAAGGAAACATTCCCTCCATGTCTCCAGCTCTTGAGTGAGCCACGCACAACTCCCAGTTTTCCATTGCCCTGGAGGGAGATTGGGAAAGTGAAGAGAGCAAAGAACTCAACCAAAAAAGCAAGGAAGCAACAGGAAGGCAAGTGGGGATAAGAGCAGCTCTGGAGGTCTCTCCTTGTTCCTTCAGCAGGGCAAATAAATGACTACACACTCAGTGGAGTCATTGCTGTGGAAACACTGGAAACAAATGTGCCCACTAGAATCACTCCTTTCCCCGTGGAGATTGCCTGTTGGGAAATCTTTAATCCATTTCTTTTCCTCTAAAACCTGCAGCTCTGTTCCCAGAGTTGCTGGCACATTTAAGTTATTTGGTGTTTTTCTTGACCCTGTAACACTTGGACCCAAGTCAGCACAAAGGAGAAGGTCAGCTTTGTTTTATACTTCTGTTTCTAGCTCATGTTTTTGCAGGAGAAATGTTTGGAAGCCAGAGGTAAGCAGAGTAAAGGTAAGAACCAGTCATGGTGTGTGTGTGTGTTTTGAGACTTAAAACTACTCATTTTTCAACATCATCTTACAGGGTTGGGAGGCCTGGGTCGAGGAGCAAGGGGCAGCACTGTCACCTTGACATCTTCACAGAGCCTGAAGGATGTAATTCTTGATGAGACAAGGAGCAGTGGCTTCAAACTGAAAGAGAGGAGGCTTAGATTAGATATTAAGAAGAAATTCTTGTCTCTGAGGGTGGTGAGGCCCTGGCACAGCCTGCTCAGAGAAGCTGTGGCTGCTCCATCCATGGAAATGTTTCAGGCCAGGTTGGATTGGGCTTGGAACAACCTGGGATAGTGGAAGGGGTTGGCAGGGGAGTTGGAACAAGATGATCTTTAAGGTCCCTTCCAACCCAAACCATGCTGTGACTCAAACACACCTAAAGCAATTTTCAGAGTGGCAGGGAGCAGCACATCCCCTGCCTCCCCTGTCCCACTTGACCCTCACAGCACATAAAGATGAAGTGGAAATCCATGTGAAAAAGAGGAAATCCATGAGCAGCACCAAACCAGGACACAGTGAGTGGTACCAGCACAGACAGTGCAGTTTGAGGGCTCCTCCTTCACGTACAACTTTCCATTTGTCTTTACTAAATTACAGCTCTCAGGTCACTTTGTCATTTTGGACAGATCAGATAACGTGGCCTGGGTTCCTGGGTAAGAAAAAAGGTGAGGTTGCCAGTATTTGAGCTAAAATGAGAATATTATCAGATTCAGTCAAGGCTCTGAAACTGGGTGGTGGGATCACTGTTTTCCACCATGAAATATCCCTTACATATGGGCCTTATGTAATGAGTATGTATAAATATGTAATAAATACACAATTAGATGCACCTTCTAGGCTTCAAGACAACATTGGCATGTGGCTCTTGGAGCCAGGCAGGATGACCACACACAGCATGAACAGCACAGACAGAAAAACCTGCACATTGTCAGATCCCTCTCAAAAAACACAGCACAACTCCCCAGTGCAAATCATAGCAACAGAAATACATCCTAATTTGTTTAAAGGCTGTCTTCAGACTTCAGCATGAAATGCATTCTGCTTCCACTGAAAAGTCTGTGATACAACAATCATATAAAATCCAAGTTAAGCCAGAGAAACAATTATTAATGTTATACTGAAATGCAGGGAGCAAACCAAGTAATTCAAACTGCAGAGCAAAACCTAAAACGCTGCTGCAAAATGCTGTGAGCATTTGCACCTCTCACCAGTAAAAACTCAACAAACATTTACTCTGAAGTACAGCAACAGAATCTCCTGGACTAATTTTTCAGCAGGGCTCCCAGCACTGCTGTATCCCCCACATGATGACCAATGAATGTAATTGCAGTGTTGATGTTATAGAAATTCTAAAGTAATTTTTGCACCCAGAAAATAAAATAGTTTGTAACTCTACGCATGTTTCATGGAGCATGCACATTTTTTAAGACTTTAAAGTCAAGTATCACAATTTCACCAACTAAAATCTCTGCTTTCATCAAACAATAATAGGTGTTTTACCTAAATGTGTAGATCTGAAGTAAATCATGAGGCAAAAATATCAGCTGCTATAACAAATAACCTTCTAGTCCTTGTGGCAATGGAAAAAAAAAACCTTCTTTCCTTCTATCTGCTCCTCTGGAGAGAAACTCTGAAGATTTCGAGTGCTACAAAACAAGAAAGAGGACAAAACCCACCCACACATGAAGCATTTTGTGTGATTTCTATGGTGATTGTGTTTTTCTTCAGGGCTGACTCAAAGTTTTTAAGCACAAAGCGTAACCAAGGCGTGTTATGCAAAAAAGGTTTCAGACAACAAACCTTCTTAAGTATTTTCAACAAAAGTTATTGATGGAAAATGTTGGTTCCAAAGAGCCACTAGGAAACAAGAGAAGAAATTCCCACTCAAGAACAGTGCTTCGTGCCCCCCTGCCATTGTCTGACAAAACATAACAAACTCCTCTCTGCACACAACAGCCTCAAGATCCCAATGATTGCCTTTAAGCAGTGCCCCAAATGCTTATCTTGACATCAAATTCACATTACCAGCAGGAATCAGCATCGTGTAGGTGCCTTCTATTTGCAGAATCCCTCTCCCCACACTGGAAGAAATAATGCTTAGGAAAAGAGAAAATTCCACACCAAAGAGCAACAAATTCTTTTAGAAAGCTCTCTTCTTTCAATTGCAGTGAGACACCTAAGGGACCTGAGTAGATCTTTGTTAGAATTACTGGGTTTTTTTCAGCTACTAAACATTTTTGATTCACCTGTGCAAGTACTGGTTGTCAGGATAATGTGATGGGAAAAGTTTGGGGGAATTTTTTTTAATGCATGTACATTATCTGAATATTCTCCATAAACACTTCTGATACGTAAACCACATCTTGATTTTCCACTTTTTTGTAAGAAGTGTTTGAGGGTTTGAAAACTCTAGTTTTGACCCAAAATAAGTAATTCTGGCATCTGCAAACCTGTATATCTTTTAAAATAACAGCAATCTTAAAAACATGCCTACCAGCTGCAGGAGTAAGCACTCTCTGCAAGTTCCCAGATGCTTTC
This sequence comes from Sturnus vulgaris, assembly GCF_052056855.1. Lineage (NCBI taxonomy): Eukaryota > Metazoa > Chordata > Aves > Passeriformes > Sturnidae > Sturnus > Sturnus vulgaris. The sequence goes on from NC_142248.1 coordinate 42,562,961, forward strand.
AAACCCTATCAAAGCCAATGAAGGCTAATTAGGACGGGCTCCCCATTCCTTGGAGGCACACAGTGTCTTGTGCATTTGAGTCACTAAATAATAATAGTAATTAATAATAATAATAATTATAATATTTCATTATGGAGCACTATAGAAACAGCACAGGCAAACAGGGAGGGAAAGCAAAACTCCAACAGTCTCAAAGTCAGCATCAGAGCAAGGTCTGGTCTAGTGGAAAGTGTCTGCCCACGGCAGAGATGTTGCAATTAAATGATCTTTAAGGCTCCTTCCAACCCAAACCATCCTAGGATTCTGTGGCTGAATCCCAACAAGTCCCAGCTGTGCCTCCTGCAAGGGGCAGAGAGAGACATGAAAGGTGCTTGTGGAACACAGGGCACAGAAAGGCGTGAGGCACCCTAAGAAAGAGAATAAACTATCCCCATTCCATCCCTGCCCTTCCCCAGTGCCCCTCAGGGACCCTGCACTCCTCTCCCCAGGATCTTTCACCAGGGAGCACCACAAGCTGATTCCAAGCCAGCAATGGGACTGTGTTTATGAAGAGATGCCACCCAGCTGCTCCACACAGACATAGAGTGCAGCTGTGGGAGGAACAAGTGTAATTTTGTGGGTTTGTGTGCAGGGTGGGCTCTGGGATACCCTCCCAGCACCCCTTCTTTGGCCAGCTCTGCCCTCTTCAATCTGTCAGCTGCTCCTGATGCAATCAGAGACTTTGTTCTTGAGATCACATCTCCTCTGGGCACTCTCAGGACTTCACAAATGGCATCTTGTCCCCCTCATACCCACTGAGGCTGCCACAAGGTCACCTCTCATTGCTTTAGCCAAGTCCTGCAGCTGTTGATGGATAATATTGGCAATTTTCACTGACTGTTTACCCACCCATTTAACCCTCCAACACAAAGCCAATCTATCTGAAACATAAAAAAGAAGGTGTCCAGACAGCACAGACAACTTAGCATCCCTGATTGATTAAAACAGCCTAATTGGATTTGATTACAGCTACTGTCATAGGCTGGGTGTAAATGTGTCTGGTTGATAACCATATTCTCCTCTGATTAGGAATTCATCTCCCAAAACTACACAGTCTGTGCAAAGTCAGAGTGCCTAAACAACGACCAACCACACCAATCTGTGGAGACAGTGCCTTGCCAGCTCTGAGACAGCTTAGACTCAAGCCCTTGCTGAATAATTGATCAAACTTTCTCTGTGCAGAACCAGAGCCATCAACAGTAGATCACACAAATGGGACACGAACACAAAGTCTCCTTAATGACTACTCAACCCCATCAGTCACGACATCAACCTACCTAAGGCACATCTGAGGCTGCTTCTCAACACAAAGCTGCCTGATGTTTTTAGAAATGTCCCCTGATAATTATGACTGCCCCTCTTTACTTTAGAGATGTCTCCACAACTGAGCAGCACCGGGCAAGGACGTACCCAGATGGAACTCATTGCTCCCCACGTGCACAGGAAGAAAAAGAACACTGCAAGGTGACAAAAAACCATCCCAGACTGCTGCAGATGGGTCCCTCGGGAAGTGCTGGCATCATTGCCTGGAGCAAAAGCAAGGCACAGTGCTGCACTTCCCAAAACCTGACACAGCTGGAAGTGCTCTCGCTGCCACAGTGCTTCCAGCTCATCCTCAGCCACACCACACCCACCCTTCCTCCATAATTACCCCTCTGCACTGAACAGGACCCATTTCGTGGTGACCGAAGCATATTAAACCAGTGCTACAGCCAGCAGTAGCAAGTCTGTGGGGATCCATTCGGCTTAAAGTGCCCTGCAACTTCAAAAATATTTGGTTTGATAATTCACTCTTGTCTTTAAACCTCTAAAAATGCTATTATAAGCCTGGCTGTAGGATTCACAAGGCCAGCAGCCCTTTAGCTTTTGAATGCTCTCTGCACTTTTGGAACTGCAGCCCAGTTCTTCAGTGGAGCCCTCTCCATCTTCTCCTCCAAGACATAAAGGTGCCTATCTTTGTGAAAAACAAACTCTCCTCTGAGGCAGCATCCCTGGAGAATATCCTCCCCACCCCTTGAATCAAAACAGGAAGGAAACAGATTCTAAATATTCTCCAATTTGTTTTGAAGTCCCACTATGTACCTAAATGTTTTCTCACAGGGACAGGTGCATATGCACAAATACAGGCTCTTTGTGGAAGTACCTGTGCTTCACATATTTAGAAAAAAATACACAAGTGCAATCAATATTTTCCACAGAGCAGACTTTTAAAAGATTAGCTTTCAACACAGCCAGATGTAATACAGGCCTATTATTAGCAAGAATTTAGGCAATGTTACATCAAAATTAAACAAGAAAGGAAAACTAAAACCAAGATACAATGACATGAACTTTCAAATTGAAGTCAATACACACACTTCTAGTATTTAAAAACTACTCTGAAGAGTCACATGTATGTTTCCTCTTTTAAATATATTCTCTTGGGAGATCTTTTATTTTAAAATATACAGAATGGTCTTAATATTATGAGGATACCATCAAATCATGAAATCATTTAGGCTGGAAAAGACCTCTTAGATCACCAAGCCCAACCAGCACTGCCAAGTCCACCACTAAACCATGTCCCCAAGTGTCACATCTACACCTCCTTTAAATCCCTCCAGGAGTGGTGACTCCACCACTGCCCTGGGCAACCTCTTCTGATGCTTGACAACCCTTTCCATTATATTTTTTTCCTAATATCCAATCTAAACCTGTTCTAGCACAGCTTAAGGCCATTTCCTCTTGTCATATTGTTTGATCCCCAGAGAGCCTGACCCTCACCTGGCTGTCCCCTCCTGTCAGGGAGCTGTGCAGAGCCAGAAGGTCCCTCCTGAGCCTCCTTTTCTGCAGACTGAGCTCCCCCAATTCCCTCAGCTGCTCCTGGTGTTCCAGATCCTTCCCCATCTCTGTTCCCTTCCCTGCACATGCTCCAGCCCCTCAATGTCTTTCTTGACACGAGAGGACCAAAACTGAATCCAAGATTCAAGGTGCAGCCTCACTAGTGAGAGTCCAGAGGGGCAATCACTGCTGTGGTCTGGCTGGCCACACTATTCCTGGCACAGCCCAGGATGCCTTTGGCCTCCTTGCCCACCTGGCCATACCTGGCTCCTGTTCACTGCTGTCAACACCCCCAGCTCCTTTTTCTCCAGGCAGTTTCCCAGCCACTTTGCCCCCAGCCTGTGGTGGTACTCAGGTTGTTGTGATCCAGGTGTAGGACCTGGCACTTTACCTTGTGGTCTCTTAAAATTGGGCTTGGTCCATGGATCCAGATTCTGCATCCCTCTGCAGAGTCTTCCTTCCCTCCAGCAGATCAACACTCCCACCCCACGTGATGCTGCCACCATCACACTCAATCCCTTCATTTGGGGACTGGCTCCTGCACCTTTAATTAAAACCCTTAGAAATGTCATCAAATGATCCACAGTTCTGTTTGGCACTGGCCTGAACTGTGTCCAAGCTAAAGTCATTTCCAATTGAGCTGAAGCCATAGTTACTGGAAACCAAACTTCCCTCACTTCTGATGCTTTAGCCAGCAGGAACAATGAATTATTTAGCAATTAAACCCGAGCAGACAGCTGTAAAATGTATCTCTGTTCACCTCAAGTCATCATTGCCACCTCTTCTGGCAGCCCAGAATCACAGAGGAAGAGAGACTTTCTGGCTCTTCTGCCTTTCTCAGAGGAACAGCTCTGACACAAGGACAGAAGTGGACACTACCTGAGCTCTCAGGATGCCCCTGCTCCTCCCAACCTCCCCAGACAAGAGAATCCCCCAGCCCTGCTCCTTACAAGTACAGAAAAAGCTGGCATCTGCTGAGGGTGGATATAAAGCCAAACAGAACAATCCAGATTTTCCCACTTAAATAAAAATCATAGTTTATATCTAAGTGGAATTTAATACAAGTACACCAAGTCCAAGGAATGCCAATTTATTCATTTTAACTTCAGGCTTCCCTCCAGTCTTTTTCATTTCAAGTTATTATTTCTCAATCAAAACATTTAACAATTTTCAAACGGATGAGGACTCAACTGTCAGATGCGGATCTCTGCTTTAAAGTCTAACTCATGGAAGGACAGATTCTGCAAGGTAAAAGTGTACTATTACTATTCTAAACAAACCAGGTTAGCTCCTAATTCTTCTGAGGCCACCCTGAAGCACCAAATGACTCCATGTTGTGGAAAATCCACAACTCCACCCATCAGCCTGGGCCTTGCCTGAGATGACCCCTCCTTAGGGACACAGCCTTGAAAGAAAATGAGGAACAGCAAACACAAAGGAATATCACCAAATGGCAAAAAGGGGAGGGAAATTAGACTTTTGATTAAGTCCAATCTTTTTATTAAAAAGCTCAAGCCTAGGATTTTTTTCCTGAGAGTTCATACATTGCTTTATGCCATTCCAGCATCTCTTTAAGGCTCACGTGATTATTTTCCCCAAAGCCGGCAACAGATGAAGCAAAATCAACCCAGCAATCTTCAAGAAGAATTGAAGTTGTCATTTTTATAATAAATCAGGAGGAGACTTCCAGGACTGTGTCTAACAGCAGCAGTCCAGGTTCAGCAACTCGCCAGTGCTGTGATCTGAAACATTAAGGGAAATACCTGGCAGCAGCATCACTGTCACAACCACGAGCTGAGCCAGGGTGGGTCAACAACACCATCAATAAAAACAACATCCTCATCAATCAAAAATCTGAAGGCAATCATCCCTCAAATCATTTCTATTATACTGTGGTAAGAAAGCCCAACGACTCCCAGGCTCCCAGACACAGCCAAGCCCCCATGATTACAAGAACACCTGTTCTTCGTCAATATCTCAAAAGCCAGCTTTCCTATTCCTTTCTTCTCCCTAAAATTCGTGTCTGTGCACACGAACCCTTTCCGTGAGGAGCACACAGGCAGCACACCCCGCCAGCACTCCCTGTGAGACCCGCGGGCAGCGGAGAGGGCACCGCCCCAGCCGGTCTGGGGAGGGGACAGTGACCCCCGAACCTCCTGCTCCCACCCCCGGCCCCGCGGCGGAGGGACCCCACTGCACAGGGGCAGGGCCACTGGAGCTGGGCCCTGTTTCCCCCTTCGTGCCCGTCCCCGGAGCCGTCAGCAACCCTCAGTGCCCCGTTTCTATCAGCATCCTCCATCCCTGAGTGCCCCGTTTCTATCAGCATCCTCCATCCCTCAGTGCCCCGTTTCTATCAGCATCCTCCATCCCTCAGTGCCCCGCTTCCATCAGCATCCTGCATCCCGCAGCATCCCGCTCCCACCATCATCCCGCTCCCACCAGCATCCCGCTCCCTCTCCCGTCAGCATCCCTCAGCATCCCGCTCCCATCACCGTCCCTCTCCCTGCAGCATCCCGCTCCCTCTCCCATCACCATCCCTCTTCCATCTCCATCCCACTCCCATCACCATCCCGCTCCCTTCCCCATCACCATCTCCATCGCGCTCCCTCTCCCATCATCATCCTTCTCCCATCCCATCACCATCTCCATCGCGCTCCCTCTCCCATCATCATCCTTCTCCCATCCCATCACCATCCCTATCCCATCCCGCTCCCATCACCATCCCTCTGCCCGCACCCCGGGCCAGCGCAGCCGCCGCCGCCGCCGCCCCCTCCCCGGGCACCGCCCGCACTCACCGTCCGTGTCCATGGCCTGGGCCCGGCCTGCCGCGCTCCGTGCGCGGTGCGGGGCGGAGGGAGCCCCGCAGGGACGCGGCCGGCAGCGCGGAGGGTGCGCGCTGGCCCCGCTCGGTTCGGCCCCTCTCGGTTCGGCCCCGTTCGGTTCGGCCCCGCTCGGTTCGGCCCCGCTCGGTTCATCCCCGCCCGGCGCGGGCTGCGGGGGGAGCCGGGCGCGGCCGCGGGGTCCCGCGGGGATGCGGAGGGAGCGGCGCTGCCTCTACCGGGGCGGCACTGGGGACCGCGGCTCTGACACATTTCACCCCAAAATGAGCCTGGGGAGGGGAAGGGATTCGCTGCGTCTTCCGAAGTGTTGTACCGTGTCTTTTCATGGGTCCTCAGGACTGGGCTGGCCGGTTGGTAGCACGTGTGAAATACAACAGGCAACCCACACCCCCGCCGGGATGGACAGGGACAACTCGCAGCCCTGTGCCAGAATCACCTGCTCAGCAGGGTGCACTGAGCCTGTCTCTCGGATTTAATTGCTAGCTCACTTTTCAAAACTCTCTTATATGAAAAAAAAAACCCTTACTCCCCATCTCCAATAACCCTTAGCAGCTGAGGGCTGGCTCTTATGTCCTGCCTTATTTCCCATATCCAGGTTTACATTGCTGTGACTAGAGGAAGCAGTTTGGCGTCTGTTACAGAAAACTCAAGCTGCTGAAAGATAATGTTGCTTTGATGGTTTCTATCACAGCCAAACTATGTCACAGCATAGAGATTGACCCAAGGGCTATGAAGATGGTGAAGGGTCCAGAGGTGAAGCCATACAAGAGCAGATGAGGTGACTTGGTCGGTTCAGCTTGGAGGAGACTGAAGGGAGACCTTATCACAGTCTACAACTTCCTCTTGTGGAAGAGAATGGCAGGCACTGATTTCTTCTCTGGTGCCCAGTGACAGGACCTGAGGGAATGGCCAGAAGTTCTGTCAGGTTTAGGTTGGATATTAGGAAAAAGTTCTTCCTCCAAAGGGTGGTAGGACACTGAACAGGTTCCCCAGGGCAGTGGTCACAGCACCAAACCTGACAGAGTTCAATAGGAGTGACAAGGCTTTCAGACACATGGTGTGACTCTTGGGGTGTCCTGTGCTGGGCCAGGAGTTGGACTTCAGTGATTGTTGAAAGGTCCCATCCATCTCAGGATCTTCTACAGTTGTAAGTCCTAATTACTAGGAGCAAGACACAGCTTAGCACATTTTTCAATTCCTTGTAGCTGATGAAGTTCCAGGAGTCCCATTTTCAAATGGAGGAGGGAAATATTCCATTATGTGGCTTAATTGGGTTTGAGGACCCAATGTGAGGACAAGATATGAGGACCAATGAAAATGGGCTGAGGAAGCCAAGTAACAGGCTTTGTAAAATCTAGAGGCAACTCCAGATGTAGAATGAACTCCAAAATGAAACATTCCAGAAAAGAAGGGATAAAATAGCGGTGTCATTTGAAGAAACCTGCTATGCATGTCTCATGTGATGAGAGAATACAAACACTCTGCATACGGTCCAGTTACATAAGACACATAAGTATAATACTAGAATAAACCTCAAAGTATTTTTTAGTCCTTTGAGATCAGGTCTACCTTTAGAATCCTAAAAAAAAAAAAAGGCAACAAAAAGAAAGCACACTGCTTTTTAGTCTGAAAAATAAAGGGTTTAGAGTGAATGGAACAGTCTCTCCAGGTTTGTAATTTGTCTTTATGCAGATGATGATTAATTAATTGTTCTCTGTGCTCACTACAGTAGAGATGTGCAATTGGTAGCAACACGAATTTACTTAATAAGAGAATTTCCCAGTTAACAATTTGGCCTTATAACAAACAGCAAAATCCTTCTCACTGTAGGATTCTGCAGTTACTCTAGAGGTGATACCTACACTGACACTAAGCTGTACACACACAAATCTCCACTGTCATCCATGGCATCTGGAATTTTTTCACATCACTTCCATATTGCTGTTTCAACTTCAGTCTGAAGGCTGCAAAACCCTTCAGGTTGAGCACAGCTGCTTACAGGAGCATTCCCGAGCTGGTATTTGAGCTTAATTTGTCCAGTCTTTTGCACTTACTTTGCCTTAATTAGACCTTGTTGGTTGCTTTAATAATGAGAATAAAAAATATATTGTATACTTAAAACAGTTTCCAGGTGTTCAAGAAAAGACTGGACATGATAGTCAGTGCCATGCTCTGGTTGACAAGGTGATGATCAGTCAAAAGTTGGACTCGATGATGCCAGATCTTTTTCCAAGACAATTGATTCTGTGATTCTGTAAACTGATGTCACCTCTAGGTGTTTTAGGTTTATTTTGCTTTTCATCACGCACATTATCCTTGCAAACACTGAGCACTGGCTCAAGCCTCCACTAAGAGGATCTTTCAGCTTTGCCAAAGAAATAGTGATTACTTTCGGATGAACAGACAGTTGTGCATCTACCTCAGAGGAGCTTTAGCCAAAACGTATGTTATTTATTTCTGAAAACTGTAACAACATCCAGATACACACTGTCATATGGCCTCACTCCTATCCACCAACACAGCTGGAAGTTAGGCTGCCATTACAGAGATTAAATTTCCTTGCAGACTTTAACTACTGTGGTAGCTGAGGCTACAACCAGGAGAGAATTTAGATCCCAGAAAGTCTACTACTACTATTACTATTTGGAAGTCCAGAATTATTGTTGAGGGTTTTTTAAATGACAGATGTTGCTTCAATGAAGTATTTTAGGAAGTCCCTCTCCTGTTTTTCAAAGCCTGTAATTGCCCATCAAACTGCAGCAAGGGATTTTTTCCTTTAAAGATTACACCAGCATTGTGAAACTCTGCTTACAGCTGTCTCTGAATTCTCAGGATTACTGTTTCGAAACATCACTATGCATATAGTTAGCAGTTCTAAGTTTATTCTTTATCATGACTTCCATTTTATATCTATGTAATTTTATAAACAAATTACAGAACATTTGTTTTCACGATTACAATATGAAAATAACTGCTAGTTGAATGCACCCATCCTTGTGCCTAGCCAAGCCTTTGTATGCTTTGCAAATCATTTGCAGAGGAGTGAAGGGAGGACCCACTGCCACTGAATATCAAAAATTGTGACAAATTCCACTCCTTACTCAGCTTTTGGGATGGCTCAAAAGTGCCACTGCAGAGAACAGTATTAAACATGTTCCTTAAACATGTTACTGAGCAAAAATAGTCTGATTAAGGTTCACTTTGAGGTCTCTTACGGCTTTTTGTACCTGCTCACCAAAACGTAGAAGAAATGCACAGAGGCAAGGTTTGTGCAGGTAACAGAAAAGCATAGGCATAACGACTGTCAGAACACCCAAATAAAACCAAATTGTTCATACTTTACAGAAATGATACCTCCAAAATGTTTATAGCCATAGATGAGTCCTTTTAAAATGACCACATCTCAGGCATGTTCCATTCACAGCCTAAGCCCAACCTCAGGACAGAGTGCAGTGGAAGAGTGAACGATAAACCAGAAAAAAAAAAACTAAATGCATGTATGATGACTTCAACTGTGTTGTTACCACTATAGGGATGTTTAATGTGTGTAGAAGTATTATTTTTCTATAATAATTAGATCTGGGCTAATAATGACTTTTGGATTAGACTATCAAGACTTTGGCTACTCAACTGAGTATTTGACTGTTCAGTTTACAGTGCAGTAAGGTTTGGCTTTATTACAAAGTTTCCTCCTTTCTTGTTAAGAAGGTCGAGTGCAACACTGGCATTTCATCAGCAGCTTTTCCAATGTCCAGCCTCTGTCATTTTGGCCCATTCCTCCTTGCCAACCAACATTTTTAACATGGAATCCTTTTATAGTAAAACCATTTGTACCTCCATTTAAATGTTTTTTCCTCTAGGTAAGAGCACTTCAATTCCTCTGGCCTTTGAGGTCATACTACCAAACTAATTAATTCAATTTAGGTTCCTTTTGTATTCAAACTCCTTCAAATTTCTAATTTCTATTTCTTCTTGTAGAAAAGGACACTTAAATCCTTTGGACTTTCTTAAAAGAACAGCTATGATCAACTGCAGAAATTCCAAGGAGAGTAACATTCTTCTTAAACTGCTGGGGTCAGATAGGGATATTTAAGGCTACAGCCTTCCAAGACTGTGACACAAATTCTACTGGTTTTAGACCGTTTGCTTTCTCTGCAGCACTGTTGCCAAGCAAACATTTCCCCATGCTGTGCCTGTTCTCAATACTGAGATCCATGTTTATTCCCACACCCACTTCTTTCACTCCCCTCCAATTTATAAATATCATTTTGAATTCCAGTCCTGCCCTTGTACAGCTTAGGGTTATCTGCAGAATTAATAAACACCCTTTTCATCCCTCCATTTGAATACACAGTAACTCCAGATCTGCTGGAGACAGGGCACGACAAAAAGCTTACCAGCAAGTTCATTTCCATATGTGCGGGATCAGACCATGATAAAACAATGACGTTTACACACCATAAAATGGAGCAAGTCAACCATGAAAAATAATTTATTGCACTAATTTTCAACAGTCAATAACCTGATGTAAAGAGATAAAGGATTTGCCCATGTCTTACATGGACAAATATTTTCTGAGCCTCCTCTTTCCATCTCAAGCCAGGACTCAGCAATTTCAGTCTCCCTCAGGAAGCATTCACCAGGTGAATAAAGGCACCATGAGACAGCTGAAGTATCCCAGTCACTACCAGTATTCCAGCATCCCCTGTGGTTCTGGTCCCAGAAACTTCTTTTATGTTCAAAGGTATCCAAAATAAGCACTTGCTGTTACCTCGGACATGTTCATTTTGTCATTAAAATTAATATTAGTGCTTTTCCAATTGGATCCTCTAATGCTGTCTTCTCCTCTTGGGGAGAGATACTTCTGAAAGAAAATAAAGAGGAAAGGTTTTTTTACAAGCCTTTAAATCTATATTCCCTCATGGGAATTGTTCAAGTAGAATAAATTCTATCCAGTACAGGAAATTAACTAGGTGAGCTCTTGAGATCCCTCCCAGTCCTCCTCCCCATGTTTTTTAAATATTAAAAAAATCTTTCTAGATTCTACAGCACACTATCATTCAAAGTATCCACTGAAATCTCATTGATGCACATTGTACTTCAAACTTACTCCATCTTAAAAGCTTTCTACTCCTCAGCAACATCTTTCAGATTTTGCTGTGAATTTGACAAATGGAATACTCACAAAATACCTGAAGAGACTGCTTATGTGTATTTTTAATGCTTCAAAATTTACCAGAATATTCTGAGAAATGGAGAATGTTCCTGATTTAGAAACTTTTTGTCCACAAGTGGACAAGTGAAGGGAAAGTAAACAAAATACAGTATTAAACATTCCATGGCACCTTCAGTCTGACCATTTAAAACCAATTTAATTCCCACTGTCTACAAATAAAAGTGATCAGAGAATGTAGCCTCACTTCAGTACTAGGAGATGCTCCTTTGCTTCTAAAAAGAGCAAATATAAATATATAATGTCACTAAAAATTTAAATGTATTAAATTGTATTAAATATCCCTTGTACTAAATATCCTTCCATTAAATACAATTTTTTAGTAAATTAACTGCAAAAGATTCTTTATACTGTGCCATGTTCTCCTCAAGCAGCTGAGAACAGACCCTGAAGCTTCTGAGTTGCAGAGCAGTTCAGTATCATCCAGCATTGATGGTTCTGCAAGGCAACTCCACTGCAAGCTTTCAACAATCTGCTTTACCATTGCTTCCCAATTAAAATTACATTATTTCCAGCAACCTGAGTGACAGCAAAGCCATTCACTCCCCTGCTGCAGCTCCCAGAGTCCTTCCCCAACAATGTGAGATAACTTCCAGAGCAGCAGAGGATGTTACTGCTATTGCTGTCCTGGAGCTCAATCCATGAAACACTGCCCAGCTGAATCTAAGGCTAGAGAGGAACTTTCTCTCCCCTCAACAAAGGTGAGGCAGCAAGGGCTGTTCTTTCCTAAGGTTCCCAGAGTTACTAGAACAGGCATCTTCTGTAACTGGGTGACTGACCAAAAAAATCACTTTCCCCTACACAACGGAACTCCTCAAGACAAACTTGTATTACAGAAGAATGAGACTTCTTTAAACTGAACCAATTTTAACTCTGAACACACGACAATGAAATCCATGCGTAGAAAAAAAATTACTCTTGGGATTTTGTCACAGCGTTTCAAAGTTTCAATTTTCATGCAACAATATGCAGGCTAAAATCAAATCTAGCTTTTGCAAGGCAGCGAGACATGATCCAAAATACAGCTTTTAGTTTCAGTTTGTGTTTTTAGGAAAACACATCAGAGGGATATTTAAAAACAAGTCACTGGTTTGCTGGAATTCCAATCATTGTACCTCCTTCATCTGTGTCCTCTTCTGTGATTACTGGCATCCCAATATGCCGAGTTACAGTTTCCTCTGCCACTTGCATTCCACCTGCACACAGATTTTGAGGAAAAACTGTCAGCTTTTTTTTGCTTCTACATTCCTCATCCAGTAGTTAGAAGATTGTTCACTGCTGCTGTCCTGAGATGCTGTCAAATGCTGTAAACAAACCTACTTTTCACAGTACCTTCAATATGGCTCACTAAGAAACCTTCAATAACAAGTAATTAACACTACCAATTTAAAGCAAACTCATCACCAACTCAGTTCAATAATTCAAAATGTCCTTACTGATTCACAACACTTCATCTACTCTTTTAAAGTCAAGCAAAGGCAACACTACCTAATGCTCATCTCTGAAGAGGGATTCATTTCCTCAGTAACATTGTTTTCCCTAGCAGAGGCTAAGCAAGTCCCCAGACAGAGTTTGGAACTCTGAAATTAAATCCCCATCTTCAAAACTAAGGTAATTAAAAAATAAAGACAATTCAAAACCACTTTGCCATTTAGTTTCATTTAACCTATAACAAATAAAGAGTAAACAAAAAATTTAGACAGCTGAGCAACTTCTATCAGATGAAAAGCTGGATATCAGAATTTCCTTAGAAAAAGTAGTTTCCCACTGATCAACAGCAAAATTTAACCCAGCTAGCAAAGCAATGGACAAATTTTTGCAATCTCCCCAGGTTCATGGATGCAATGGAAAAGTACCTTTAACTTCTGAAGAACCTCTTCTCCTTGCTGGCTGTGGTCTCCTGCTGGATTTTTTACTTCGACTTGGGGACTTCCCACAACTGGGTCCTGATTCAGAGGTTTCTAACTGCACTTGACGATGTCTCCTGGATTTGGAAACCTGAATGACACAAAAAAAGCTGAACTTCTACAGCCAGGTCTTGCTGTGGGTCGCTTGACAAAGCAGCAGCAGCCAAAGCATCAACCTTGGTTGAAGCATCAGGGTCAAAAAGGGATAGAAAGGAAAAGAGGGAGGACTTGCACTAATTGCTGTTCTTCAGTTTTAACAGGACAATGCCCTTCTATGATTTAATGGGTATATAACTTCACATGCAGATAATGAAACATTCAGTAATTTCCAATCCATTCTCTGTTACTACCAACCCACACCATGCTGCATCCCCCTACACAAAAGAAACTCTTCCAAAATCTGCTGTTCTGTAAAGCCTCCTTACCATAATACTTTGCCTAAGTGCCTAGAAAACATCACTGTACATTCAGAAGTCTGGACTGTTATAAAATCTACAGCTCTGTTTCATTTAATGACACATTTTTCAATATGAGATTTTAATAAACAGAGAAAGTTTCTCTGTTTAATAAACAGAGAAAGTTGAAAATTCCATCTACTTAAACAGAGCATAAACACTAAAAGATACCCTGTAAATGAAAATCCCCCAAGCACAGGCCTTATCTGCACTGTCCCATAAATCTAACAAGAATAAGAGCTTTGGGTTTCCCTGCTCTGTTAGGAAAACTAGAACATTCAAAAACTGCATTACAGAGTGCAGTATTTACTAATTCCTTTTGACCCAACATTTACCTTAAACTATTACTTAAAACTGTTCTTGAAAAATAAACACATCCCCATTATCAATTTTCATACCCACCTCAACAGCTGCAGAATAAGACTTGTATTTGATTCTGGCCAGGGCATTTGCTCTTTCAGAACCCTGTAAAGAAATGAGAGTTCAGTCAGAAAAGATTCTCATTTTATTATGGCAGTACTGAAATGAGATATTACATCAGGCAACCATTTGACCAATATCTCACTACAGCTGTAACTCTATAATTAGTTCTACATAATTTTAATGCTACCAAAATGGTACTTCAAGGAAAAAAAAAGTTCAAATTTCACTAAAAAGACAAAGCATAATTTTCATTGCCTTCACTGTTACAATGCCCAGGAGGAGAAAACTCAAATCTGAAACTTTACATCTTACTCAAATTCAAAGTTGAACTAAGCAGACACGTACAACATGAGACAATATTGTTGCGTAAAAAATTAATATTGCCTTAAATTGAAACTCCAGGAGGAAGCTGGAAGGCTGATAAAATGCAGATCTTTTCCTTCCTTACCTAAGAGAGACTTTTTATTGTGATCATCTAAGAGCTGTTGCAGCAGTAAATGCTCACAGCTCAATAGAAAACAATGTGAATTAAAAACAAAAGCAAGCAACCACCCCCACCAGCCGTCCCTGGAATTTATTTTGACAATATCAAACTTTGACCTACACTGCTTAGCCTGAGATCTGAAGTCAAAAAATGAACAGGCCTGGGCTGTGCCATGCAGCAAAGTAGTTCAGTTTCCTTACCTCTGATGCTAGCAAAGCTTCTTCTTTCTTTGTGTTTTCTCTTTTATCAGTTTCTTTAGCATTTTGGAGTAATTTCTGTGGGGAAGAAAAGTGTTTTTCTTTAAACATCTGTCATATACAAGACAGCTAAAATCCAAGAACTGTAAAAAAAAAAAAAGACAAGTATTTACAAACATGCCCATTTTCTACATTAATCTTACACTGTGGCCCTTGTTTGATCCAGGAATGTGTGACAGAGGTATTTCATGAGGTCAGACCTTCAGGGCTTCCCTCTCAGCAGTCAGGTGTGGTATCCCAGAGGCAATATCACCCACAAGTCCTTTCTTCCATACCACACCCCTGCCTCAGATTTCACACACTCCACGCCTTCAGCGTCACAATTCCTTCTCCTTCAGTCTGAGATTTACCAGCTCAGAGGTAATCACACCAAGAAATCCAGTTGTTACATGTTCACCCAACCTGCTAAGTCACCACAGCATCGTGGCTGGCAATACCTACCATTCTGTTCTGCAGCCATTCCTGATGTTCCAAGGTTATGTCTTTGAGATTAACCACAAAGTCATCTTTTATCAAGCTCAGGGCCTTGTCTGGTTGGGATTTGTCAGCTGAAATGACACACTTCATTTTCTGATAGTGGTAGTGAACATTCATCAGTTCCTGAAATTATTTTTCAAAAAAGCATCTTTCAGGAAAAAAAGATTCCATCAGTAAAGCAATATTAGTCCTCAGTGTACAAACCCAGGAGTACAGAGACCATTCTAAGGAGACCATTGGACCAGGAAGAATGTTAGAAACTGATTCTGGTTAGATTATTTGAGTTTTAGAGCCAAGAAATCCTGCTAACCAGAACTGATCCATCAAATAAGCTAAAGAAGAAAGAGTATCTTGTATTATTTAAACTAAGAAGGTTATTCAGGGCCACTGTCCAAGCAAGGTTCATTCTGATACTGTGGTTTATTTTCATCTCTTTGGAGGAAACATTTTACTTCACAGACTTCTGTACCACTGCAGTCAACCTCACTGATACACATTTGCCAGCAATAAATGAAAAAACCTGCAAAGAAAGTTCTATCACTGAGTGATATAAGAACCTTTACCTAGCTTGAATTACTCAGGTTTTTATAAAATCCATCGTACAATTAAAAAAAAACAAGGTTTGAACAGAGAGATGAAGGTGTGAGAAGGCTATGAACTTGCATGTAAGTAAATTCATATTACCACAAGTATCAATCCTCCAGCTGCAACCTGCAGACCTATCAAAACAAACGTACTTCCCCCCGTTTTCCATTTTTGCCTAAGTGACAATTAACCATTTGCACTTTTACATCTTACTGAGGCAAAACCACAAAATATTAGAGAATATTTAAGTATTGAAAAAGATACCACAATTCTTCCAAACTAAATGGCACATTTCTGAGTGTCTGGTAAAATTACCTTAGTCTGCATTCCACAAGAGACTGACAAAGGACAAGAATGTGCTGATTAGAGAAGTTATAGCTCTTGGACAACAGAGAAATTAAAACGAAACAAACCCATTGATTAATCTGTAGTTTAAAGGTTACTGTACCTCCAATACATCATTAGTGATGAGGCTGTTTACTCTGTTACTCGGGTCCTTAAATTCTTCTTTCAAATAATTTTCCTTAATCTTCTTCTTACTTCTGTAGGTCAGCTAAAACAAGAGACAATGTTTGTAACCTAAAAGAAAACTTTAAATGGCACCTCCTCTGGAGAATTCCTGCTGCATATCCACCAATCAGGAGATGGGAGATACTGAAAGGCATAAAACCATCTCACCAACAACAGCTTTGCTGTCATATGCTCAGAGCCAGTACTTTTCACAACTTATTCTCTAGTTAAGAATTTAATTCAGTATCATTATTTAGTAATTAAGAATTTAATGCAGACTAATCTCCCCAACTGGTAAGACACCTCAAATCTACTAGGAACAGTAGATACTGAAAAAATATTTTCAGGTGAGAAGCATTCAAACATCCTCTAAGCTCTTCATCACTTACCTAAGGAAAGCCACATATTGCATTTTACAATGGCCTCAAGGCCGAGTTAACCACGAGTGTTGTTAACTGTCAGCCACTGAAAGATGAGGGTATTTTATTTAAAAATGTAAATCATTAAGGTAATAACTCACTAGCTTTGGCATTGCTGTGAAATGGAAGGCTCTGGCAAGTCGCAGTTTCCTAAAGATATAGGCTGCATCATAATGCTGAGAGTCAAGCAGATCCTGCTGAAATTTCTGGATTTCAGGCCAATCCTTGAGTGCAATTCTGATCTGGAACAAAAGAGTTACATACTGTTAAACCAGTATTTCAACCATAAAAATTAACTGAGCTGACTTCTAGGATCCCACTAGAACATTTGTTATCATTATAATCATTTTATGCACTTAAGATTATTATACTTTTTTTGACAGTGACATGGAACACAAGTCTTTTCTGACATTTGAAAACATTCATTCTTCACATTCTGAAGTGTGTGAAAAATCGTCTGCACCTAGGACAGTCCCCTTCATTAGTGATTAGGAAACAATACTCATACCAGGTTTTGCTGCCACTGAAATGCTTAGAAATATTCTCTTTCCCTTATTTCTTCCTTTCTCTCCTGCCACATCCACTCTGCCCACTTCACTTTCTCTCTGCTCAACTTTCTTGATAACTCATGTACCCTCTTACAGCTGCTATCCAGCAGTGGCTTTAAAACTGCCTAAATTAATCTTCATAAAAAGTCATTGATTTATCTGAGGTCAAAACATGAGACATCAAGGCATCAATCACTAGACTACTCCAAATTCAGTTTGATATTTAAAGAATTTGGAGTCAACTTTGCACGTGCACACAACTTATATCACAAAGTTCCTAAGAAAACCACTTCTCCTTGCAATGAGTTTAAAATTCCTTTAGATATTTGTCTCCTATCCTAAATGCAGCAAGGAAGGTGTCATTCAGGCACGAAGCCCCTCAACCTATTTACAAATTCCTTTTCTAGTTTTCAGGAAGTGGAAATAATTCAGTCAGTCTCCACTCTGTTGGAATTCTAAAGAGTAACTCAGGCTGTAAGAGGGTTCACCCTACAACTGATGAACACATTCTCTGTCCCTGCCTTTTCCAATAGCTCCAATCTGGCATGAAGTATTTTTATTTGAAGCAACCGAGAGAAAACGCCCATATCATTTATAATGACAAAACAGATAGCAGTGTACCACATACCTTATACCTAGTATCTGCTGAGAATAAAACTTCAGGAACAATTACCTTATGTTTTGGCTGGCAAAGCTGGGCATTATAGAGCCCATACAGAAGGTACAGAGCACCAACTCGGATCTGGAAGGAGTAGGGGGGCAAGAAGTACTGCTGGGCCAGATCTAGAGTCTTCTTTGCGAGCTTACTCCTCTCCAAAGCTCTTACTCTACCGCTAAAGGAAACAAAGAAATCAAGAAAAAGACCAGCATGTTAAAGTAGGGAAGTATAAAATCGCAAGCTTTACAAAAATCTATAATGCAGAAATAAGCTTTAGATGTTTTTAAAAGATAGACTCATTCAATGTCCTCAGCCAAGAGGGACCAACAAGGAACACTGAGTCCAACTACTGGCCCTGAAGAGGACGACCCCAAGAATCTCAACCTGGCAGAGCTCAAGAAGAGTTTGGACAAGGTTCTCAGGCACAGAGGATGATCCCTGGAGCGTCCTGTGCAGGCCCAGGAGTTGGACTCCAAGATCCGTGTGCGTTCCTTCCAACTGAGGATATTCTATGATTCAGCGAAACATGCAATGTCCGCCGATCAAACTTTTAAATCTCACGAGGACTGCATCAAGATCCCTGCGGAGTCAGCGCTCAAATCACACATATTCCTAAAGCGCAAAATATAATGAATTTAGCTATTTTCCATTATTACAGAGGGACCGATGCTCCCCTTCCTTTAGAGCTCCCCCCGCTCTCCCTAAGCCAGGCCTGAGGGTACACACGGCTCACCCGCAATCCTTTTCAGGCTGGCCCTGCCCCGGAGAAAGCTGACCAGCAGCGTTTGCGGAGCTGGCGAGAGGGCAGCGGGGCTGGGCCTGAGGGCCGGCCGGGAGCCATTCCCGCCCTCCCTCCGTGCCTCACTCACTAGAAGATGCAGTGGAAGCGGCGCTCCCGCCAGAGCTGGGCGAAGCGCTCGAAGCGGACGGTGTCTGCCTGCTGGAAGGCGCCGAGCAGCTCCTCGCAGTCCTCCTTCAGCCCCGGCACGCCGCTCATCGCGCCGGGCCCTCACTCGCCCCGCGCCCGCTCCGCGCATGCGCGCCCGCACCGCAACAGCCCCGCGGCGCCTGCGCACGGCGCGCGCCAGGAGGAGCCGCTCGTGCTGCCCGTGAGGGAGCGGGGCTGTCCCGAGCCGGCCCCGGGACCGCTGCGTGTGGCGGCGCCCCGGCACTGACGGGTGCTCGCTCTGCCCGCCCCGGGCGCTGTCCCGCTCGGCCCCGCCGTGTGGAGGGCGAGCCCGGTGCGCGGGCAGAACGCCTCTGCGAGCAGCGCATCCCCGGCTGGTCCCGCGGGGATGAGTGGGTTCGGGCGGGACGAGCAGCGGCGGGTCCGCTCGGACAGGCGCCGCTGTAGCACAGCCCGGACATCACGGGGACGCTTTCGAGGCGCGGAGCCTCGCACTCCCCGGCCCAGCCCCCGTAGGAGCCCCCGGCAGTGAGCTCGGGAGCCGTGACCCGACGGGCTCGGGAGCAGCGCTTCCCCCGCGGGAAGGGCGCCCGGCGGCCCCGCGGAGCGCCCGCGCCCCGCGGCCGTGGGGACGTGCCGCGCCGCCACGCTGCGGTGAAGGGCCACTGCCGGCCCCCTGCGCCGGTCCCCGCTGCTGCCCCGGCTGTGCCACTGCCCGGACGGCTGCGGGAGCCCCGTTCCCGCCTGGGCGGGCGCGGCAGGCAGGGATGAGCCGGCGGCCGCCCCCCCGAGCGGCGGGATGCCGTGCCCTGCCCTTGCGTGCCCTGCCGTGTCATACCGTGCCGTGCCGCCTGCTCCCCGCATGCACGGCCACACGTAGGCGGCCGCCGGGGCAGCGGGGCGGGCTGGGAGGGGGCCGCGGCTGCCGAGCCGCACGTACGGTGGGTGGGTGCGGCCTCGCCGGCGGCGCGGAGCGGGCGGCGGGGGCTCCCCTGCCCGCGCTCCCTCGCGCACGTACAGAGAGGGGCGAGCGGCCACCGAGGCGGCTGCCGGGACCAGCAACGGCGTCGGAGAGCCCCGCGCCGCGGTGAGTACGGACCCGCGGCACCGCCGGCGGCCGCTGCTCGGCCCGGGCGCGGCCAGTGTCCCGGGGGAGCCGCTTCTGCTGCCCGGCAGGCTCCGCAGCCTCTCGGGCGGGGCCCCGGAGGCTTTAGGGACGGGGCTCGGGTTTCAAGGCGCTCTTGCGGTGATCACCGCTGCCGTCGGGGCTTGCCTGCGGATTGTGGCAGCACTGCTGGACAGCGGCACCTGCTCCGGGAGCGCTCCCGGGCCCGGCACCAGAGCGGCCGAGGGTCTGTGCACCCACGGGATGCGGGCTCGGCAGCTGCGACATCCCCCCTGCCTGGGGAAGCCTTAACGGGTGACAAACAGCGTGGAGGGGAAGTATGCGCTTGGGATGGAGCCTTGCGTGCTGCCTTTGGGATCTTTAAATCTCCAGGAGTTTTCCCAGCGACCCGGTAAAAAATTCACATTTTTGTTTTCTCAAATGATCGTGCACTGCGAAATGCGTGTTGAATTCTGCTGGCTACGGTACCGTGATGTTCTCCCGTTCACCATTAGCATCAACTCATTGATCCAAAGGTCGCTCCTTACAGCGAGGCGCATCAAGCTGTCAGCTCCTACAATGTCAGGAGCCCCCACAGTGCTCCGGCCATGCAAGCATCTTTCTGTATTTATTCTATTTCCCAAAAGGTTGCTGGAATGCAACCTTTAGCAGCCTTTATTGGGGAGTAATTTGCCATCGGCTGAACAGCAGTTGCCTGTGAGCACCACTGGTTGCCAATGTCGTTGACTGTAGGGACAGAGATATTTGCAGAGCTGTTGCATGTGAACTGTACAGAGTTTAGGAGGAGAGCTGCAGCTGCCAGGGTTTACTTTGCATTTTTTTCCTTTTTCTGAAAAGACACTTTCATTGATCCTTTGGATTCATCTTTAGAGATGTAGGGCAGTTCATCCAATACATGACCCTGACTTCAACAGATTGTACTGATTTTGGAACAGAATGCCAACACTGTTAGGGAAAACAGATACAATATACTCCCCCCGTAAAATGTACTCCATCCTTAAAATTAATTTAAGAATTCAAAGTACAGGTAAGTCAAAACTGATACTTCATGTAGTGAGTTCACCCTTACATACAGCTCAAGCCAAGCCTTGTTTAGTTATAGGAGGCACCCCTTAATTTAATAGGAGCAGAGGAGCCTGGCTCTGGAGTGATGCTGAATTTCTAAAGCTCTGAGTGTGTTTTCTAGTTTCTGTATTTTCAGCTTGCAACGAGTGGCTTGATTTCTCAGAGATAATGTTTGAAGGAACACTATATGGTATGATTTTTTTTCCTAAGGGAGATGTGGCTGCATGATGCAAGATGTAGTGAGGATGAGGCTGTTGTGCCCATGTGAATGTGCCCTAAGCATTCTGTTGTAGGATGTTTGGGTACCATATAAAGAATCAAATTGCAGAAGAATAAAACCAATTAACAGGGTCTCTCTATACTATTCCCCTGATGTGGTATATAAAATTGAATACAGTATCAATTTTTAGACTAATTAATACTCTACTCTTCTTCATCAGCTGTGTTTTCAGTGCTTCTTCAGATTATTCATTAATGCATTTTAGAACAATACTTTCAAACTAAAAAAAGATAATTAATGATGTAAGATAGAGTGTGCTGGTTACTGTATCTTCTTCATGTTCAACTGCTAAACAAAAGGATGAAATCGTATTTGCTCTATTAATTCCTAGTTTATAAGTTGCAATTCAAAAGGCATTTATCCTGCACAGATAGAAGTAATGGGGTTTTCCAGATGCATATGGCACAAGACAAGTCTTTTAAAAAATATCTTATATGATTGCATTAAAACACATGTTCTAGTTGAAAACATGAAAATAAATCATGAATATATTTTATTAAATAGCTTATTCCACCTTTGGTATGTACAAACCTACTGCTAGTAACAGGATCATACTCTACTGGCACATGCCTCCTGCTTTCAGACTTCCCAACAAGCACAAACGTTGCAGAAGCTTTTTAATCTGTGCAGTGGGAAGTGGCATTGATTTAACAGGACAGCAGGAGTCACAAGTTCTTGTCGAGTAATTTGTGTGTACCAACCTGGAGACATGATTGTGGATTCAAACGTGGAGTTTGTGTTTTGTTACTAAGGGCATTCCTGCTGTGATTAATCAAAGAGGCTCCATAAATGTTCTTTGTCCCTCTAGTTCTGGAGCTGTTGCTCTCTCTTTGGCTTCCTCCAGGAAAACCTACACCATCCCCATATTCAACTTGTTAAATTGCATGTTTGACCTCTTTTGTTCATGCATGTGATCTGCTTAACTCAAGTGGGATAACCACATGTGAATAGGATCCAGCTCATATATAAATATTATATATTTAATATAAAATGTATGTTTCTGGGGACAGTGACCATGTCTGCTTGATGCCCAAGTTTCTGACACTAGGCAGTAAAGTCTCAAGCCTGCAAGGAGTTTGTTACTCTGCACAGTGGTTTAGTTCACTTTGAAGTCATCTCCACCTTTTACAGTAGGGAAAAGGGACAGACAGAAAGATCACAGATGTCACAAAGTAGAAACAAACCCTCTCTTTTATTGAATTTTATACTGTTACACAATCAAAAAGAAATACAGTCACAAATACGTCAAAATGTTTCAAGAGAAATATCAATTGCAATACGTTGGTTCCAAAAAAGAATTCCATTAAAATATACCACTTCTTCATGAGAGAATACTGCTATTATTCACAAAATCTACTGTACTGTATAAATCCAGCAGCAAACTCTTTAACTTTTTGGTAACTTGCTCAAGGTAAACAGGGAAGCAGATGGAAAATGACAATTCATTTCTAGAATTTGGATTAAAAATCACAGTCCTCCAGAATGGAGCTTTTCAGGGAGTTAAGTCATCATGGTATTTTTAATGAAAGCTGGATACCCAACTTGTGTGGAATTCCTATGGAAATGGACTAACTACAAAATCCCTGTGGCCTGTGAGGAGTTTCTTCTCATGCTGGACACTTGCAGTGTGAGTACCGTGCCTAAGTGCAGTGACATTTGAGTGAGATGTGTGCCCTGGTCAGGAGCAGGACAGCAGTGCAAGGGCACAGATTGCTGACCTGGGGCCCGTCCAGCCTGGCTGACAGTGGCAGGATGCTCCCAGATCCCACTGCACCAAGATTCACTCAGCTGTGGAACAGGGGAGAACACTTGCCAACAGATCCTGCCTTTAGCCACCAGTGCTTAGCTCTTTAAACAGCTCTTGTAGTAATGAAACATTACTATTAAATATGCAATAGTTTAACCTGTAATCATCAGAATTATCTGATCTACCGGCTGTATTTCATTGAAAGCAGAGCTGATAATTTCATCCAAACTAAGCTTTAAAACCCTCATCAGTGTTATGTGTAGATGGTTCATTTGGGCCCTAATCTGCAATTCTTTAATTCAGTAATTACTTTGGGGAGT
Organism: Sturnus vulgaris; assembly: GCF_052056855.1. Taxonomy (NCBI): domain Eukaryota; kingdom Metazoa; phylum Chordata; class Aves; order Passeriformes; family Sturnidae; genus Sturnus; species Sturnus vulgaris. Next base: position 42,586,061 of record NC_142248.1, read on the forward strand.
TTAATGTGTGTATACAGATACTATTAAGTTTTGATCCTCAGGTGAGTTGTTTCCACTTCACCCAAAGGTTTTCAAAGATCACCAAAGTCCAAGGCAATCTCACTAGGTGGATATTACCAAGAGGTACTTTGGACTCCAGGCTACCTTCATTTGCTCAGCATTTTACACCCAAGATAAATTACTGCACAGCCTATTTAAGTGATTTCTGGGGAGTTACAGCTGTACTTAATTTTAACTACTTAGAGGTGAAGGAAGGAATTATGTAATTCTAAATACCAGTTTAAAAAATCCTTTACCCTTTAACAAAATCATCATTGTTGATGATTAAAACATCAATTAAAATCTGCATGTAAAAACAATAATTGTACTGTGCCCTGAAGAAGGCCTGGCTTGACTACTGCTGTAGTCAGGAAAACTTGGGACATAACTTTGTAATTCTCCTCAGTTTACCATTTTCACATAATTAGCATGTTTATATACAGGAGAAAATACTGTATTTACCCACAGTTTCTTCTTTACAACGAAGAATAAATCACAGAATTATTTGGGTGAGAAGGGACCTTAAAACCCATCTAGTTCCAACCCCCTACCATGGGCAGGAACACCTTTCCCAATCCCAGGTTGCTCCAAGCTCCATCCAACCTGGCCTTGGACACTTCCAGGGCTGGGTTATCCACAGCTACTTTAGGAAACTTGTGCCAATGTCTCATCATCCTCACAGTCATTAATTTCCTCATAATTTCTAATATGGTGCCTCAACATTTTAAAAAGGCAGCAAGTCAGCAAAGAAAGTATGCAAAATCACTAAGAAAACACTTAGAAAGCTATTTATTCTAGAAGCTTGTACTCCAAATTAGCTCCGGAATCATACTGTGTGTTCCTGGAGTCTAAAGAGAACACCCCCCCCCCCCCCAAAAAAAAAAAAAGTGTAATGGGGGAAAAAAACCCAAACAACTGAAAGATGTACTTCTAGGTTTTGCAAACTGGCATCTGCGTTTAGCAAAGCTCTTACAATGCCAGAGCAATTACTGTTCCTTTTCTGTGCCTTGTTCAGTGTCTCCAGGAGACTTGGGGAGGAGTTTTGTTAGGTTGTTTTTCCCCTACAGTAAACCAATACAGATACTGCAGTTCATCACAGTAATCAAAATGTTATTATTATGCATAGTAAATGTTATTATGCATAGTAAAAAAATGTTAGAATTGAGATTTTTATATGAAACATGGCTCAGTTAAATCCACAGCTGCTGTCACTAAGATCAGAGATGATCAAGGCCAGGGTGGGTGGGGCTCTGAGCAACCTGATCTCATGGAATGGGTCCTGCCTATGACAGGGGAATGGGAACAAGATGATCTTTAAAGTCCCTTCCAACCCAAGGTACTCTCTGACTCCAGTGGGCTCATGACTATAAATCATATGGGTCATTTCAGTTTTCCTTCTCAAAAACACCGATTTTAGTCTGAAAACATTCTGCCTCTTAGTGCAATGAGGACCTGACAGATCCAAACAGGTCAGGCTCCTCCAAAACAGGCCAAGAGAGCCAAGACACCTCCGACCTGTCTCTTGGGAGTGCAAAGGGATAACCCACCCCAGGCAGCTCGATGCTTGGTGGGGTTGTACAAAAGTAGAACCCAGCTGCACTTTTCACCTGCCTGCAAGACACACAGAAACACCACATCAATCCATGCAGAGCTAAAGCAGGAGGGATGCCCTAGAGTAGGGGCTTAACCCAATTTCACTGTTTAAACCCCCTAACTGCTGACAGAGAGAGATGCCATAGAAAGAATGCCAGCCCAGACACAGCAGGCAGGGAGGAACTCTGCTGCTTTTAGCCATTTAAAAATGCATTTTAAATGTTCACTAGTGAAAATGTTCTCTGCATGAAGCTTCAGCTGCAGCTGACTGCCCCTACATACCTACACCTCTCTGTGCAATTTCTGCTCAAAACTTTAACAAGTGTGCAACTATCTTCTGCTGCCAGTGCCTTATTTTTTGTTAATAGTGTCCTTTTAGTTTGAGAGTGTGGTGGTTTGGAAAGTGCTCCTTTCAGTGAAACAGTAATTTTAGAGAACAGGTTATGCTTATGTACTATGACATTGATTTCAAAACAGTGCAATGAAACAAAAAACTTTACAACATAAAACCAAAGTAACTCCTGTGACACTCCACGATTGATTACTTATATTAAGTTTTTTAAAAATAGTTTGGAGTATGCACAGAATATCTTGACCATATTTACACAACACAGGGTTACCAGTAGCATTGTGTTTTTTGACAGCAAAATGAGGAAAGTCACTGGGTCAACAGCACAAAAATGTGGAACTAGTTTCATCAAGTACCAGCTTAATTTTTTAATCGTGGAGTTTGGTGATAGAAATCCATCTCAGATCAATCACTCCTGTGAATTTTACCTTTTCCTGCTTTCCTGTGTTACCTTGATAAAGCTTCCAGAGACAAGCCTTTAAGCTGTTCATAAAGATGAATTCTTTCTGCTCTATAGTAAAACAAAAATGCTGCCTCCTCGCTGCCAGGTTTGCTCACTGGTGTGATTACAGAAGTGTAACGTCTTTGGCGAGTGGTAGTACAACACTGTCTGGGAGACTTCAGTACTGAACAGGCTCAAATAATTAACACAGAGATGTTACAATCAAAATAAGGAAGCAGTGATTTCCAATCAACTCTAAGTTAAAAAGGGAACACGGATGAACAATAACCACTAACAAAAATATAAATTATCTCATTTCTCTCAGATAACACACTCCCCAAAGGGGCCTGGTCCACATATAGTTTATTGATGTAAGAAAACAATACAGTTAGTGTTAGATCCAACCACAAAGAGCAAAAAGAATGAGTGAATGAAGGTTTTGTACAGTACATATAGGAAAATAAGCTGTTTGTGACAACTATATATTTCTAAATAAAAAGGCTTCTAAATATATTCAAGTTATTGAAATCTACATGAAAACATATGGATGTTAATAGCAACAAGGTGCATAAAACCAAAACATCAAAATATTGAGCAACTCAATGATGTACTAGATAAAAGTTTGCTAACAATGCAAGATGTTTTACAATCTGCTTGAAATATCACCTATACCACACAGGGTAAGCTGAACATTTAGATTTAAGATCATACACAATATTAGCATTAACTTCAACAACTACAGGCAGGGATTTTTTTTTTTTTAAGCTGGCAAAGTGACTACTTTAAGAACATCAAACTTTCTCTAAATTGAGAACGTATCCAAAGAAAATGCTGCTAGCCCTTTCCAGATAAAGCCTTTCCTTTGACTAACCACACCCACTGAAGTCAAAAGCATAAGACAGCATTTAAGAACAATTTATATTACAATGTGACTAAAATAATGACATAATCCAGGTTTAAACATGTTTTCATAGGCAAACGAAAGATTTTTCTTAAAAACTAATTTTTATAAATGCAGAATATATTGCATGAGGAACTGCTGGTATTTTTTTAAGAAAATATATTGTGCGATTGTGGCTACAATGCACCGCTGCAAAGCATTGTTGTTTCTTATAAAAACTATTAACATAAAAAACTTACTTGAACATAAAGAGTAAGAGAGCACAAGTCTTCCAACTACCTATGAAAAGCAGGATGGAAGTATTGCCAGTTTTTCCTGTGTTGACATTTTACTAATGATAAGTTTTGGTGACCAACTCCCCAGCCAAAAAATAAATATATTTTTTTTTAATCAGGTGCATATTTCAAAGCTGCTATTGCAAGTGTGTTTTAAATGTAATGGACTTAAAAGTGTATGTACCAAAGAATTATAAAAATGCACTAGAGTTTGAGTTATTGTTACATAAAGAACATATTAAAAAGACTGTCAAAATAAGTAGAAAGGGGATCAAAACTGAACTAACTGAATTAGTGCAGTACTGTAGCCAGGCTTCTAAAATCAGATATAGAAAATATAAATAGACTGCTTTAGGTGATGATTCACCAGTGTCCAAAAAAGGAGCAAGTTTTGTGAAAGCTCAGTTAACTTGATCCAGAGCTCTGAGCAGTTCTTCCCCCTGTAGCAGGTTTCTGTTGCCTTGTATGGGAGCGTTTACTTCACAGTCGTAACTCGTGAGTTGGGGGAGTCCACTCTCATCCATCGACTGCCCTAGAAGTTTACTCGCTATGTCTGGAGAGGGAGGGGAAGGAGAAAAAGTGCACTTTATTCACCATGCTGAACCTCTCCTAGAGCTGTTCACAAGGAGCTACGTTTGGATAGCTTTGGAGACTCTGTTCTCTTTCACACAGCCCCCTCCACCCCCTCTGCCTAGGAAAGGAAAGTACCAACCAGTTGATAGTAGAATGATTGTCTTTTGCTCCATTCCACTGTGACCATTTGTTTTGCATCCCTTTACACGTTTCCAAGCAAGTGATGCATTTCCTCCACTGTCAGCTGTCTGCTGGAATAAAGACCCCTAGAAAGAAATAAAATGAATCTTCTTTAGTGAATATCGTATCTTTGTAACCCTCCACATCCCTCTTACAAATGAACAGTTTCTGTCACTAAGTTACACTGATGTGGCATAGATACAATTTAAAGTGGATTTTGTTCAGAATTTGGGGAGAAATATATTTCCAACTATATTTCCAATATATTTCCAACTTGAAAATTGTTTAACAGAAAACCGAATCAGGTTTCAAGACCTGACCTCCCTTACAGAAAGCAATTACAAAATCCTGGTTATCATCAGTTACCACGCTCAAAATTAACGTGTACATGTACACAAACACACCCACTTAATTACCACTGCTCTGGGGTGATTAAGCATCAGCTTTTCACTGGAGTCTCTAATGGCTTTCTGCACTGGAATTAATAGTGCAGGCAGCAGAGTCAGGAACCTCAGTAGGGTGATCCTATCTACACATTTAGGATATAAATTCTGCTTGCACTCCAGTTATTGCCACCAAGCCACCAGACCCAAGCCCTGTGGAAAATGCAGTTCTACACCAGTCTAGTGCAGATATGGCTCCTTAGCATATTCTTTTGACAGCAGAACAGAAGATATGGAGATTAGGAAGGTGAAGGGGCTTCGTATAATTGGGATAAGGAAGAAGAAGCTGCCACTGAAACAGATGGGATGGAAGGAAAAAAGCATCATTTTAGTATCAAGTCTGCTGGCAAAAGTACTTGAATCTGCAAAGTTTGGTCTTGTTACTGATACTGACTGCAGCAAAAAGAGGAGAAGGTATTTCAGAACACTGCCATTATCCTCAAAATAGTGAAGAGCATATGTTTTCAGGTTATAAAACACCCATGTAAGGCAAAAGAGCAGCTGTGTAGTAGAAGTTACAGTTAACTCAGAGTTGCAGTTCCTAATGAGATTACCTACATTGCTGCTGCTGCTTATTTTTTTACTATGAATGCATTCCAGCCCTTCATGTCTAGAAAGATATGGCTTGTAACTGTTCCAGTGTAATGATATAATTATAACCTCACTATAATACAATATTTTATAACCTTACTATATCTTGTCCTTGTCTAATTCTCCTGTTTTCTAGGAGGATAAAGTAGTATTCTGCTTTGGTCTTCACTTATTTTCACTCTTTGCAAAACACATCCCACTTCTCTAGAGCTAAAAAGTTGTGGCAAGTGTTGGTACAACCCTAGAACAGCATGTATTCTAAGCCTGGATTTAACATCATTTTTTTCTGCTTGTGCCAGAGGCCTGTATATCCTCCCAGAAATCCTTTGTGGAGAGAGAAGCCAAACAACAAAAGCACACTTCTTAAAATAACTCCACTGAGACCCAGCTTCATGGAAATTCAGCTTCTGACTCTGAGAAACCATCAAAATATTTATAACACTTTTGTCAGATACAGACAAAAGAAAAAGGTTTAGCAAAGGATGAAGCCTGAACCTGTAAGCATTTAACTGGCACTAAGCACAGAAGCATGAACACTATTCCAGCAGTTAACACTGAACTGCTTGTGTTCTGTGCATTTAATGACATCCCATGCTGTTTTGAATATTTTATCAGCAACACTATGAGCTGCAGCACCTCTGCATGAGAAAAGGGCAGTGGAAGGCAGTAACATTTCTTGCAGAGCTGCGAATTCCTACAGGACTTCTGGAAGCAGCAGAACAACATGCATGGAAGTGCAAAGCATTTAGCAAATGAAAACAACCACATAGAAATGGCATAGAAAAACTGTTTTGTCTTATGCCCAGACTGTAATGCTCAATGGCTACATTGCAGTAGAGGAATTAAGACTTAAGACCAAGGCTTCTCAAAACTTGACAACTGGGAATTTACAGTGAAGATGACAGAGAGAACAGTGTGTCATGGCAAAGCTCAAGGTTTCAAAATACTGAGAGCTGACAGTGAGAGACAAAGATTCCCGAGACAACATACCATACATATACATTGCAGAAAATAACAAGCTAGACCCCCCCAATCAAGTGACACAAATCTAAGAGGATCTACAAAGTTTCTTTTGAATAGCTAGGACAGATGAGGATGAGCTACTCTCAAGTGGCCACAGTAATACTAGAGAGAGCATGCATGAAAGGGAGTGGCAGTAATAGACATTTGCTAAGTTATTATAGAAGCTCTCTTCCCTCACAGTTCAGATGGTCTTGTTATCTGATTAAAGGAATCTCAGACCCAGTGGAAAAATAAAAGCATAGGATGAAGCATGAAAACACTAAACTCCAGTGTTGACAAATATGAAAACTGAGTTTGAATTCTAAAGTTAAATAAATACAGCAATTACACATTTAAATGTGATGTCTTACATTTGTGCATATTCTACTAAAGAAATACATATGTTCACAGAAGACTAAAGAGTATCTTTTACCTAATCAAGAAATGCACTTGAGTCTAGAGGCACTTTCAAAAAGATGACAGTAAAAGAGAACTAGCAGTGGAGTATCTGCAGATATATATATATATTTCACTATCAATTATCTCTCATCCCAAGATTCCACTGCTTACCAACAGCTCAACTCAGGAGTCTGCACTGATGCCTCATTTCAGAAATTGCAAAGTTAAAAGTGAATATTTTAAAATGGTAAAACAAAACTCACAATTCCAACTGCCTGAAAAAGTGAACCATCATGTTCCATTTTTCGTTTTCTCTGAGCATTATGCAAAGCTAGCATCTTTGGATTTAGTTCTTCATCCAGTGCAGTAGATCTAAGAAAAATTGATTCAGGCTGTTAAGACGTTTCTACTTTCCTCAAGCCATTCTTCTTTCGTGGACACTTATATATACAACATCACAGAATTGAATTTATGAACTCCACTACTTTTCGTTCATAAATTGACTTATTTCAATAATCATTTTCTATGAGCATAGCAAATGTTAGCCTTTAATCTTGCTGTGAAGCTCAGAATGAGTTTTAACAAAAATTTTTAAATCTGCAGGAAAAAAAAGCATAAAAGTTCAGCAGTTCACTTTCAACAGAAAGAAGGGGAGGAAGGGTGAGGGAAAGTCTATTCTGAATATTTGTATGTACAGATACATCTTTTACATATCACAAATCTCATGTTTGACTTAGTATAGTTTCCTATTGTGATAAATATCTACTGCAGGCAGTCCATCACAAAACACATTTAATTTGAAAAAAATATCTATTGCTTACAGACATATGTCTATCTGATATCTGCAGTATCTGTAGCACAGACTGCAGCTGCCTCTTGCCTCTAACAGTGGACAAGGAAAGCACCAGAAACATTGTGTGGGTGTAACTACCTAAGTTGCCTATTGCATTCTTATAAAGGCTGCACATCAGGTACAAGAGCAGGACAGAATTTTCACAGTAGCTGGCTTTTACATGAGGTGCTTAGGTAAAAGCTACCATGAAATTAACTTTAGGGGAGTTCTATTAAAAAAAGACTCATTTGACATGCCCAAATTTAAACATCTCAATTTCTACTCTGAAGAATGCTGAGGATGAACATACAACAGCTGGCAGAATTTGCATCTAATTCATTGAACAGGTACCAGGGCTTAAGCTGCACTTTTAAAATACCTTTTATTCAGAGTGACTGTTAGCAAGCTGGGTGTTCCTGGAGAAGGCTTTTCCACCTGATCCACTGTTCCCTTGCCTGCTCTGATGGGCGAGGCAGTTCGACTCCTGCTGCCGCCGTAGGGCGAGCCGGGGGCGCTGCTGGGCTCGGGGACCGCGCGCGCGGGCGAGGAAGGGACCACGATCGTCTTCACATCGTCCGAGCGCTCCGCCGGCTTCACCTCCTCAGCCCTGCCCGCTGCCGACTGAGCCTGCTGCTGGAATATGGTGATGGTGCCTGCGCTCTGAGAGCTGGGGGAGCTGCTCTCCAGCGGCGACAGCTGATCGAAGGAGCGCAGCTGGAAGTCGTCATCCATCGGGATGTAAGGAGCCAACATCTCTAAATCTAAATCGGTTTCCTGGAAGAGACAAGAGGTGGAACTAATCAGTGTGGAAGAAACCTCAGCTATGACTTCATCAAGGTTTTTCCTTTTACCAAATCCTTATAATTTTTTTTTATTTTACACGTTAATCAAAATATTATATAAAAAGGGAAGGAGGTTCCTGATAACATTCTAAAAAGGAAAAGAAGTATACTCAGAATAAGATGATAAAGAATTTTAAGTTACTGTACATTTACCTGAGTAGAGAATGGATTTTTTGCTTCCGTATCTATGGCAAAGAGTTTCTCCACTAATTCCAGTTTGAATTCACTGGCCATATCATTATCCACATCAAAGCAGTAGTCGTTGGGACTACTGGGCTGTGAAAACATTTTGAACAGTTTTAGGCTTCTGTCATTGCATCACTTGGCATAGTTACCTACAGATTCTCTACAATATGTTCTAATGTAGAAACTAATCCCAAGCTGTAGCTACACAAAATTAAAATGGGAAAGGAAAACACATTTATCTGTATACATTCAAATTTACCCCACTAGAGAAGCACTTGCTTAGTTGAAACCTGGAAGTAGCCTCTACAGTAATTTACTGCAACTACTTTGCTACTCAGGGAAGCTGTGCCTGAACCAACTGAATGAAAAAGACAAATCCCAAGCTCTCCTTATTTTTATCAGATTGTATTGCATACATTTGTAAGACTCACTTTAATGAAAAGGTATGACAATTTATCAGTTTCCTCAGATCATGGCGTGACCTTAAGTCATAAGGTAGAAATAATTTCCAATTCCTATCCTGGCTATATCCTTAACCAGATCTGTCCCACAAGTCCCAATAGCACATCCATCTTAATGACAGCATATCCAAATTACAAAACTCACCTCAGGTGAACTTTGGCTGGTACTTGCATCAGAAGGGCTGGTTGGTTGCTCCTGCACCTGAGGCATGGTAAAAGAAAGTTCGAGTGGCTCTGTGTTTGGCTCCAGCTTTGATACAACTTCTCTATTGAGTGCAGGATCAGCATTGCTACGAAGTGGCTTTGTAGTTTCAGAGGCAGGTAGTGGGGACATTGCCATATTTATATTCTGCAATTTCTCACTGGATGAGGGGAGCATTACATCATTATACAAAGGAACTTCATCACATTGTTGTTCATCAGACTCTATAAAAATTAAAAGAAACCATCAACCTAAGTAACAGTACTGTGCGTGTCTATGGACCTCATTAAATTTAAACAGCAGCTGAAATACCACTGGGCAAGTGGTACTGGGAGGTTATTTTATGAAATCTACTGTAAAACAATAACTTTGCTAATTAACATGCACTCCAATTTAAACACACACCCACCATTACTGCTGAAATCTAGAGAGATAATTGTGTCTCCAGCAGCTGGGGCCAGGACAGTTAAAGCATCTGGTTCCTGTTTAAGTTTTTCAAATAGGCTGTTGGTATCATCCAGGTCATCTTTACTGAATATTTTGGTCATTTTCATGTCAGGAGACTCCACTGGTTTCAGCATACACTCAGTTTGTCCAAGGGAAAAAATTAAGTCCTTCTGAACAATTCCACTGTCAGACAGAGAGGAAGAAGACTGTTAAAGAACAACTAAAAGGAATAAATTCTGGCTTAATAATTTTGTAGTTTGAAACCTACACACTCTCCACATCCAAAAACACCAAACCAAAAACACCCCACTGCACATACCCCACAAAATTACCAGGATAAGGGCTTTAAGAAGTTTTTTATTACTCATTCTTTCCTCAAAAGTAACAGACAAAGCAAGCACTAATTGTGGTGCAATCATAAAAAAAGTAACAAATATAAACATGCTTTCCTGAAAGCATTGAAAAAGGAAAAGATCTTTTAAAAAATGGGGGAAAAGTTAGATATTTCCTAAACTACTTTTCCTTGTTTTAAATGAATGTGCAATATCTTGATAGATTTATACTGGGACATTCACTGAAGTTTTGAAAAACTAATTTAGGACTATTAGACATTTGCAGAAGAACAGTCACTCAGTCTGCCCTCAGCTGAAGCATTCAATTAAAAGAGGAGTTCTAAGGAAGAAAAAGATAGATGGGATTGAGAATGACAGCACTACTGCTGCTCTGACTCCACGACAAAGTTATTAGTGGAATTAACTGCTCCAGACTTGGGACAAAGATTAGAGAGTTGTCTAAAATGCACACAAATGTTCAAGTGCTTCCAATCATACAGAAGAGGCTAGTTCTATACTTATTTGCCTGCAGAGATCATCTACTGACATCACTAGACCAAAAAAGCATTTTGTTTTCAAATACAATTTCTAATCTAGTATTCGAAGAAAAATTTCCTTGGTAGGGAACAGTATCATCATAGTCAGCAGGGGACCAGTGCCATCAGAATCTGCCTTGGTCTTCAGTAAAAATGATTACAAAGAACACTGAAGTCCACTCAACTTACCTCAACACATAATTCACACACACTATGCACTGTGGCTGAGAATTCTTAGTGTTGTATATAACAGTTGCTTGAGTTTCAACCCAGACATAGCCACCTTGTTTGGCCAGCATTCTGTACTGTCCTGTTGTCACCTGTCCTTTTGTGAACACTAAAAGTAGAAAGAACATCAGCTTTAATTACAGGCAGAAAAACCCCAGAACTGTTTGAGGTCAGTATTCATTGCAACTAAAAGAAAGCCCTTGTTCTTCTGCTGCTTTCCCCCAGGGCTGTCTCTCATCTCCTGTAGTTTGAGGGCTTTAAATTCAGTTTTCACTTACTGTCGTGGTGTGTTTTGGTCAGATGATCAGAATCCAGTGCGTGATAGTACTCATAGATTGAGCGACCCAGGAGCTCCTCTGGCTCGTACCCCATCAACTCTGTAATTCTTTAAAACAAGGGAAAAAATTGCTACGTGAAAGCAGACATGGGCCAGCACAAATACCAGAGCATTTGGGTGCTTGCACATCTAGAAAAACCTTAAGAATCACTTCCACACATATTAGCAGCAATTTGGTTTACTGGGACTTTTCATTTTGAAAAAAAATTGCTATTTTGATGCTTCTTTAAAAGAGAAACTTCAGCAGGCATAGGATTTTACTTCTCACTGAGGATTTATAAATCGTGTAGTGAGGATAGGATTAAACAAATCCCCACTCTTTAGACATTTTTTTTATTTTTGCTTCAAGGTAGACCAACTACTTACAGACCAGCTTAGGCAAAAAAGAGAATTTAACAAAATAACAACGATACACTTCAACAGTTTTAATCCTGCAACCAAGAGAAATGAGGAATCAGATTTACTCTTTCCACTCAAGCACTGCCTGCTTTTAAGGCAAATGGGATTTCTTCAGTCTCTAGAGGGCAGTGCTAACCAGGGAAGTGCTTGTATTTTGCCCTATTCTAGATGCAGAATGTGACCAAGTAAGTACCTTCTATGTGACACCATCAGTCCTAGAAAGGTTGTTACTCCAGAGGTCAGAGATTACCTGCGTCTGATTACCTCTTTCTGCATCTAACTGCAACAATTAACTAGAAATTCACTTTTGTTATAAAGGAAATGGGTAGCAACAAATAACACCAAATTAAAAACAAACAAAAAAATGAAACAAACCAACCCCAAACAAAAAACCTTGAGCTGACTATTTCCTTCATTTGCATTTATCAAATTTATCAAGCTAAGTTCCCAGAGGATAGGAAAATCAGTTTGATGTGTCTGACTACACCCCTGATTTGCACCAGAACACAAAATATAATTTTTCAACAGCAGATGTATTGCATTGAAAGTACAGCTGAACATCTGTGGTTTCTTGAAGAAGAAAGCAGACACTGATCTCCTGAGGAAGGGAGAGGGGGAAGCAGTAGCAATAAAATACATCTGACAAGTATTACACACACACACACTCTTTTCAGTCAGTAAAATGCCCCATCTTCAACAAACCTAAAATCCTGCTTTTTCAGTGGAAAGAAGAATCCATTTCCAGTTTCCTGGAAGAATCTTCTCATTTTAATTTAAATCACTGCCACTACAGTAAAGACCAATTTGAAGAGGCAGCTAACTGAAGGCAAAGGATTTATTTACAGAATCACAGAATGGCTTGGGTTGGAAGGCACCTTCAAGACCATCCTATTCCAAATCCCTGCTATGGGCAGGGACACCTTTCCCTAGAGCAGGTTGCTCAGAGCTCCATCCAGCCTGGCCTGGAACACTTTCAGGGATGGGGCAGCCACAGCTTCTCATCAAGAATTTCTTCCTAATGTCTAATCTAAACATGCACAACATTGTGCATTACAACCATTGTCCTATCACTATCTGCCTCTATAAAAAGTCCCTTTCCCCTTCATTATTCCAAAGTAATAACCCTGCATCCTCCATAGATCTAAAAATCCGGTTTTTAAGACATCCTGATCAGTTAGGAAAAACCCAAGTATGCCATCAATGATTGCATTGTCAAGATGAATTAAGTTATTGAGAAGGCGAACTTTAGCCAACATGTACCAGCTCTGCAAATGTTTCAAACAAATTATTTTTTACATTATAAATCATATATATTACCTTTCATCACAATAGGAAAATTTCATATCAAGACTGTGACGACTGAGAAACGTTTTACTGTCCAGGGGGACCTCAATGTTTGATGGGTGAGGAATAGGTTCACAGATCAACACCAAGCAGGTCATGGGAGGCTTTTTGTATCCACAGTGAGTCTGGTTCCCACACGTGTCGTACACACGGATGTGGCCAGTGCAGTGCAGCACCTACAGGGCAGTTGGGGTTTAGAAAGACCAGGTTTGGACTGTCAGACAACACAATCCTATCTCCACCAGTACACCCAGAGCCAAGTCCTTCCCCACCCCTCAAGGGGACAGTGACAGGGGAGGCTGGAGGAGAGCAGTGTCCTCCTCCTCCTCACCCCACACATCCTGGGATGGGTTCACAGCCCAGCTCCTTCCTCAGCACTGGCTGAAGCAACACCAGACATTGCTGCATTTCTGTGAACTCTTCTTTGTAGTCACAGTAATGACAACTTCGAGCAGCTGCCTCAGCAAAAGGTATCCACAATTTAAATCTGAAAGTTATGGTAATAGTAACAACCCCCATTTTAGATATTCTGCAGAGGTGATGACAGAGATCAAATACATTCTTCAACAGACAGGAACTTTTGCATTTTGTAGGCTTTTTTTTAACCATTCTGAAGCAGAAATAGTTCACAGACAGAAGCAAAGAAGTTGTTTGATCCAGAATAATCAAATTCAAATCATAAAAGAGAACTGTAAGCCATAATCCACTGGATACAGTAAAAGGTTACTTTGTCCAGAGGAGAAAATGCATTCACTGCAGAAAGTTATCAGGCTGGCCTCTTTTTGTTCCAACTGTTACAAAAGGGAGAGCCAGCAGCTTCAAAAGAATGGCATTGAAGTCCTTCAGAGAGACTTCAATTATCACGTTTTCAGTGACAAATCAAAAGAAATCAGGGATCAGCATAAGTGATGTCAAGTACTTTTTTCCCAGAGAAGTCTTTATGCAAGCATATTTGGTAATTATAATTGTAAGTAAATGACCTCTAATTTAAAATGGAAAATTCATTAAAAGTGTTTTGAAAAACTAATTTTAAAACATTGTTTCAGTTACGTCTGTGATGTATTCAGCATTAAAATTCAGCATAATGAAGCACAATCATTAAATTATAAAGCACTTAGTGAAATTCAAGCTCGTTACATGAAGCAAAAATGTTGAAATACAGTGTTATGACATCTGAAGAGGAAACTGCCAAACTATGCAAATAATCCTTTGCATTAGTTACCTTCCATGTAGCAGACTTTATATTCACTGTTCTTCCCCTGCTAGTCAGTGTACACTTCATTCTGAGAAAAAAGCTGCGCTCCGTGTTCTGCTCTTTGCCCTTTTTCACAGGACCTAGCAGAAGCAAAAAGCAAATCAATGTTTCAAATACTTGGATAATCTTCCAAAGGCATTAAAAGCCCTCCACAAACACGTTATAGAACTCTAAGGCTAAGGGAAAACCCAAACAATAAACTAAAAAGATTCATATACCTAATAGCACTTCTGATAATGGTATTTTTCAGAGCAAGTTTTACTATCAAGTAGATAAAACCCTGAAGTTACATGAAGTTATAGAATGGCTTGTGTTGGAAGTGACCTTAAAGACCATCTTGTTCCAACCCCTCTGCCATAAGCAGGGACACCTTCCACTATCCCAGGTTGATCCAAGCCCCACCCAGCCTGGCCTGGAGCACTGCCAGGGATGGGGCAGCCACAGCTTCTCTGGGCAACCTGTGCCTTTGGCCTCACCACCCTCACTGGGAAGAATTCCTTCCCAAAAACCACCTAACCCTGCCCTCTGTCAGTGGGAAGCCATTCCCCTTGTCCTGTCATTCCAAGCCCTTGCCCAAAGTCCCTCTCCAGCTCTCTTGGAGCCACTTTAGGTACAGGAAGAGACTCAAAGAGCTCCCCGGAACCATTTCTTCTCCAGGGTGAACAATCCCAGCCCTCTCTCAGCCTGTCCTCACAGGAGAGGCTTTTGATGCAGCCCAGTTTCAATGTTTTATCATCAGGATTGTATTTGTAGCCAACTCCACACTCCCAGATTTCAGGTAAAAGGAGCAGGAAGAAAGAGACCAATTGGAATTTTAATATATTTTAAAATTGTGACAGAGGACAAGAAAAACATATGTAGAATAAGAAGCCCCGTTGAGGTGGTTTCCACTGAAATGCATCAGTAACTCACTATGAGGAGATTCAAACCAAGCACCTTTCTGGCTCGTTGCTCTTTAGGACTGCAAGTTTTTCAATTCAAAATTAACAACTCAGCTGTTTATATGCATCCAAATATTTCCATGGTGATTTACACGCTTGGACTAAACAGGGACCAAGTTTTTAAACACAGTACTAACAATTTTAGGAGAAAAAGAGTCAAGAAACCCTAATACAAATCAATGTTGGCAGCACTTATTTTTTAGCCTCACTTGCTACCAGCAGGCTTTAAGTTAAGTTTTTGTCTGCACAGGGAGATCCTTACAGATCTGTAACTACTAGTTACGCTATTGTGGGCAAAGAAAATGTAACTGATGCTATCAGGAGAGCTGCAAGCAGCTCACAATGTGTGCAAGGAGGAAATGCAGCACCCAGGAGAAGGAGCAGTGGAAGAGCCAGTTTGCTGAGGCTTGCTAAAGAGCAAGGACCAAATCATGGCAGAGGGGGCACTTTAGAACATGTGAGCTTACTTCTGATACAAGTTTATACAATAATTTGCTCTCATCCTCTACAGACAATAGTAGCTATGAAATTCTCCATGGTGGCTTGCACTGCAGTTTCTGGCTGGACAAAATTAATTAGAAAAAATGTTATAGCCCCTATGCTAACTTGTTTATTGCTTCTAGCAGAGGCAAAGACTAAAGGGCTCAGGCATATTTTATGCTACTTTAAAACCTTAATAATGGAGGAAGTGGGGGAGAAACTAAAGCAGAATTCACCGAAGCAGCAAAAGCTTTTTTAATTCAGTAAGTCTTAAGAGTTAAACCAATCTCAGAATTGATAGCTGAAGATCACACAACCATTACTGTTCCAAGTCCTGATGCATGAGGCTCTGCTTTGTGAAGCAGCAGTAAAAGATGGAGCAACTTTCAAGTCTGATTCAGCACCAGACGTTATTTTTTAAAATGGCCAGCTTTGAAAGTTTAAAAAGCAGCTTCATAAAATGAGAATGCAGTTCTTCTTTCTGCCAATCGCATTTATATTCACTTGCATAGTCCCAAAGGGGAATATTTAATACTCAATTGAAAACCAAAATAATTCCACTGATGTAAGAGCTGCAGTAGAAGGCAACCTGGGAATACTAATAAATATAAAAATGTACTATTACTACTGTAATTTAGACTTCTGTCTGCCAATGTCATTTGCAAAACAGCTTTTGCAATAATGCTTTCCAGACATCTGATTCCAGTCTGGCCAATTTAGACATGCTTGAGATGGTTTGCATGAAACTCAGTGATATGACATTTTTAAGAATAAGCTTTTGCAACAAAACCAGGTTTTTTACAATGCTTTAGGGAAATTGTTTCCCCATCCCCAAGATGCATTACTGTATTCCAAAGGGGGAGAAGTCTAATCTAGCCTTAGAAACATACTTCAATTCTAAGGGCAGACAAGTTTACAAAATGCTTACAAAACCAAAGTCAGGCCCTTAATGCTACGGTATCTTATCAGGTGTCTTCCACAGAATTTAACTAGGATGACAACATAAGACTTACACAAGATATACAGTGCTACAAGAAACAGAGGTCAGGTTTATTCATTTATCACTATCTGAATTCAGAGTCCATATAACCTTCATTTGAACAGCAAGGAAGTAGAGAGGTCAGACTTTAGGCTTCCAACTACTGAGTAAAGCGAATTTGTTTGGAGGCATGTAGGCTGCCAAGTCTTTATAGCCTTTATCGAATCTTTAGAAGACATAAAAGCTGTAATTCATGAGCAACTGTTAAATTTCAAAGCATAAAGCATGTGTAAACACAGTGCTCTGTTCCCTCAGAAGAGCCAGAAATCTGTGAAAAGATACCAATTTCATGCACCAATTAAAAGGTGCAGAGAAGCATCAACCCCAAAGCCCTTTTTAGGGCTGTTCAAGTATTCCCAGATTAGTGTCTTGGTGTCCTAAAATTTAAATACAGTATGGTTTTTTTTGTCTTGTGTATACAACCACAGATTTCTGGAAGAAAGCATTTGTTCTCAGCTGCCCTGCAAGGCCAGACCAAGATAAATGCACCAACTGAGCTTCTCCATGTCCCTCTACAGCAATTGCTTAAAATCATTCTCATTCAACCTACCTCTAATTTTCTGTAGGCACTTATTCTTTCAACCCTGAAGAACTCCATTTTAGTAATTTTGTTAAAGAATCCTAATGAAGTCTCATTTCTTCTACAATTAGGATACAGCCAAAACATTTTGATTATTCCTGTTGTTAGTGTCCCTCAACAAGGTTTAATTTGAGACTTAAGAAATAAAAACATATTAGCTTTTTAACCCAACACCATTTTCTGGCAGATATCCAACTATATTAATGCCAACAGAAACTACCCATAAGTAAATTAAATTGATTTTTTTTTCTTTCTTCTCACCATTTCTGTGTGTAAGCATTTCTCTCAGCTCCTCGTGGTCACATGGATGAGTGAAATCAAATACACTGTGCCCCGTCAACTCAAACTGCAACAATTAAGAGGTACATGGGTGTTTAACTCCACATACACAAAAATGGAACAGCTTTTTTAAACAGTCTTAGGAAATGTCAGTATTTCACCTGAGTGAGTCCCATACACTTGTTCACGTTTTCAGACATGTAGATCATGTCCCCGTCTTCAGACAGAACCATGACAAAGCCATCAAGAGCTTTCAAGTAGAAACAGTTCAGTTCCTTCTCCATTTTGGCTTCTGTCTCCAGCTCACCTGCAAGCAGCCACACATTTTTATTTAAGCAAACACCAGCCATTCTTTACTTACCAGCAGGAATGACTTCTGGCACCAGTCTGCAAGGAGTGAATCTTGCAGGACCATTCAAAACCAGTATAATTCATTTAGATAAATGATCAGTTCAAATCTTCAAGCTCTAGTAAAGGTATCAGAAATCACAGAAAATCAGAGTGAGGTTAACCCTCTGTGCTGTTATGTATTCACCAATAAACCCTTAACCTTCAGGCAAAGGTCTGTGTGGCAAAAAATTTACCACCCATCTCAAAAAGACATTATAAACTTCTCTCAGGGGCTTTCTGGGACAACACATCCTCAGCTGACTTCACCTCCAGAGAAGCACATGACAGAAACACAATTTACAAAACTACTCCTTGCAGTTTATATTAAGGGGGCACAACTATAGTTAGCTCAGCCAACCCTGAACCAACTACCTATAGAAAGCATAGCTGGAGCAAACAAGTTTAGGGGGAAAAGAGGTTTAAATGAAGGAATCTAACTTTGGGAGAAGGGTCAAATGAGACTGAAAAGGGCATTACAGCTGTGACAAGGCAATCAGGACCACCAGAATAGAAAGGGAAAAAATGAAGTCTATTGAACAGTGGATTTTTCTTGTGTCATTGCCAATAGCCGATTTCTACTGTAAAGTCTCCACCTTCCCAGAGAAAGGACACAGCTAATAACTCATTCATTTATTTTACTGCTGACAGATCTTACAAACAGATTATTCCTCCATATCCCCTCCCAGACAGTGCCACGTTGTTCCCTTACCAGCATCCAGCAGCTTCCTCATGCGCAGGTAGCTGATGGTCAGCCTCATGATGGACGCCTTGTCCAGGTGTGCACTCACAGTGTGGGGCAGGGGCAGCTGGTGAGCCAGCTCATAGAACACTTCTGACTCCTTGCTCCTCCGGCACCGGGCTGCATCCCTCGACTTCTCTTTCCTGCGTTCTGAGCTAATCCTATAGAAACAAAGTTTCGGGTTAATATAGGGAAGCCAGCTCTCTGCTATGTGTGTCTTTGAAACTTGCTCAGCAGCCAAGTAAAACAGTTGTGGAAGTTGAATAATGTAAAGACTCAGTTTACAAGAGCAAGTGTGATTCTTTGTATCAACTTCTGCCCCGGTTGGGCTCTGCCAGAACTAAATTCAAACCCACAGAGTCGTAAGGAGACACTTTGGAACTCGGAATCCTTTCTGCTTATCTCATACCTTGAGTGCTGCCTCTCCAGCCTCCAAATCCTGACTCTTCAAGTCCATTCAAGAAATTACAGAGTAAGTAATTTCTAGCTCAGAGCTTCAGCATCATATATCATGTACATTCTCCAAGTTCTTCCTTTTTTACCATCCTTACAAAGCCCACCTAACAGGTCAGATAAGCAAGGATACTCATTTAAGATGAGATATGCTGCTTTTCAAGCAACCCAGAAAGTCCCTTTCCCAAAACCATTCTATGATGATTCTATGATTCACTCTTTCTCCAGAAAAGCCCCTTCCAGAGTCTCTCCTCTACTGGGAAGCAACATCTTATTCTCCTTCCACTGCCTCTGGAAACCTGCCTCCTCCAGAACACGAGGTAAAGAACAGCACACTGACAGAAAGCAATGAAACAGTTAAGACTGTCAGCAACTTGGAGAATTCCCCCTTTTCCCAACATCCACACCGGCTCCCTTCTGTCTCATGCATCTGGTCAGATGAGTTTTGAACTAAACATTTTCACATAGGAGCTCCAAATTTTTCACACCTGCAAACAAGAACTCAGTGCTGCTGTGGTCCCTGAGGAAATAAATGTGCTTTTATTTTTAAATGAACAATACAAAACCACAGACTATTATTGTCCAGTTTTCTTTTCATGCATTTACATATCCTGAAGGCACCCTGTCTTCATTTTGCACTCACCTGAGATATAAAAGGCAATTGCAGTTTGGGAATTACTTTAAGATTTCACAAGACTTGAAAGCCATCTACTATCACTGCCAAATTCAGATTTCTGAGTCTGTGGGTCTGTGCCAAAAGTCCTTTTTAGTTAGCACATATCTTGTGAGAGGTAGCACAAATTACAGAGCAAAGCAATTCAAGAGCTAATGATCACAGGGACATAATGAACCAGATACAAAGAATGAGAGAATGGTTTGGGTTGGAAGTGACAAAGATTATCCAGTTTCAACCCCTCAGCCATGAGCAGGGACAGCTTCCACCATTCCAGGTTGCCCAGAGCCCCATCCAACCTGGACTGGAACACTGGAATGGGGCAGCTGGGCAAGTTCTGCCAGGGCCTCACCACGCTCAGAGTAAAGAGCTTCTTCCCAATATCTAATCTGTATCTCCACTCTTCAGTGTTAGCAAACACATACCAAAAAAACACATTTTCACTCCTTCACCTGCTGTGCTACCCACAGTGGCCAAAACCTTGCTTAGTTTGTGCAGAAACACAGGCGTGACAATACTGTGTTGGATGGTGGAAGCACGAATGCCTTGACACATGGAAATAGTTTAATAATCCATGAAAAAGACAGAATAAGCTATCAGAATTTCTTTTACAATCACTTTTTACCAACTTGATAAAACTGTATGCCATCCCCACTAACCTCTCCTCCTACTCCTGCCACTGCAAGCAAAGAGAAACTATTCTTGTGGAATGAGAAACATTAATAGATTGACATAATAATAGCAATAAAGACCTTTGTAAAACTAACTTATGGGAATTATATTTTTAAAAAGCTCTGGACATACAATAGTCCCATTGATTCCTGTGAATATAAGCTCATGTCCCTCAGAAGGGCAGCCTAAAATATCTAACAATATTTCCCCATATTTCAGATTTCTTCACACTGAATTTCCCTGTGACAACAGATGTTCCTGTTGTAGTGATGGATATCTTGGTCTGAGAACCTTGAGGCTCCTGACATACAGGTATATCTGGAAATAGCCATTACGAAAAGTCTGACCTTTAACAATACTGCAAAATATTTCAGCTATTTAACCTGACTGATTAAATATTTTTTACTGAAAAAAGGCCTCAAGTACTATTTTTTTATTGTGGAAAACTAAGTATGGAGGTGAAAAAGAAATCTGGATTCTCTTTGTCCTCTTTCTCGGACCACAGATTTCACTGTAACTCTATTCTGTCAAAGGTATTTCAAGGTAACTGTCATGGTTTAACCCCAGCCCACAGCTAAGTACCACAAAGCTGTTTGCTCACTGCCTGTCCCACCCTCGTGGAATGGGGAGGAAAACTGCAATGAAGGTAAAACCCGTGGGTCAACTTAAAAACAGTTTAAAAATTGGAGCAAAATAACAATTGCAATGACAAGGGACAGAACATAAAGAAAGAAACAAGACTCAAGACAGACCAGTGATGCTCAGTGTAATTGCTCACCCACCCTTTAAGTGGTGTCCAGCTCATCCCAGAGCAGGGACTGGCACCTCCCAGCCAACTCTCCCAGTTTACACACTGGCCATGATGCTCTGTGGTTTGGAATATCTCCTTGGTCAGTTCAGGTCAGCTGTCCTGGCTGTGTCCCCTCCTGCTTTCCTGTGCATCTCCTCACTGGCACAGCACGGGAAACTGAGGAGTCCTTAACTCAGGGTAAGCACTGCTCAACAACAACTAAAACCTCAGTGCTGTCGGCATTATTCTCCAAAACACAGTCCTGCATCAACTACTAGGGAGAAAATTAACTCCATCCCAGCTGAAACTGTAACAGCAGCACAAGCAATTCTGTTGCCTTACACAGATTCACCTTTATACTTTTGTTATATTATGGTTATATTTTTGTTATATTGTATTTTTGTTAGCTACTCATTCAAGATCCCTTGACCTGCAAAATGTCCATCCTACAACAAAAACTCCAAGAGAGAATTACTGGAAGTAAATGGTTGCCATCCACCCAGATTCCTGCAGTTTTGTCACGGCTTCCTTTTTAACTGCAGACACTTTTAAGTTCAAACTCCCCTGGCTTTAGCAATCAAGCTGAACACTTCAAATCCACAGGTTTGTCAGGCTTGTGTGAATCACACAGGGCACTCAAGAGATGAAAACAGACACTAACCTCACAAATTGGGATTTCAGCCCTTGTCTTTCTGACAGCCTAATGTTCTTGAAAATATTTTGGGTAGTTTCCAGATTTTTGCCAGGTTTTAGCACCCTTGGCAGCAGCCTTCAGTAGAAACAGTCAAAACTTCTCCCAACCATTGAATTATTAATTACCAATTGAAACAGTGCTCAAATCCAGCCCATAGTGCTTTCTGTTAAAAATTAATCCCAGCATAAGATCAAGTGCTGACAACTGGAGCTGATGGGCAAAACCCAAGGAAAAGGAGATGTTGGAACCAACCAGTGCTGCCCGAGTGGCAGCGTCTCCTCTGCCTTTTACTATGTGTTTCCCTTCTAGAAAGGCTACTACTATAGATAGATGTTTAAACTGTACAGCACAACAGTTGGCTATTTTTAGCTGCTATTTAAACCTAAGCTGTAACCAATCTGAGTAAAACCCAGCCATTTAAATAGGAAGATTAACTACGAGCTTCAAAGAGCATTTCTTTAATGGTCAAATTAATAGGGAAAAGATCTTTCACAAATGAGGTTTAATTACCAAGTGAAGTCATTGTTGCCTCAACACTGAAATGCCACCAAACTAAAAAAAAAAAAAAAAAAAAAACACACACACAAAAAATTCTTTTACTATTGCAACTACTCTAAGCTTTGTTACAATTGCATAAAGTAAATTTAAAAAAAAACACACATCAGCATGTAAAGCTGCTCACAATTTTCTGTGTAGTCAATTAAATGACACTGAATTCCTGTAGAGAAAATGTATTTCCAAAGTGAGTACTCCCTTGACCAGAGGGGAAGGAAAGGGAGCTCAGGGAAGGGGATTTTAAACAGTGAGATGTGAAGTGCCCCAAAATAAGTTTAAACAAATCATATCACTTCTCTTATCCGTTCTTTTGGAACTGCCCCTGTGTAAATGATCTTCTCAACAGAAATAGCATTCTGCAGAAAAGGAGCCAAGCTCCATTTAAAACAAACCCCCAGCTTCAGAGCTGTATTGCAGCCTTCTGCTGTCAGTCTGGCATGGAAAAAAACACCTCAAGAGCCTGAAGAGAACCTCAGCTGCCGAGTGGATTATACATGCAATGAAAATATCAGAAATGCCGGTGCTGGACAGGAAATTGCATGCATTTGCAGGTCTGATTTTTCCTGCACAATTTCAGTGCCAGACATTCATTTCTATTTTGTATTTCTACCACCAGAATATAGAAGCAGAGAATCATAAGCACATTATCCATCAGAGCTCACTGAAAGCAGTTTCACTGACCCCTTTAAACTCAATACTTCTTATATATGAGAGATGTTTACATGCAATAGCTGAATAAAATCTGAACTCCAGAAGATATTTGAGTTAGAGACCCAGAGCAAAAGAGTATTTCATGACCAGGATTCACGGCTACAGCTGAACCACGAGCTCAGCTGAAGGCTGTGACCTGGACTCCTACTCACTGCCTCAAATCACAAAGTTTTACAGCAAAAATTTGCCCAACAGCCTTGAGAGCAAAGCACACCAGCAGCAACTCAGAGCCCACCAGTTTTAGATGTTAATATTGGCCTCTCTACTTGAGTGGGCAACTCCTGACATCATGGTCATACAAACTATCTGGGCCACAGCATCTCCCAAATAACACATCATTCCCCATACCATCCCCTCCATAGCAGATTCCTATAAGTGAGCCCCCAGCTGTCTAAATGCAGCCCAAATTTTTCATCTCCTTGAGTGAAAAAACTAATACTCAAAAAAAACCAAAAAGAAAAAAAACAAAAAAAAAAACACTCAGGAAAATACCACCAGTAAATGTTAAATTTTGGTTGAAAATAATGAGATAAAAAATGGTCAATGAATAGAACTTAAAATGTGTAGCAGTCAACTTTGTCTCCTAGCTTTTAAAATCACCACCCGGTGTTAAGTTTTATACTGTGTACAAAATATTAGATTAACAAAAAAAAAAACAAACTCAAGAAGTTTCCTTTATGTCACTTTGCTATGGTTACAGATTTTCCCCCATTCAAACTTAAAATAATTAGGCACATTTTACTCTACAGGTATT
Source organism: Sturnus vulgaris (assembly GCF_052056855.1). Lineage (NCBI taxonomy): Eukaryota > Metazoa > Chordata > Aves > Passeriformes > Sturnidae > Sturnus > Sturnus vulgaris. The sequence goes on from NC_142248.1 coordinate 42,609,999, forward strand.
CTCAGGTCCCATGTAAAATAACGTGTGCACAATTAATTAACCCAGGCTCATCTTTCTCAATACAAGTTTTGAGAACATTGTAAAATATAAACATCTTCTGACAGCAATTCACATTTTTCTCTTTAGATTTGCTTTTTTCAACCAAGTGGTTTTGTATTTATCACATTACTTGTTCCTAAAGTTTCACAGAAATATCCAATGTAGGAAACAAACAATCCTAATTAGTAACATGCCTCAAATCTGGTAATATCTTCTTGAGCTTAACTAGCTTTCAGTTCTGCCATGAATTGCCATCATTTGCCAGTAAAAGATTCAGATAGTATTTCCATGTTAGGAACAATCTCTCCTCTCAGACTGTAAAACTATTCTGGGAAACACCTGGCTTAGAAATTGAGTCATAAAAACGATATCCACCATAACACAGCTTCATTTTTTTCTTCATTACACCAAAAAAAGATGCAAATATTACAACACAGTAATATAGTAGAAGTATATGACATCAGGATGGTATAGGAACTTTAGAAAGTAGACCTGCAAGTGGTCTCACATTTAACTTTTAATGCTGAAGCATTCCTGCGGTTGGTATAAAAGTTGGTCACCTTTTCAGGCCCAGCCTAAGCCAGGTATTTCTGGCAGCACAGCTGAACTGGACAGAGGGGCAGCTCCTGGTTTGCAGCCATACCCTGCAGAACACCCAGAATAACCAGTTGTGTCCATGTGTGAATGGCTCAGCCCTGGGCATGTCCCACCAGCTCCTCTCACCTGTAGCCAAAGAGTGTTAGGACAAAGTTCTACTCTCCTGACCATGCTGAATACACAATCCCTTGGGTTTGCCACTGTTTGTAAAATCTGTGTTTTGTCCAGAGCTGCTAGCCATACTTGCTAAATTATTCCTTCATGGAAGGAAGGTCCAGGCAAGCCCAGCACTAAGCACAGAAAAACTGAAACAGTGGGACTGCTTTATCGACAACTTCCTATGAAAAACTGGTTTATAAAGAAATAGAACACCGCTCAAATCCAGTTATTTACGTATATGGGGAGCTGAGGAACTGATCAACTTCAGTGAGGGGGACAGAGCTGCAGTGTTAGCACCATCTATCAAATCTTGAGACAGACCCACACAAACATGGCCCAGAGTGGCAGCAGCCCCAAGAGCTCCGCTCCCTGTCCCTCCCAGCCCTGCAGTGACACACTTGTCTGTCCTGACCAGCAGCCCAGACTGTTCATCCCTCAGCAGGCAAACTTTTTCCAAATTGGTTGGGAGGGGCTCCTTCCTCCTATTGCAGTGCTACAGAATTACTGCAGTCTCTCAGCTGCCAGTTCTCCATGAGCTTGGGGTTACACCTTTGACGTGATTTCCTTTTAAAGTATTATTGCTTTATGGCCGATTTTATTTACTAGTTCTTCTTGTGTTATAATCTTTGTAGAGAGTTCTTGTGAGGAAAAAAAAAACCCACACTCAAACCTCGTGTGTAATCAGAAACATGTGATTACACAGAAGAAAGTCTTGCTCTTTATGAATTAATGAACATCACAGCCCACTAATCCAGCTCAGGAAAAGAACTCAGAAATTCCTTATATACCCTATGAATGATTCAAAAGAGATTTAACTGCAGAAACTAACGTAATACCCAAGCAGAAACAACACCACTGTATGTAAACTATTAAAATTCATTCCTTTGTGTATTTCTTTCTAACACATCAAATTAAACCATTTGCTTCACATGATGGTAGTTACAAGCATTTCCCATAGCCTGACTACCACCAAAACAAGCCCTTAACTGATAAAACTCTAACAAATCAGGAGAGCAAGCAGGCAGGTCAGCCTGGATTAGCTTCAGCTGCACAAATGCTCTGAAAGCCACTGGCGTTTGCAAAATGAGAGTGAAGAGAGGCAGCGAGAGGAGACTCGGTCAGCTCACCTAGAGAAGTCTTACACCACACACCACAAAGTCCATATAAACACCCACCCTACAGATAAATCACAGCACTCAGGAGCCAGCAGCAGAGCCTTGAAGGCCTGAACCCAGCACAGCACCACGCTGACAAGATTATCCATCATTTGGATTTGGCCTTGAATTGACCTGAAACCCCAACTACCTCCCCACACAGAAACTGTGAATAAGAAGGGAAAAGAAAAGCTTTAATATTGTCATTTCTAATTTAGATCATGGTGAAGTGATTCTGTCATGTCTTACTATACAATGTAACCCACTCACAGTGTACCTTGGCATCATAATATACTGTTTTAAAATAACTACATGGCATGTAAAAAAAGTGGTGGCATGTAAAAAAAGTCTTTTTTTCAGCTGTTATTTGGCTTTTTCCTTGAATATACTTTTTTTCCTTAATTAGTTGTACTTTACCCCTTCAGGATAAAATATATATGGTAGTTAAATTGTGTTTATTATTACAGAAAAATCAGAGCTATTCAAAAGAGATATCTGAACATGGGCTTGACAGAACTAGACACTAAGTGCTCTCCTCCCTTCAGCCCTTCTGCTTTTGCTTCTACCAAGCTCACAAAAAATGATGCAGAACATATCCCCGAGATATTTGTCAGGTTTTCAGTTAACAATGTTTTAGCAAGGAACTGGTCTACCTTCAGACAGATGCAGACTCTTGATAAAGTAATTTTAGTCTAAATCACGGCATTAAAATGTATCTTCTGTTTTGTTCACTGCATTTCGTTTTCAAGATTGGAGCCTGGACATTTTCCCTCATTGCTTCCCTCCAAGTTTCATCCTTTCACCTCAAGTTCCTCAACTGCTTTCAGTTAACAGGGTATTTTGTAATCAAAGGTTTTAAGAACAGGGGGAAAAATAAAGAACAGAAGCAAGAGATATCAAGTTTTATATTTCTCTGAATAAAGAACAAACAGACCCACTAAGCAGTCAAGAGAAACATTTACAACAATAGCTAGGACAAAAAGCCTGCAGCAATGTCAGCTCAGCATCCAATAGACTCAATAGGGTGCAAGGAAAAAGTCCTTTCTGAAGGACTGAGCACCAAAATTCCCATCCCGAGCTAAACCATTCTTTTCTTTAGTTTAGCTAGAGAAGGCTGCAGCCTTTATATTTGATGTGGATTACTTAATGTCTTCCAAGGGAGGAGAGCAGGGAGGAAACATAAGGAGGTAAGCCTCTAGTAACTCCCTTTCTATCATAACAGTCCATTTACTATTCTCCTTTGTGAGTAAAAACAGGAGGCTTGGCCTCAAATCCTTTTGCTTCTTGAAATGCACCAATTTTCATAAAGTGACATCAGTCTAGTTTTGGTTCAGGATTGACAATGAAAGAACTCATTCTGGTAAACAAAACAGGTCATCTTTTTCACGTAGCATTTTCAGGATTATTACAAACAGAGTCAAAAAGGTTATTTAATAAGTTGCTTGGTAAAACCTTCCACTGTTGTAATTATAATCAGTGCTGCTGATTCAGTATCCTCAATCCTTCACATGAAGTTCAGGCTCTATTCTAATCCAGTGAGTTAAAAGATTTGTTGTAACATTTCTCAAAATGCTTAAAGGAGCATTTGTTCACAACAAATTAAAGAGAAGCTGCACAGTATCTCTGCTAACACACACACAGAGTTTGTAATGCTTTGGTGTCTTTAAGGAACGACTGATGGACCATCTTGAAGCACCAGGTCTCCTCCAGTGCCAGCAAAGCCATTTTGAATTTCTTGGTACTAAAATATCTCCAGCTTTTAAAGGGCTACTTTTCTCTACAAGTCCCACTGTTATCAGACTTCAACAGGAAGAAAGTACAGATTATGCACATGATGAAACTCCTCTTTATCAATGCACTTTCTCGGAGATCTCAAACCCAACCCCCAGGCTGGTAGGAACAGGCGTAGCTTCAACTCAGGCTGTGGCTCCACATCAAAGAACCCTGAAGTGTTCGTCACCTACATAAACGGCATTCAAAAAACACACATGCTGGCATGCATTCACTTGATTCCATGTTCCTAATGATTTCAGAATGTTATTTTCATAGAGATTTTTATTCCAAGCTAAATAGCAGAGATCTCAATAGAGAAAAACCTCAAAAGGCTTAATGTTCAATGGTAATTTGGAAACCTGTATCTTCCTTGAATTTTCAGTCATTAGTTAGTGCAAAGGCTCATCTTCTCTCCTCTCCATTTCTGTAGTCCCCAGTGTCACAAAACCTCCTTGTATATCCCATTTCAGAGCAGTCCTCAGTGGAAAACTCAGATTCTCCCGCATTCTCTTCCACCCACTTTAATACAAAGGAAGATTCTCAGGAGAGGCTCAAAATGCTCAAACTTTCTTGAATTCAAAAGGGAAAGGGCTGTTATAACATGAAAAGATGATTAAGGTCCAAGTTCTTTTCATGCATTACCTAGGTGGTTTTTCTGAGGCGTGTAAACACCTGCCCATATAACTGTGTATGTGAAGATAAAAGGTGCAGTTGAGCTGATGACTTGTAATCTGGAACATTTCTTCCTTTTGGACACCAGCTTGCTAGAAACGGGCATGGGTTACTGTGTCTTCTTGTAAGGCTCTTGCAAAATTTGTTTTTGTTTTGAATCTGCTTGTTTTTTAAAGAACACATCTTGTAATTTAATTGGTATTTGCATCTCCTTGGAAGCAGCATCAGGAAAAGCTTGATGCTCTTGTATACCACCACTAAACCATGTGGGACTTCCCTCCTGGGGTACTTAGCCATGCATACTATACAATCAGGTAAAAATTATTTTGTTGGCATGTCCTAACACCAAAGCTCTTCAGGAATAAATTAATACTGCCAAATTCTCTTTGGTAGTACAAAAAAAAAAAATTTCAAAAATCAGCAGCTTCTGTCATTCAATATCCCCTTTAATATCAAAAATCTCGTGCAAGCCTACTTGAAATCCAGCATTCTAACAGAAACTGGTGCAATATTACTACTGAGCAACATGAACACACTCAAGAATTCAATCCACTGTGTTACACAGGGTCATCAAGAGTCCTCCAGGCTGGAAGCACACTAAAGGGAACATGTGCAATCTTAAGAGTTTTGGGCTTACACTGTAACGCCACTGACATTTGACAGTGTTATTAATATTTATTGACTGATTTTTTTTTTTTTTCCCACCTCACCATCAGCAATCAGAGTCTTGGAACCAGACACAAACTCCAGGCATTATAGTTCAAGGACAGGGAGGAACAAAGGTCTATGGCTGCTTGCACCATGTCCAGGGGAGGAAGCAAGCACCTGTAGGAGAACTCATGCGTTCCACACATGACAGCAGCATGGTCTGACAGCTTGGCATGGCACTGCTTCTCAGCTCCTCGAGGCTTACAAAGGACATGCCACCTCAGCCTAACCTAAGTAAGCCCTTGATGGGCACTTCTGATAAGAGAGAAACCAACCAGAAGATGGGCATGGCAATTAGATGAGAATAAAATCGATTATCCACTTCACACCTCCACCTTTAAACCAACAGTTGACTTAACTGCCACACTTCAGATGCTGATAAGAGTATGCAGCTACATTTGTCTCCCCCCACACCTTCCAAAAATGGTCCAGGAGACACCAGAAAGGACATGCATTTCAACAGAAGGCTGAATTGCCAGAAAAACTTGAAAGTGCTTCAAAGAAAAACCTCTTACTATCGCATCACCCTGTTACAGACCACCTGACAACCTGGAGCATCTGATCACAGCTGCACCAGCCCCCTTAGCTAAGTGTGGACTGGTTGTTGGTATTTCAGGCACCCCAACCAAGAGACCCAGACTGCAGACAGAAGACACTGTGTTTTAAAGGGCAAAGCAAGCATGACTCTAAACAAAAACCAGAAAACCCTCCTGCTGCTTCCATCAGCTCACTGACAAATTATCAGATCTTCACTGATAAATGGAACCAAAGTACCAGCAGAGCAAAATTATGGAAAATTTCTGCAGCAGGCAAATCCTCCACAGCTCTTCTTCCCTGATTTTCAGTGCCTTGATGCTGATGAGGACGGACAGCAGCACTATGCTGTCCCCTTCATCTTTAGTGGGCACTGTAAAATCATTTCTGGTCATTTTTATTAAAGGAATTCATGAAACTTTTTATGTCTGAGGCAGTGCAAGGAACAGACAACAGAGGCAAGCCTTATGGCAAGGCAAACAATCCAGAAAAATCCAGAAAGTAGTAAAACCACTGTTCCATGAGCCAGAAACCACTCAGCCTTCCCCATACCTGTGGGGAGACTCTACATAAGATTTACTGAAAGATTCCTCCTCTTCTTACTGCCTAGATTATACAAAAGGGTTTTGTATTCATTTTCGACTCTAGCAATGGTGGCTCAGTTCCCCCAACGCTGAGAAAAATTATCAGACAAAAGCAGTGGCACATACAATCCTAAAGACCTCACACAGGTTAAAGAAAAACACAGGGGTAGCCACTGCCCCTCAGAGCCATCAGCACAGGAGCCAGGCTTCTCAAACAGATTCTGGAGCTGGACTTCAGTGGCAAAAATCCAGCAGAAAACCCCTGGTCTTCCAAATTATCCGCCTTAGACACTAAAATATACGTTTCAAGGCCCGACTCTGAGAAACTGAAAAACTGAAGTTCTTCTGCAAGGCACTCATGTCAGGATATTAAATTTCACTGGCTTACACCGTTTTAAGACCCAGAATGAATAATTCAGAAATTACATTTTATTTAGCACCTATAGCATTAAAAATATGTATTTTATGCTATAAAGACTTACAGCACACTAGAAAAATGAATATAGGTTACCTACCAGCTGCAAGCCACTACAAAACTAACGACTAACCCATAACCCTAAACGGCTCATTTACTTAAAACGGCACCAGAATTCCTCAGCTAATAGCTAAATATCACAGCACAGACCTGAGGAAAAGCTTTTCATTGCATCAGCCATCAGCACGCTGGAGTTTGTTAAAAGAACATTGAGAAAAAGCTCATACTTCTCACCAAAAGCCTTAAATTTGGCTCAAATGAGAGCCGATGAGCAAAGCTCCCAACAACTCTGTTCCACCCACCCCATGCACTGAAACACTGTCCTTGCAGCACCTGGGGGAAAACCCAGGAACACATCAAAGTGATCTTCAGCTACTGAAGAATGGCTAAAACCCAAATAATTCAGCATCTCATCCTGGCGCTGATACTTGATTTCTTAGGGAATCTTGACCCCGTACATATATGAGAAGCTTGGAACCACATCAAAAAATGGACTCAACAGGCCGGCATAAAAATCCACACCTCCAAATACTGCTATAACTAAATTTCACTTTAAAGACTGAGACATAAACTTGGTCAAATTCCATATTTTCTGAATCTCACGGCACATAATTAAGTAAACAACAAGCTTTACATTAACTATCAAGAGATAAACACTATCCACACACAAGCAGAGGGAGAGGCATGGAATAAAAGGATCTTAACCCATGCCAAAATTGAGGTGTACTCTATATACAATTAGCCAAAGTTTTATCATCAAAGGTGATAAAGAACAGGACATAAAGGACTTCTCCCTTCAAGGTATTCTGAATATGAACGCTATCAAACCTAAACCTTTCAAAAACTACCCAAGTTTTTGAGAAATGCTTGATATTTCCATGAAGTTGTCTGCTGAGCTCATATCCTTCCTTTTTTGCTTAGCCATCTTCACTCAACTGTACATCCACAGCCCCAAGGATGAATGTACCACAGACATAGCTTTATGTTTTCCATTAAAACCCCACAACAGGAGCAATCTGAATATTCCTTTATAAGAACTTTGAACCTGGTCTGCAGGAAACAGAAAACAAGAAATTCTCTTTCTTAAGCCCTGCCTTTAGGAAGGAAGGATAAGCTTTGCATACTGATTCTTGCATTCTGAAGAAAGCAGATTACATCCAGGATAAGGAAATTCAAAAAAAAAAAAGAAAAAGTCCTCCAGCGGGGCAGAACGGTAAGTAAAAAATAACAAATGCTCAAGGGCAAAAGAAAAAAAAATGGAAAAAAAAAAGAAAAAAAATCCCAATAAGCAACAAAAAAAGTATCAGAAAAGAACTCAACTCTCAAACCCCCTCCCTAGACCTGCCACAAAATTAGGGCAGCAGAGCAAGGCACAGATTAATCATTTTGGTTGCAACACTTGCTCCCAGGCTTCTCAAGAGCCATCAGCTTGGAGAAGAGAAACTAAAGGTTGAGTGCCAGCCCAGGTGCCCCCAGCTGGGATTTCACTTCTCCCCCATCCCATGCCGCTGACGGCTCCAGAGGCGCTCCGAGGGAGCCGGTGCTGTCCCGCTCCCTCCTCCCAGCTCAGCACAAAGCTCACCATCCATTTTACAAGCCGGCCAGGCTCCTTCCCGGCACAACTTACACGCTGTAACACATAGTGCGCTTAACCTGCTCAGATGACCCTTGGATACAAGGGCAGGCAAAACCCATCTCGAATAATTAAAAGGCGAGAAAAGGTATCGATATCCATATAAACAAACCTTCTGCAGATGGCGAATATGGCAATTAATCCCCCCACAAAGCCCCACCGCCGGGACCTGCTCACCCGAGCCCCCCGGCTCCTTAAACTTCACCGCCTAACAAAGGCTTTTAAGGCTTTTATTCCCCCCCCCCCCCTTTCCCCTAATTTGCGCTTACAATCCTCGGTGAATTATTCATACTCCTCACATTGTCCACCCGCCATCCCCCCACATCCCCCGTACACCTCCGCAGCGCGGCTTTTGGGGATTTTTTTAAAGCTTTATATCTCCAGATTGAGAACCGGCCCTATTCCGCACAAAGCCAGGGCACGGCGGGCTCGGAGCGCGCCGGGCACGGGGCACGATCAATCCCTGCCCGCTCATTTCCCGGAGCGGAGCAGCCGCCGGGTCGCTCCCCGGCACCGCGGCCGACACCGAGCGCTTCGCCCCCGGCCCCGCCGCCAGCCCCGAGCCCCGGCCCGCTCCCCCCGCCGACAAAATGGCGACGTGGACGAGAAGGAGAAGGAGCAATGGAAGAGCGGGGCACTCCGCAGGCCGGGGGAGCGCGGGGAGGGCAGCGAGGAAGAGGACGAGGAGGGGGCGGCGGTAACAAAGCAGCGGCCGGCAGCAGCCAGCGGGGGGGAGGCGGGAGGCGGGCGGCGCGGCATCGGTACCTCTTCTTGTCGGTGACGCCGCCGGGGCTGTCCATGGCGGCGGGACGGCTTCTCCTCCCGCCGGCTCCCTGGATGCGAGGCGGCCGCGGCTCCGATAGGCGCCACGGGGCGCGGGGAGATGGCGGCGCTGGCCGGGTCTCTGGGGCCGCGCGGGCTCAGAGCATCGGGGCACAGGCTGCGGGAGGTGCGGGCGCGGCGGCGGCGGGGGCGGCGCGGGGCCCGCGCTGCGCCAGTGAGGAGCGGCGGCGCGGCCCGGCCCCTGCGAGCGGGGTCAGCTGAGCGCTCAGCTGGGCGGGGGCCGGCGCCTCACGTGCGGCGCTGCGTGCGGGGCGGGCCCGGGCCCGGCCGGCCCCACACCGGCCCCACAGCGCCCGCCCGCCCGCCCGCCGGTGGGGCTCGGCCCGGCATGGCCCGGCATGGTCCCACAGCGCCCGCCCGCCGGCGGGGCTCGGCCCAGTACGGCCCGGCCCCACACCGGCCCCACAGCGCCAGCCCGCTGGCTCGGCCCGGCATGGCCCCACAACCGCCCGGCTCGGCCCGCTCGCTGTCGCGCCGTGCAAATCCTGCCACACATCGCACCCCCGTGGGCACAGCGCGGCGAGTTTGTCCCTTCTTTATTTCCTTCTTTTATTCCTTTCTCGCGTAACTTTGTTCAATGCTTGACTCCGACGCCTCTCCCAAAGGTGTCGTTGTACAATAAAAACCCGTTTGGACTCATAGAATCATCGAGGTTGGAAGAGACCTTTAAGATCATCCAGTCCAAGCATCCACCTGGCGCTACCCCTGTAGCCCCTAAACCACATCCCCCAGCGCCTCTTAAACACCTCCAGGGACGGTGACTGCCCCACGCCCGAACAGCTTATTCCAATGCCTGACCACCCTAACGGTGAAATTTTTTTCTAATATCTATTCTGAATCTCCCCCGTCTTGCCTTAAGGGCACGCCCTTTTGTCCTCTCACTGCAGCCACGGCAGCAGAGACCTCCCTACAACCTCCTCTCTGTGAGTTTTAGACAGCGATGAAGCCCCCCTGAGCCTCCTCTTCTCCAGATGAAGCAAACCTAGCTCCCACAGCCACTCCTCACAAGTCATGTTTTCTAGTCCATTTCCAGTTAAAGGGTTCAGAAGCTCACATTAATTAAAGGGAACAGTCAGCTCCACGGCCGGGCAGCCCAGAAGGGGACCCGACAGGTAATTAGGCACATTTCGAGCAAGTTTTACAACTTCCAAACCCAACAGCAGAGCAAGGAGGCTGGACCAGGGCTGTGCCGAGGCACTGTGACCCCTCTGCCTTCTCTGCTACTCATCCAGTCTGGTGCACATCCAGTGCCATCATCCCACTGCCTGCCTCCGCTTTTCCTCGCCCTGCTCCCCCCATGGCAAGCCTGGCCTCAGGCACTGCTCATCTGAGAGCCCCAGGATCTCCTGCTAACCTTGGCTGGCTCAGGAGGCTCAGCAGGAGGGGCTGGACATGGAACACCTGGACATTGAGCACCGTGGCCTCTTGGATCAAGAGCCAGGATACAGCCATGGGGGAGCAAGGAGAGGACAACTGGGGGCAGAGCTCACACATTTAAAGTTAAAAGCCTTAGCTCTGTGCTCTTAGCTTAGGGTCATGTGTGTGTGTGAGCACTCTGGGGAGGCAGGAAAGGCACAGTTCCGCATGGAGTGACACCACAGAGCTCAGGGGTTCCTTTACATCTTGTGGGCTCCCACTAGCAAGGACTTCGAGTGACCATCTGGAGCTGAACCTTACGAGACTACTCAGTTTGCAGCTCGGCAGTAATGATACCTTTAAAAAAAAGCAGCTTTGACAGGCATAAGTGACATTCTTTAGCTGCTGTGTGCATGTGTGGTGACATAAGAAACACCTGCAGGGCAAAGTGATGGTGTTTCAGTACTGCACCTTCCTAACACTTCTGCTGTGGATTCCCAGCTTCCAGGTAACAAGCAGTTGTTTTTGGCATGCAGTCATGGGTGTTCTGTGTTTGGGGGGGTTGTTTATTTTTGTATTTAGCAGAAGAAAAAGCAATGACTGTGACATTTGTTAGCAATCACAAGGAGTTCCTGTATGAAATGGATTGCTTCTGCCCACAGCAGTCAGATACGCAGAACAGGCACAGGTGCTTCTGACTCCTTTTATTCCTTCAAGGTTTTCCATCCAAACATGGACAAAGCCCAGCTCTACTTTACTTATGAGCTGTGACAACACAATAGCCCATGGCAGTGTGGCTGTGAACTACTGATATTTCTGTTGTTCTGTGCTCACTGGAGCCTCGAGAAGAAAAACAGTCTAAGCAAGAGCCAACCTCAAGTGTCTTGCATAAGTACCAAGATGCCCTCCCCAAGGGCTCACAGACAACTTTATCTTTCAAAATGAGGTTTAGGCAGTTCAAACATAGGAAGAATTCAGTTGTGCACTGCAGCTGTGTGGTTTTTTAGTCTCTTCACAGAGTCACCATAAGAGCCCCTAAAGAATTTTCTGGTTAAGTGGGGAGGGATCTCTCAGTGGGTGCAGAAGTGACAAGGCCAGCTCAGTGCCACCTTCCCCATCAGAGCCCCTGGAACTCATCTGGGGAGTTTTGGTAGTGAAATGGTGATAACAGAGGTACCTTGGAGGAGGCTGGTGCAACTCAGAGCAGCCGTTGCAGCTTCTCAGTTCTCTCAGATTGAGGTTGAAGTGGTTCCTAGTAAGCCTGGCACACTTGAAAATGAAAGTCTCTTCTTTACTTTGACTGCAATCTCAGTGCCCTTCAAAGACCAAGAGGCACTTGATGCGGTCTGGACCAGGGACTGTCCAGTTGTAGCCTACAGAAACTGCCTTACTCTACCCAATAAGTTTTTATTTTCAATCTTGTCACTCTTTGAATGACAATTTTAGTGCCTATAAGCATGGATGTCTTAGGATTCACTTGTGCACTGCTCACTTTAAATCACTTGGACACAACAGCTTGAGATGTATTAGTGACTTCTGAGTAAAAAATCACTGGAGAAAAATCTCAGTTTACACTTTGCTAATGCTGCTCAAATGATTGTTCAAAGATATCAGACTTCCCAGCATGAACTGTCTGGGGACCTGTGAGTAAGTGCTGTGGTCGCCTTACGAGATACATTTCTTTCATGCCAAACATGCTTACCCTGAGCTCATAATAAAGAATAATGCTTTTAAGGAATAAAACCCAGCTGTGTTTCAGAAGGCTGTTAGTGGGAATTTGTTCTGTAATTAAGTATTTCATACTGTAGCAGCTCTTCAGAGATGTTAAGCAAATGCTCTCCCTCACACACATCCTTCCCTTTATTAAACTTTTGCGTCACTCCTCTAAAAGTCTGCATATACACTTTCTTTCCCGCTTTCCCCGTGGCTGATAACAGAAACTTATTACAGTATATGATGCCTTAGTCATTTTTCTTGACCTTTATTGCTGCTCTAAGTTCATACTCACGCTTACGTTAGAGAACTTCCTGAATACAATGGTGTTTGCATATGACTAATTAGGGCAAATGCACAAGCTGATGAGTCAGCAAACGGCTCGGCTCGGACAGCGGCTCGGCAGCAGAGCAAGGCGGGATGAAGATGCGAGAAGCGCTCCTGCCTGTGGCTTCGGATCCCTCTGCTGATAGTCAGGTGTCACCGGCATGGGCTCTGTCGGCATTTACTCCCAGGATCCAAATGCATCCCCAGCAATAACGACTGGCAGAACTTCCGACTTCCGTGGGAAGAAATCGGGGATTTAATTAAGGCGTCTTACCTCCCAAGAACACTCACCATTTCTGAGCAGGGACTCACCGGGGTGGGCAGAGAGTTAAAGGGAAGCTCCATTTATCTCTCTGGAGCTGGCAGCTCACATCACAGGGGATGTCACAAACAACCTGCCCTCAGCACTGGCTTTCCTGGGCTTTTGCTTCATTGTACAGCCCCCTACATTAACACTCATTGGTTCAGTAATTGAGCTATAATGAAGGGTACATTCTAGTCTATGAATATTTGACAAAAAAACCTGTCTTGCTCACAGCACCACTGTGGAATGTTGAGTTGACAGAGGGATGCCACGAGGTCTCAAATGCTGTGCAGACCCAGGGCTCTGTGACACAGGCTAATAGCTGTTACTATAACTTACTGTGCTTAAAAGTGCAAGAACCTGAGAGCTCTGGTGGTCAACTCATTTCACAACAGAAAAATGAACTGAAATTTGAATCGGATTCAAACCAAATCATTGGCATTGGAAGCCTAATCTGCTGTTTCTCAAATACGGAATATTGTCTGAAGCAAGAGTACGTGATGGGAGACACAATCTCCCTTTGGCAACTGTTGTTTCCTCCGGTCTTTTCTAACCTCGGTGCTTCTTCTCTCCTTCTTGTAACAAGATCTTTTTTATTTTTTATTTTGCATCTGCACAATCCACATTTTTTAAACTAGGACCACTTCTTAAAGCCTGCTTGCGTCAGTGTACATGTAGACATTTGGAAATACTCTCTGGACTGTTGTTTCTGCACAGGTACCCCAATATGGTAACAAATTCTGCAGTGTAATAAAAGCACTATGGCCAATTCAGTGCAATTACATTTGGGGAAGGAGTTTCTATCCATGAAAGGAGTTTAACAGATCAAAGCGTAAGGCAGGTACACTGTAAAATTTAACCAGTTGCCTGCATCCTGCCTATCCCAGGTCCCTCCTGAGCAGATACTGCCAGTTGTACAGTGGTTTTCCTGATGTGGACAAAAAACAGCATGGAATTTTAAAATTGTCCTTACAGAAAAGATGGGTTTGTGGTCAAAGCCCTGAACAAAGGCTCTGGGGGCTGAGGTTTGGTTCCAGGCTTCCTGTAGGACTCTATACAACTCACTTAGAGAAAGGCTTTCTATTTTCAGTGCTGCAATCCTTTGCAACAGTGCTGAGTGGAGGAATCCACTGCACGAGGTCCAGCTGTCCATGCAGCAAACTGGCAGATCTGGAACTGTCAGGAACCAGCTGAGGAGGGAGCAACTGAGACAACCACAATGTAAATATGGAGAAAAAGGACCTTGTCAAAGCCTAGTCAAGGTTTTGGTTTTCAAGATACTGTTTGTGCTCAGGATCCCTGTAACTCCACTCTGCAGCAATGCACAGCAGTGGGACCTGGAAGAGCAGCTGAAGTCCAGGGCATGATGTGCTCTCTTGGAGGTCAGAGATGCTTCTTCAGCCTCTGTCCTGTCCAGCTCAGAGCAAGATTTGGCAACAACTTGGTCAAAGCTTGCCTTTATCTCTCCTCCAGGAGTTGTTTCAACTTAGCCACTTAACTGCAGTTTCCAGAGGAACACTTGGAGGATGTGAAGGAGCTGGGTTTAAATCCTCTCACCAAGCCAGGTAAAAGAGATTAGGGCAGAGTTTTCCCCACTTAGAGTGTCTGAACAGTGAGTTCGGTGTTCCTCAGTGTGATCCTGAGTACTCCTGATCTTACCAAGCTCTGTTTTCATGGCCACCAGCCTCAGTGTGTGAGATGGAAACACAAACACCTCCTTTTCCTCCTCTGCTCTGCTCACACACTCCAAGCACAGCTTTCTTGTGAGGCTGTGGTGACCAGGGCAGCACAGTCTGTCATCACACTGGCCACACACCAGGACACGGGCTGGTTCTCCTTGTGACCAACAAAGTACTTTTAACCCACATCTCAGGAGCCAGCAGGACACTCCCCATATGCCAATCAGCTCATAACACCTCAGACCTACCAGGCTAGTTTTACTTTCTTCTCTGCACTGCTTCCCTTTTGAAGGCACTATGAACACAAGTGAAACATTTTGAGGACAAGGAAAGGAAGCCAGATGAGCAGCCAGCAGCAGCAGTGTGAATGGGGTGACAGTCTTTGCATAAGTCATAACCCAGAGCAGAGGGAATATGCCTTTCTCAGAAGGAGCGGTTTCAATTTCATGCAGATTTCTGACTCCTACAGCTAGTTATGATCCACAGGAACATTCAGAAAGAGGCTCATTTTTCCTTCTTTTGATCCTTTTCATCTCTCCTATGAAGCCCTTTGTAATTTTACAGCCTGGACCACAAGTTTCTCACACAGAGCAAGAGTCCAAAATAAACTGAAAGATGAAATTAAATGGGCTGCACTTGTAATGAAAATGTGAAGGTGATCAGGCTCTTTTACCTGATCCAATAAAGAGATTTCAAATTTTGATTGGGGTTTTTTCCTGTTTTGACATTAAAACACACTTTCTTTCCAATTATACAGTTCTTAAGTGTTTCTGCCTAACATTTCCCCAACTTGGATCTAGCTAAAAGACAAAGAACTTGAGGTTTTATTTGTTTATTTGTTTGTTTTCCCAGCAACACATTAGAAAATGCAGTGCAAGCTTTAATGACTATGTCTGTTTTAACATGCCTTTTGGAGGACTGTAGGCATTTATGGGGGAGCGGGGTAATTAACATACTACTTGGGCATGCAAAGACAAGTTGGAAGCAGCAGTCTTTATTCTCTTGATATGGCAACACAATCGTTAAAACAATGCCTTCTTACATCTCTCTTTTTTTCCTCTCTGTGTTCACAGACCACTCAAGTTGCTTGTTTAAGCCAAAGTTTTAAGAGCTTGCCAAATTTTCAGGACCAGTAATTTCTCTCTCAAATACACAGTTCCCTCTTACTTACTTGAAGTAGCAAAATAAAAATCAATATCTCAATGCCTTTAAGGAAATGTTGAACTCAAGAGCTCCCATGTTCTCATTTCAGCCTCTAAATAAATGACTTCTATAGTACAGCCATTTTTCTTCCAGACTTCCCAGATTTTTCCACCTATTAATTTAGAACCTTCGTAGTTCTTCACATTAATCTCACCTTCATGGAGGTGGTGAGAGGTGGTCTAGCTGATCCAGCCCACTGTGAGAGGTTCCCTGAAGAATCTGGGAAGCACAAGAAGATGGAGGAAGGATCCAGCTCCTGCCTTGCAGAAATCCAGGTGGGTAGGTGAGGGGGTATGCCTAAACCAGCATTTCTAAATCACAGGGTCAAGGAGCTGATCGTTGCTCTAGGCAGAAATAAGCACTTTGCCAGCTTGATAACAACAGAGCTGAGACACAGATTACAGTTCCTTTAATTTTCTTCCAGTTAATTAAATGATCAATTGCAGCACTGGCTTTCAGCCACAGCAGTGCCAGCTGAAAGGAGCTCTCCAGCTTCTGAGAGGATAATCAATAGGCATCATTTGCTGAAGCGACAGGGGGTTTTATTTTAAAGCCAAATGTTGAAATGCAGAGTCAACATTTTGCTGCTATTCACAGCAGGCTGAGATCTTCTCCAGCTCCCCAAAAACTCCCAGCAAAGGGAAGAGTAGCACAGGTAGTTCCAGCTTTAGCTTGCGTTGTGTTTTCACTTCTCTGCTTACCATAGACTTCCTGCACGACCACAGACAAAGCACTCAGGTCCAGATATGCAAAGGTATCCAGGCAGCTGAGATAAAAATCAGTTGCACCTAGGTACATAAATAGTCTGTGGATGTGGTCCTTTGGAAGAGAGACTGAACTCTCCACTTAGCAAAGGTGTAATAGGTACTTTCCAGCAGAACAACTCCTGTCGCTAAAAGCTAAGGCCAAGTAAGAGCTGAGGATGGGCAGCGACTGAACAGCTCCAGGTATTTGGCCACAAAGGAGCATCTGAGCTTTCTGCCTGGTGTCTTCTCCTTAGTGCTACCCACCTTAGCCAGCAGCAAGGGACCAGCATCCCCTCTGATGGCTTTCCAGACTTTTCTTTGTTCAAATTCCTCACTCCTTTAGCTGGAGATGCAGTGGAGCGCAGAAAGGGTGAAGTGCAGGGCAGTGAAACAAGGACCACCAGTGCTGGGTTGTCAGAGGACTTTGGCAGTTTTACAGGAAAAGTAATATGATTGAGGCCTAGAATGGGCTGGGGGCATTCCTACATTGTTAATGAAGACTTTGGCATGGTTCTGGTGGGAACTAATAATCCCAGCATTCCAGAGCCCAGGAAACCCCTGGGTTTATAAGATGTCAACACAGGATGGAAGGAGTTTGCCAAGGAACCGAGTAAGCAAAATTCAGAACCATAATGACAAAGTTGGTGCATCAAACCTCGCTTTGCTATCTGAGATCATGCACTAAATAATGAAATGTTCATCAGTAAGAGGCAACTCATGAGCGTGGGAAACAAAGATCTTGTAGGAACTTGATCTAGATAAAAATGACCACAGACCTCACCATTTTCAGAACCAAATGAAAATTTGTTTATGCTGACTGATTTTGCTCAGGGCAAACCTTTAGTACATATAGGTATTCATGCATACAACAGAGAGAGACGCACAAGATAATCAATTTTTTGTTTTCCTGTTGTCTTGGAAAAGAGAAAAAAGTTCGTTCAGTGATGTAATTTTCATTTTTAGTTGAGAAATGCATGGTTCATCATGAACAAAGCACGTCATCAAAAAACTGGACGGCAAGGTCAAAAACCGGTTAAATTTCATCACCATTTCATGACTTTCTTTTTAAAAACGCAAGAGGATTGTAGCAATAGCATCTCTTCTACTCATTTATTTTACTGGAACTGTTATGCAAAAGTGAGAGAAGGCAGCACTGCTGCAATCTCCCCCAGGTAAAAGCAAGCGTAGGTCTGAGTACAGCAGCTCGTGGATTATTGATAGGACCAGCAGCTGAACAGCTTCTCCCAAAGCAGCAGAAAAGAAGTCTAATTGCAGGAGTAGAGCGTGGGTTCCGAGAGGGAAGAATCCGTTCTGTTGTAACAGGAACACTTTTGAAAGGTTTTTAATTGATATAAGCTTGAAAATGAACAAACAAAAATGAATCCCTTAGGGAATCACCTCAGAGACATCTGAGGCTCCTCTCTAGCCAGCCTGGCTGGCTGAGCAGTGCCCCTTCTGTGGCAACTTGGGGTGACCTTTCTTCCCCACAGGTGCAGAGGAGGGGGGCAGAGCCCATGTGAGGTGTCCCCGATGCACTGGGCTGCAGGAAAGACAGGGACAGGCAGCCTGCTCCTACTCTGTGGCTTCTCGGTGGAAAATCAGAGATGTGAGAAAACAGCCACAATAATAAAACCCAAAAAACCCACCCCTTTTCCCCTCAGAGGAGGCTTGGCTCAACCCAAAGGTTATGGTCAGCCCACTGACTTCTTCTAGATCACGTAGACAACCAGCCAGCTTCTCGGGATTCAGAGTTTCCAAATTCACAGACCTGTGAGGTAACCACAATCTTCCTAACAGAGATTTTTTGCAAATAAAAGTCCCTCATGTGTTTTTACCCCATCAAGAAAAGACAAGTAGCTCGCATCATACAACTTTTATTGTTTTTCCCCGCTGAGCAAACTCATGGTAAGAAATGGCTGAAAGTGACCTAAATGAGCAAAAATTACCCAGGAGCAATGTTTATTTTGCAGAACAGAATTCTGTTCAGGAGTCCTCATTAATGTGAAAAGTTTCCGCATGACCTCAGAGTTTCTGTAGCCTGTGAGCGTCCTGCAGCCTCTGCTGCATGTGATGGTAAAAAAATTGCTGCTGCAGCCTCATGGAGAGAGTAATGAAGTTCTGTCAGTCATGTCTGAGATGGCACGACTGGTTTATTTCTTAAAATAAATTATAAAACCACACATCTCAGTGCAAGAACTTTAATGGTGCAGATGGATAATCACCTGAGAAGTGCTGCTAAGCAGAAGCAGCTGCTGGTCCCAGGGCTGTGGCTGGTGTCAGATACATCCTGAGTTTGGATGTGGCCACCTTCAAAGTGCTGAATGTCAGTGAAATCAGGCCAAACTCTTGCTGGCTTATAGGAAGGGTATGAGGAAAAAGATAATTTCCTGGAGTTAGCCAACAGATCAGACCAGAGAAAGTCCATCATCTCATCGATTAGCATCTCTTCTTCTGTTGGCCCTCTCTAATCTCTCCTGTCTGGGCAGCTCCTCCCAAACACCTCATTGCTAAATAGCAATTAAAGCATAAGTACATTAGCAAGTCCATATTGTAAACTGGCTAGCAAGCCACACAGTGCTGCCAATCCTCTCCGTGGCAGTGGGGCTCTGACTCATCTCTGGCCACTTTCCCATGCCAGGGGTATTGATCCATCCCTCTGAAACAGCACCCGAGTTCATGTCCTGCTGTTTCACCATTTTGACCTTCAGGAAATGACTGCAGCTTCTGCTGGGCAGGAGGAGTTAAATGGGGCTGGGTTCAGGTCATTGGCTCTGTCCTCTGCTCCCAGGCAGCTCCTGCATCAGCAACTGCTCTCTTCTCCACTTGGCCAGGCCACAAGTTGTCCTTTCTTTTTTCAGATGATGGGAAATGTTCATGGTCAGTCATACACGCAATGGCATTTTGCAACTCTTCAGTCAGTTCTCTGTAGCACTGACAATGTGCTCACAGAGCCACGGGACAGGGAAACCCAGGGCTTTTCCCTTCAATATTCAGCTTATCTCCAGGAATACACGGACCAGCCATGGAAACCCATGTCTCCATTTATCCTGCTGGATGTGCAGGGAAGTTGGGATGGGGTTTTGTGAAGATGAGGCAAAGGGGTTTTGATGGGAAACCATTTTCTGGGGAGGGAAGCAGGTGTGATAACCCCTGCAGAGGGGGACTCCCCCTGCCAGACTGAGGGGATGTGCATGGAAGAGGGGAGGACAGGCAGCAGGAAGGCACTGACTCTATATTCCCCCATACACAAAATAATCTCTGTTTTCCTGAGTCATCTCTGTGATGTTTTGCTGTGGCAGGTCCTAAGCAGCAGTTTCCCAGGAATGAAAAGGGACAGTGCTCCAAAGCACGTTGAGTTTGATTCAATTTGCTGATGCTGCTGAGCGCAGGAACTTCCAGGCAAGCTGTTCCCCCTCTGCTGCTCCGTTCCTTCTGCATATCAGCATGGGCAAGTTCACTTCCCCTGTGGTGAAACAAGGAGATAAAAAGTTATTTTCGAGTCCTGGAGACTTGTTGAGAGCAGTGTGAGGGCCTCCTCATTTGTTTTCATGCCATTTTGGTGGAGAAGCAAATAGCCAAGCCTAGGAAGAGGAAGGATTTCCCAGGACATCCTTGGAAGTCCCTGAGCTCCTAAAGCACACAGGGGATGAGTAGAAGAATGGAAGTGGCCCTAGAGCACAGGGATGGTGAACACATGACTCAGGCATGAAGTGGTTTCAGCAAAGGGATAGTAATGCACAAGCAGCAAGATGGGAGCACCAGCACAACATTTCCTGTTAACCACACACCAGACTCGCTTGGCTTTCCAAGGAAAAGACACCAGGGAGGGGAAAGAGGGATCTGCTGAGTAGCCATGGCTTGGTCCATGCTAAAACCTTAGACATAAAAGATAAGAGGGCCTTTGGTGCACATAATAGCTGCGGCAAGAAATGAAAAATAAACAGGGGGAGAAAGAGAGTGAGCCCTGGAGAGAGCCCACAGCCTGGCAGAGGTGTGGGCAATGCTGGGGAAGCAACCCACCAGCCCTGCACAGAGCTCCAGCCTGAGCTGGGGCTTTCCCAAGTGACATTTGCTTTTTTCCCCCTCTCCAGCAAAGGGAATTTTCGCTGGGGCAGTGATCCTGTGCAGTGCTGGCCGTGGGGCAGCACTGCCAAGGGAGAGCCAGCGCTGTGAGTTTCTTTAATAAACTCTCTGCCAGCAGATTTTTAATGGGAGCTTTGCCTCGGGAGGATGTGACGTGTGGTAACAGTCTGTCTGCAGAAACACTTGCCTGTCTGTGTGCAGAAAGAGGCCAAACCAGGAGTTTCCCCTTATTCACACACACACACACACTGACAAAAATGTTGTGTTTTTAACCTAAAACTCTCGTGCTTTCGAGGAGCATGAACACAGATGCTGGGGAGAGCTTTTCTCTCCATCACACACAGCAGCTCTGCTGCCAGGCTGCCCCACAGCAGCTGCTCTGAGTGCCTCTCTTTATCCTGCTGGAATATAAGAATGTATTTTATGCTTCCCAGCGCTTGGATTTGCTGAAGTCCAGCACTTACAGAAAGCCACCGGATATTACAAAAAAAAAAAAGCACTTGGAATAAAACTGTAAAAATGTACAGTGTTAATATCAGCACTGATTTTTTAAGGAGTTAACATGTGGAAAATAGAGCTGACCGCATTTAAAGGATGAATGGTATTTTGACAAAATGCTTTTTTTCCTGACAGGTGGGGAGGGAGCATCTGAGGCGCTACTGAGGACTAAATGACATAAATTTGACTTCCTGTGTATTTTGGAACATGATTTATTTGTGTCCATTGACATGACAGCTTTTTTGGTAATTTCTTCCTTTCCCAGCAAAGAAGCCTTAATCTCCTTACTGGAAATTGTACTATTTATGCAGAAAATCCTGCCCCTGAGATTGCTTGAGATCATGAGTTATGTAACGTAAACAGATGGAGCTGGAACTTTTTTTTTTTAATGTCAATTCATGTTATAATCCCAAGAGGCTGCAATCATTTATCAGCTCATTTGGAGCATAGAAAAAAAAAGACTGAGGATTTTAAATGGGCATTTAATATACACTTACATGGGAACACCTATGCCAGTGACAAGACTGTCACTAAATACCAATAGTAATAACACTTATTAAGGATTTTCCTCATTCTTATGAACACAAGGACTCAGTGTGACTCACAGAATAGTATGGACATGATATTATGACCCTCACCCTGCCACAACATGTCTATGGATGTATTTACCCATTGGATAGGTGAGTTTATCTGCAGTGATGGTCTGAAGCCAGATCTGGAGTACCTGGGAGACCAAACTGGTGAATAAGTGGGAAGGGAGAGGCAGAGGAGAGCTGGGTTGGAGCAGTCCAGGGCAGGGCAGTCAGTGTGGAGAACCTGATTAATGCTGCCTTGTCCAACTCTTGAGCACTACTAAGCCTTGTAATGATGAATCACCCATCCACCCGGTCACATGGGTGCACTGTAGAAGCCAATATATCATACACAATACTTAGTTTTAAATTTCACATTTGCTTAATAGCCTTTTTGCTAACATGGTCAGGCAGATAAAATCCTAAAAGGCCCAATTGCCCTTGCAGAAACCTTATCCTTTTATTGTTACCAATGTGGCTGCTCTCATTTCATGGGATTTTAAGCCAAAATGAATCAAAACCACAGGAAAAAGAGGATGAAAAGGGACGGGAGGGAAAGGTAATAAGACAAGATTATTCCAAAAGATAATGAATATAAATGGATTAGCTAGGTGTTCTTAAAACTGACAAGGCCTTGATCAGATGAATTTGGGAGGAAGAAGAGAAAAAAGGAAAATATTAATTTGAACACAAATATAATTTTCTATCAAGGTGAAGTTTACAAGGGCTTAGGGAAAATTTAAAAAAAAAGCTACTGCATTTAAATATGAACTTGGTCCAACTACATTACTTTTACTCTATTCTGTATGAATTCCCAATGTGACACACTTGGATATTTGGGCCCAAACTGTAATCTAAGGCTCAAACCACGACAAGGATCTTTGCTAGAGGAGAACTTTCAGTGCAGCCACAGAAAGCTGAAGCAGAGCTCCTGGCATGACGCAGAACTTTCTGCAAAAGCAACGTGGAGGGAGGGCTGATGCTGCTGCCAAGGCTGGGTTGAGGGGTCTGTGCTCTGAGCCTGAGCCCTGTGTGATGTGTCCAGGTGTCACTGCACAACCACTTCCCTACAGCAACGGGTGCCAGGCTCTGGAACGGGCTCTGGGCCAGGGAATGTAACAGAGACACCGAGGTCTGGTCTGCCTCCAGCACCCTCTGCTACCTTTCCACACGTCTGTGGGGCATTTAACTCTTCTTGAGACTCTTGTGGTGCTTGCCCTCTGGGCTGTAATTCCCAAGGATGTGACCCAGGATGATGGCAGCAGCTCAGGCTCCATTGCCAGAGCAAACCTTCCTTAGCTTTTGATCCCATCCTTCACTTTGCTAAAGCTCGAGCACTTCCTCTGGGGAAAGATGAGCCTGAGAGCTGCTGGCAGCCAGGCACATCACCATCAGCCCTTTTCAGGCCTCACCACTGACAATAGATCTTACACTGAAAATATTTCTGAACAGGACAGTCAAAAACAAGTCAGCAGGGGTTAAATATTTAAATTCAGATGTGTTTGTGGTCTCTAAATTCCCCCATCCACCCTATTTCATTTTTTTCCTCTTCTCATATTGCATTTAAGACTGCAGAGAGAACAAAATATTTTAGTGAAGCATCAGATGATGGAGATTGCTAAAATATGGTCTGACAGCAGAAGGAATTACAGCATTTCAAAGATAGACTCAGTATAGCCAGGGAAGTGCCGTTGCTTATACACAATGCTAAGCAACACCTTGATCTCCTTTCTTCTGGATTGGGGACTTTACCTACTTAGTACTGCTAATGTGAGAAAAATTGTAATGGGTTTTTAATTCCTTCTGGATCTTGGCCAGTTAATTAATTTAGTTAGATGTTTTTCTATTAGCCAAAAAACTTCAAAGATCCCATTTTTCTTTTTTCTTTTTTTTTTCCCCACAAGGAAAGCAATGAGCTTCTGCTTGTAAATATATGTAAATGTTTACCTGAGCAGGATTTTGCTCAGGCTTATAAAGTGTGAGCTTTCTTTAGAATAGCTTTTCCCTGGATGATGTAATTTACTTGACTGGGTATTTTCTACCCTTGCACAACTGTGTTAGTCGATCTAAGCAGATTAACCTAAGCACCAACCTGGCACTCCACAGTTCTTCTGTGCCCTGCAGAGAAGGATTGTTATTTTGGGGAGGCAAAAGGATGCTTTCTTTGTGCTGGGGATGACTTTCAGATGGGTGTTAGTCTGTTTGTGTGTAAATAGGTCTGAAAGCCCCAAGGACGGATGGCAAGAGGAGCCAGATACTGTATTAGCAGTTATGTAACAGGAGCATCTCTAAGAGGAGAAAAAAAATTGCTTTTTCCCCATTGTTACAATGACAGTGGAGAGCCAGATGACTTAAAGGGCATAAAGATGATTTTAAAGGGAGTATCCACAGCCCTGGCTACGCTTCCTAAACCTTCAGCCCCACAGAACTCTTGGCATCAGAGTCTGGGTTCGTGGAGGACAGGGGGGGAAAAAGAGAGAGGGGAAAAAGAAGGAGGTTTATTTTTAGCAGAAATGATTCTCATACAGGGGAAAGGTGACGGACTAACGGTTTTCAGGAAATGTTTTGTTTAAACTGAAAGCACAGAATGCAGGAAGCAGATTTAAGCCATCTCCATGGCACCAAAATGCTTCAGCATCACCCGGTCAGTCGGCCCTTAAGGGCAAGATAATTATGGCTGTGCTGTCTGAATGAGGGAATTTCTGGTTCACTGATCAAAAATTTTCTTTGAATCAACCTGAAATGAAAATTTGACTCCCCGTTTTTGTTAGGCTTTTGGGTAGCCCAGCATTTCCCCACTTAAAATTGTTAGTGTAATTCAGGCAGTGTTCAAGGAAACACAATTTTTCATTAGGACTAGGAAGATTTTAGGGCACAAATGCATCATGGACAATTTTTTTACTGTAGAAGTACTTCCAAAATTCAGTTCAGATACTTGGTTACCCCAAAACTGCAGGCTCCTGTGGTGAAATTTTTTCCTGGATTTCTCATGAGCTCTGAACTAATTCTCAATTTCTCAAGATTCCAGCCTGTTAAAGACATACATTTGGTGCATCCAATCACACCTCCCTCTTGTGGCAATTTCCCAGGAATAAAATGACCTGCTATTTACTAGGCATTATATATGACTATATAGGTTATAGTTAATTTTCCAGCCCTGAGCCCTGCTGATCACAGTATGTGGGTGTTTGAAAGGCTTCACCACCATTTCCAACTTCCTGCTTCCCAAACAAGTTGTCTCCAACCCCTCTTCTGAGTTGGGGACATCAGTGCCAGACTGGAGGGTCCCACCAGCCCAGTGCCAACCAGCTCATCTTTTAGACAAGCCAAGAGAGATGTTAGGAAAGAAAATGCTTTTGTATCTGAGTGGTGGGCAGCTGAACAATTCTGTGTTTCATCACACAATCCTGATGAAACTTGGGCTTTATAAGGAGTTTTGCCCTCCAGAGTCCTTGTGGAGATTTTCTCCTAAATTACAGCATTTTGCTGCTCCCCGCTTGGGTTTTACAAATAGCTGCTTTTAGAAGTACATTTATCCTCCTGCTAACGGTTTCACAGCAAATGATATTTCATTTTGATGAGAAAGCTTTTGAGCTAGAGCCAAATCGCTCCAGGCAAAGCAGATTTTGTTTTCCTACAGTTTAATCAGTAGGAAATTAAGAGGCCAATATTGTTCTGCCACAGACATGGAGGCAAGCAGCTGCCTTTTACTTGGGTGAGTTTTTCCTCTCTTGCATTCCCCGGGACACAACCAGGAGTCAAAAGTCACACTGTCTAACATAAATTCAATGTTCTCAATCCTCAGCCCATGTAAATCAGCATTGCTCCGTCAGGAGCAGGTTTACAGCCTCCATCAGTCAGTGTGTACAGAGCATCCATCACAGAATAGCCTGCGATCAGCCAACCTCTCTCATTTGTTTAAAATTCAAATTTTACATTTTAAGAGAAAACTGAAGCCATAACACAGATTCCTGTTTGTGTCCTTGCCTCCAGGGAAGGCAACTCCTTCTGGCAGCTGGTCAGACAGTATGAAAATCTACTGCAATTATATATATAGATATTTTCATGCTGTCTGGAAGGGTCAAGGCTTGGCTGCTCCGAGGGAAGGTGTTTCAAGGAAAGCATTAATGTGTCACTCTGTTTACAAGGGGGTGACTCAGCCACAGAAATATGTGCCTTTTATCACACATTTCTAGTTCCGTAAAAGAAAAAGTTTAGGGGACTTCAGTCTGCTTATTCCACAGCTCAAATTCTCCATCTGGAATATACTTATCTCAGAGATTTTAGCTAATGTCAAACTGCATGGACTAAATATTTTCCAAGCATATGGATTTTCTGTGGGACATACAATGCTGCTGTAAAAAGGAGCTCGCGGTGTGATTTAGGTGATAGCATGAGAAATGAGGAGGGGTTTGTAACTGCTGCGAAGATTTATTTATACGAAGTCTCTCTTTAGCGAAAGGCTTGCCGTGCATCCAGGGATGCAGAGCAGTTCCAGAGGAGTTTCCTGCGGTCGGCACAGGGAAAGCTGCCAGGAGCCGCCCTGCAGGGCTGGGGCGCTCGGACTCTCACCCGGGGTCAGCCGAGGTCAAGAGCAGCGGGGTTGGCTCAGGCTCTGCTGCCCTCTCTTAATCGGGATCAAACTAAAACTCATCCCAGCTCGGGTCCTGCCCGCTCCGCTCAGCCCCGGGCGGGGGATTTCCACCCGCTTTGCCGGGTTTTTAAGGGGAGACATCTGTGAACTCCAGCTCTCCCGTGCTCGTGTTCGTGTCGGAGCAGGCTCAGCCTGGGAGACCCGGCAGCCTGGAGCCGGGAGATGGGAGCAGCCTGGAGATGCCCGGGATGGATGGATGGATGGATGGATGGATGGATGGATGGATGGATGGATGGATGGATGGATGGATGGATGGATGGATGGATGGATGGATGGATGCATGGATGGATGGATGGATGGATGGATGTGAAAGAACCCTCCTGCGAGGATGGCACCGGGCTGTGGCACTAAGCAAAGCCAGCTGAGCCGCCTCCCATCCCAAACAGGTTCAAGCATCCCCTGCACAGCATCCAGAGCCCGTGGAGGGGATGATCCGTGGGTTCAAAAGGGAAGGAGCATCTCCCATCCCTGCCCGGCACTAAGCGGCTTTCCTGGGAAGGCAGCTGCCGCTAGCTCCTTGTAGGAGAGGAGGGGTGGCATGGAAAACCCTGTCACCTTTCGCAAGGCTTCCTCATGAGGAGAGCCAGCGCTTTATCATATCGCTGGCGGAAACTATTTAAAAGCTCCTTAATTAGCCCCGGGAATCAGGCAGTTCCTGTGCCGGCGGCTGGCTGGGTCCGGGAGACGACACAGGCTTCGTTCTGTCACAGGGAAGAAGTTTTCATGTAAACCACAGCAAACCCGGGTGTTTGCTGGGGGGCAGAGAGGGCAGGGGGAGAGGGGGCCCTCATGTCACACAGGATTTGTTTGTGAGACGTCCTGATGGGGAGGGACAGGCTCTGCATTTCCGCAGGTCTCACCTCCGAAGCATCCTCTGCTCCCAGCTCCCTGTGCCACGGCTGCTGGGAGGAGGATGGGAATTCTTCTCGGAGAAAAGTTACTCAGCATCTGAAACCACCATTCCATGTTTTGCCCTCCACCTCGGGCTGCACATCTCACAGCCAGTGAAGATGGAGTTTTCCTCTTTTTTCTCGACCTGAAGTCCCACAAAAGCCTTTTTCTCTTCTGCTGAGCTGTGTCTCAGGTACCACCATCAGAGCAGCTCCACCTCATCCTCCTGCCTGTCCCACGGCTCCCAACCACGGCACTGGGCACTGAGGGTCAGATAAGGACTTCTTATCCATTTCATGCCAAAAGTAGAGGCTGAGTTAAAGTTTTTTGACACTAAAATTATTGTTTAATTAGGAAGCTAACTCAGCTGTTTACTCAGCTGAGAAACCTGCTTTCCATCTGTGAAACGAACCTGCTTCTCCCAGTGCTTGGGCCAAGCCCAAGCAAAGCCAACCTACGGCTCCCCAGTTAGGAGGGGCACCAAAACCAGAGGCTCAGGACTTCTCCTCACTGCTCCCCTCCTCAAGGCTGTGTCCCCCATTCCTTATTCAACCCCACCTGTTGCTCATCCCTCCCAGAGCTGCCAATCCTGCCTGAGGCACAGCTTCCACCTCCTCCCTCCCAGCCCCCAGCACATCTCTCCTCCCACCCCCCAAAATCCTTCCTCTGGCATCAATATGTATCATGCAGCTTGAGGGTTTTCCTTAAGCACAAGGGTGCCCCTGAGTGCACCTACATCTGCTCTTAAGGATATAAAAGCAGTTGTACAGGTGTATGTGCACTCATACGAATATGGCTGCATATTACAGGGAATTGTTTCTCCCCAAAGTGTCTAGAAAAGAGCAATCTGGAACTGCCTGTTGCTGATTTTTCTCATCTTTACCCCCACACATGAAGGGGAGACTTCCACAGGCAATAACAACTGGAAATAGATTTCTGATGAAGTCTAAATTAAGAATATTTTCCTCTGCTTAGGCAGGCATTTGACAGTGTAATTCTTAAATAGACTTTATTGCTATTAAATTTAATACCCATGAAGGATTACATATCTGCTTCATTGCAAGTCTGACAGGATTAGGAGAGTGGTGTCTGCTTAGTGTTCTTAAAACATCAAACACTAACAAAGCCCTGAGCAAGAAACCTTTTCTGAAGGCTGTAAAATGCCAAGGGTCCAGGGAACTGCAGCATGCCAGGAAATCAGATGGTGTGCCCTTTGAGGAGCTCCACATTCCAGCTGCCAAGGCACGTGGTGACAAAGACACAGCCTCTGTGTCTGCACCCAAATACTCCAAATTCTGCTCCCTGGCACTGTAAAAACACTGGCTTCAAGCCAGGCAGCTGGCTGGAGGAGCAGGAGCTCACATCCCTTCTCCACAGGCTGAGAAACTCTGGGATTTGTGGTGAAAATACTATTTGTAATATTTCCATTGCAAGCAATTAATTGTTCAGAGTTCACTGTTTGTAATGATCTCACTCTTTCTCAGAGATATATATGGAAAGAAGGTCAGTTCCTCTGTGGATTTGTAGTGGGGATGTTAAATCCTTGTTAGAGCAGGAGGCACAGGCCAGGATGGGATGAGCCAGGATGGCTCCAACCTCCCTGGAATGGTGAGGGATTGGCACGAGGCCCTTTTAGGGATCTGTCTCTTTAAAATGATCCTCAGTTTCTCAAAAGAGCCTGAAAGTCAATACTGTTTGCTCTAATTAATGGCCTCACCAGCTCAGGCACCAGCCCTAGGCACATCCACCCCAAAAATCCCCTGGAATAAACACTACCACTTTGATGATAGCTAGGAGGTGACTTACCTTGCGTTGCAGTAAATTGCCATGTGGGAAGGGCAAACCTGCCTTGCCACTTCCCAGCTCCCTCTGGAAAGCTCCTGTGCAGGCTGGGATCCTCCACCCTCCATCTCCAAGGAGCTGGGACAGTGTCCTGAGAGTCAGACCCATCACTGCCAGGCTCTGAAGCACCACATGTACAAGCAAAGGGGCAGGGGAGCCTAATTTTGGTTCAGCTGCTGTTAGGGTACCTCCAGCATTTACAATGATGGATTAACTCTAGGTATTTCCAGGCATAAGAGTTTGGCACTGGAAACCCTAGGAAAAAAAGCACTTGAATTAAAGTAATTGTGGGGATTTTTATTAATAATTATAGTCATATTATTATTGTGTTTTCCTTGTTACAGGTCTGGGGCAGAAAGCATGCATGGCAGGAAGGCTGGGGGCACCTCCACAGGCAGAACTGACCCACAGAAGGTGAATGACAGCAAAGCAGCAACTCCTGGTGGGCTCCAGCACAATGTGATAGCCAGGAATCCTCAGAAAGCTCATTTTCTGCTGCAAAGGGGGAAGAAAGAAGAGATTAGAAAAGAAAAATTACTCTAAGTGTTGCCTCCAAAACTCCAGTAGCAGATTGAAATGTAATCTCCAACTACTTCTTCACCTCCACAGCTCAGCTCAAATTCCTCCTAACTGTTTCCTTTACATCAAAGAAACAGAAACTTAAAAAAAAATATAATCAAAGCAGCAAACAAATCATGAAGGAAAAAAAGGCTTCTTAAAGCAGTGAGTGAGCCAGGCCTCCATTTGCCTAAGGAGAGCCCAGAGACAGAGCCTGGCTTACTAAAAGATGGGGTCACATGGGAAGGCTCTCGGCTAAATCCTCTCCCCAAAACCCACATCTAGGCTCAGGTGAGCCTGGCTTAAAGCCTTGCTTCCAAACTGAGCTGCTTGCACTGAAAAACAGCTGGGGGCACAGGAGAAACTCCAGAGTCATTGCCAGGGGCTGGGAAAAGGGTCAGGCTCCTTGCCAGGGGTTCCCTGTGGCTGAACCTCACCCACAGTGACCCAGCCCCAGTTAGCCTGATGGGAAATAGGAGTTTTCATGAATAGACTCCAGGGTGGGAGGATGTCACTGTGCCACAGGTTTGAATCATCTGCTCAATACGAGATCACAGCATCAGGCAAGAATAAATATTTCCATCCTCATCTCAGATTTATTGTCATTGGAGGCTGATGTGAGTGCACGAGGACCCACAGCCCCCTAATATAGGATCACAGAATGGTTTGGATTAGAAGAGACTTTAGAGATTATCTAGTTCCAGCCCCCTGCCATGGGCAGGGACACCTTCCACTATCCCAGGGTGCTCCAGGCCCCATCCAGCCTGGCCTGGAACACTTCTAGAAATGGGGAGTCCACAATCTGTTTGGGCAACCTGTGCCTCATCACCCTCACAGTCAAGAATTTCCTCCTAATATCTAATCTCGCCCTGCCCTCCTTCAGCTTTAAAACCATTCCCCCTTGTCCTGTCACTCCAGGCCATTGTCCAAAGTTCCTCTCCAGCTCTCTTGTCAGCCCCCTCTATGTACTGAAAAATGCAATAAGGTCTCCCCAAAACTTTTTGTTTTCCAGGCTGTAAAACCCCAACCCTCTCAGCCTGTCAGTGTGGGGCCCAGCAGTTTTTTCTCTGTTTAGTGGGAAGCAGCCCTCAGAATCAGTGGATAATTCAGTGCCCAGCCTGCAGTAATAAACACTGCACAGCGTATCCCGACACAGGACTGATGGACCTGGCAGTGAGCAGTGCACTCCTGGGGAGTTTCCTTTGCATTAAGTGCTTTTGACACTAATGTTGGTGCCTAAGCAAACACATTAGGATGACTAAAACACCCGGGAATCACAGAGCACACACTGGAAATGCATTGGCAGAGCAGGAGCGAGAGGAGAGCAATGTCCTTTTGTTTTCAAGGCTGGCCTTTGCACGGGTGTGTTGGGTTGTGTGAGGTGCCTGTGGCTGAGATGACGACACTTCCTCACAACACTCCTTTGCTATTTATGAAGCAGACCTAAATATTCTGCATTAAAAAGTCACATATGTGGATTATGCTCATGTGAAGAGTAATTTGATTTGATTGTGCTCTTTGCAGATACAGGAAGTAAAGCCACAGCCTGCACTCAGTAGAATTAGAGTTGCAAGGATGGCTAAAAGGAGAAGAAATTCAGATTCATTGCCCATATTTCTCAGTGCTGCCACACAGCACTAAAGGTTTTGCTGCTCAGATCTGCAGCCCAGATATTTCCATTTGGAAGAACCTGAGATTCCGGGGATTATAAAGGATGCGTGGGAGTACTAGGCAGATCTCCATGCTGAAGATGAAAAAGACTCTCACAGAAATACTTAATGGCCTTTGAAGCAAGAATAAAGCATGCAGGATATTTTTAGCAGCCCGCCTGCACTTGCCAACACCTGCATCTGCTGATGGCAGAGGCTCCCCAGGGTCGACACTCAGCCCCTCTCGTTGCCGCTCCGCTCTGGAGAGTGATCCAAGAAAAGTGGGAAGCACAAATGCTAGGCTGAAAGAGGGAGAGTACCCTGACTAAAGGATGCCTGAAAAATCACCTCTGGAATATGTCAGGGATGATGGTTCCCCTTCTACAACCTGTTTGTGCTTCAAAGATGCCACCCTGGAGCACCGAAGGTTGCATGGTGGGAATATCCCTTAGGAGATGATGAGGACCACGGTGGGACTTACCCACTTCACAAGCTCCCTGCTTTGCTCACCTCTTCTCTTGATTAAGGACATGCTATCTCCAACTACATCCTCTGTTTTGGACTTCTTTCTGGAAAGCCAGAGGGTGGCTCTTGCCCCAAGAATCCAGCACTACCCAGCTATGGAAATGCTGAAGTGATGCGAGTTAAAATTTCTTTGGAACTCGCACTTCAAAGCATCATAAAAATACAGAGTGGTTCAGTGTTTTGCATGTTTGCCTACCACTCCAAAGAACAGTTAGGAGCAGGTTGATAAGTGGGCCTTTGTAATTATCCTGTGTGTTATTCCTCTCACCCCATCTGCCATTAGTTTCCTTAGGAACAGGCACACACACTGGAGCAAAGCATTTTCCCATGAAAAACTACCAACACCAGATTGTGTACGTTCTTAGTAAATTACTTGTTTTTACTTGTTTGGTTTTTTGACGTTAAAAATTTGTAGTGTCTGAATTTTCCAGTAAGAGAAACTTAATCTTACTGTATAAGAATTCTCCCAAGCCAGTAATAACATTTCTGAAGGAACCAGTCATGGAAAACATGTTTCTCAGAACTGTTCTCAGGACAAGAAATTTTCTACACAAATCTAAAACAAAAAAACCCCAAAAACAAACAAACAAAAAAACCCCACAAAACAAAAAACCCCCTCCCCCCCCAAAAAAAACCAAAAAAAAAACCCAAAAAAACCCACACCCCCCCAAAAAAACCCCAAAACAAAAACAAAAACAAAAAACAAACAAACAAAAAAAACCCCAAAAAACTAAAAAAAAAAAAAAAAATTTGAAGCAATGGGTTTGGGATAGAGGGATGACTGGACCTGCTGTTTAAGAGTGATAAATGGGAATTTAACAAGTTTCTGCTCCTAATAAGAGGATTTTCCTGTTTTACCAGGATGGCCAGCCATTGTGGTTTAGATGACAAAGGGTCATCTCACATGGAAATAAAACTATCAGTTCATAGGGGCTGGGCCATGCAAATCCACACACCACTATTCATCAGCTTTGCAGCTCGATGAGAAAGTCCAGGATAAACTTCCTGGTTTCCCAGAGAAGCTGTGGGTGCACAGTCCCTGGAATTGTTCAAGGCCAGGCTGGGTGGGGCTTGGAGCAGCCTGGTCTAGTGGAAGATGTCCCTGCCCATGGCAGGGGGTTGGAACTGGGTGATCTCTACCTCCCTTCCAACCCAACCCACTCACATGAAAAATACATTTTGCTGACAAAGTCATATCTCTCCATTCTTCTATTAGAAAGGGAGACATGAGTTTTGTCTCTGCTAAGGCTTGTGTGTGCAGTAAAAGCCCTTCTGTCAACAGGCACCAAGGAAATGAGCTGGCTACATCCCAACTAAACCATGTGAGATCCAATCCACCACCTCACAGCCTGTTGGATTATTGCCTGCTGGATCTGAGGGTGCTCCATTCAGCTGGAGCAGGGTCTGGGACCAGGCCTCGAGGAAGAAAGGGGTCACATCACCCTCGAGCCCTCCTTTGCTTCTGCCATCCTGTTTTGGACTCATTGTGCTCCTTTCCATGGGGAGAGGACATCCCCCCTCTCCATCAGGGCATCCTCACTCTGCACTCTGATGATCCAGAGAAAGTTTGGCTACACAAGGACAAAAAAAAATTAAAAATGTGAAAATATTTCATACTTACCAAGGACTCTAAAGAGCAGCATCAACTTGATAAATAGTGTTCACTAGTAGCAGTAATGATTAATTGATTTTTCAGGAAACAGATTAATTTAGAGCCAGTCTGACATAGATCTTCCTTTCCCCCTGTATTTATTGCTGCTGCTCAAAGTCTTCCACTGTGATCTGTGGGCATGTTGCAGGGCAGGCCACTGCAATGAGCATGGTTGTCCTGGATTATTCACTTACCAAGGAGGATCTTTGTAACAGGAGGCCAAGGGCAATTCCAATCCCATTCTGAAAAGCCATGTTTCATTCAGGCATCCTTTGAGGAGCAGAGTTTCTTCATCTGAAGCTCTTGCCTTAATCTAAATTATTGATTCAATTGCTTTCCATGAATTTAGCACTTAAAGGGATTAAGGCAAAAAAGGCTTTAATTTTCCTTCTGACCTTTTAACATCATCAAATGAAAGTTGGGACATCAGTAAAGGGACTTTAAGTCAATAATTGTTTTGTAGTGACTGTGTTTGTGAGCCAAACACCATCCCTGCCCTAATCCTTGCTCCCTGTATGGAGCAGAGTTATCTGCTATAGTCTTCTGGGTCTGGCTTAACAGCAGCCTTGCCAACAGGACAGAACTTGCAAATAAGGCAAGAGAGCAGTGATCCAAATAAAAATTGCAGAGATGAGGCTGCTCTGCTGGAGCCCCAGCAAGTTCTCTAAATGGGCTGCTGCTGAAATCCTGACCTTGTTTGCTCTTGGGCTGCCTGAGCTGCTGCCTACCCTGTAGCCAAGATTAATTAATTCTCATATTGATGTGTCGAGCAACTGCCATGAAACCATAAAACAGGCAGAAAGCTGTCGGCATCCTGTAAAACTTGAGGAGGAGACAGGGAATCAACACGTAGGGATTTACAGAGCAGCATGCCAAGCTCACACAGCTTTAATCTCAGGTTGTGTTGCCTGAAAAGAGGCAGATCAGGTACCTCATTCTGGGCTGTTACCTTGGGCAAGAGTTAATGGATTTACACAGGCAGAAAGCAGGCACAAGTGAAAGGACAGGAGCTGAGGAAACCAGATCCTCATGCCTTTGATGTCTCTTCTCTTACACCAGGTAAGAAGCTGAACTGAGAAGGCTGCCTTGGCAGACAGGTTTAGTTACAGTGATGGGCTGTAGGTTTAGATTTCCTTTTGGCCCCCAGTCTGCTCCCTGGCCCTCTCTTGGTTTCCAGTTCTGTCACTTCATACAGTTGCAGTGATGTCGCTGGAGTTAGAACAAATTTTTTTAAGATCATTGTGGTTCATGCTGTGGAGGAGATAGAGGGGAAAGCAAAACAGCTGAGCAAGAAGTAGCAGGGCTGAAAGGAGAGCTGGAAGGAGAGCTGGAAGGAGAGCTGGAAGGAGAGATGGAAGAAGAGCTGGAAGGAGAACTGGAAGGAGAGATGGAAGGAGAGCTGGAAGGAGCTCCTGTGGCAGGAGCCTCTCATCTCTATCCCCTCGGAGAAGGTCCATGGGGGCTGTGCAGCTCTTGGCTATGCTGGGGTGGCTCGATCCACAGTGGGGCTGTGACCAGGACCCACAGGCTGCCCACGAGGCCAACTCCACTTCCTCCTTTCTGCTTTTGCAGGTCTGTTCTCTGCCCCCTTGGGAGGGAACCAGCTCTTGCGACATCTCTGCACTTTCCAGCACAGTGAGCCCCTGTCGGGAGCCTTCACTGGCTCCAGTACCAAAGCACAGGGAAACCACAGACAAGAACCGTGGTGTTGCAACATCATTGTGCTGTCACAAGTCATCTTGGCTAAAAATAAACTGCTGCTAAACAACCTTCAGACTCACTTTCACCAAATGCCCTAAGGAGGACGCCCATCAAGAGCACTAACTCAGGACACAAATAACTTCAGAAACACTGAGGAGTTTAACTTTTTGTCTCTCTGCTGAGGATAAGTCCCCCCAAGCCCTCTCCTGATCCTCTACCCCGACCCTGGAGCACCTGTGGCTTCTCCACAAGCTCTTCAATGTTTTTTCCCCTGCTCTCCTCACTTGAGGGTTCTCAAGGAGCCCTAGGAGGGCAAATCCCCACGTGGGCACAGGAACAACTCTCACCTTTGCTTTGAGCTGATTTGAAGTGCCCTGTGAGCTCTGGTTCTTAGCTCACGCTGTCATGTTTTGTGGTGATATGCAAGTTTTGCACAGCTTTGCAGGGAGTGGGGAGCCAGCCTTGCGGAAAGCCCGCGGACAAAAGCCAGCAACAAAGCCCAGCAAGCCGTTTTGTCTGAGCCAGGACTGCTCCATCTCCGGCTTCTGGCAGCACTGGAAAGCCAGGGTCATTTTCTCAGCTGATCTTGCTTCAGTCTTAGCAGGTTATCTGAAGTTCAGCTCTCCCCTGCTGCCCTTGTGTGAGCATGTTGTGTGATAGCTGCTCTGAATCTCAGCCGCACATCGTCCTGTTGCTTGAAAAGCTGTGCTAGGCAGGCTCCTGTCAGCTCCTCACCTTTTAAAACAAGCGGGAGAGAGTGAATCTGCCCCGTGATGCTCCCGAGGACACTTTTGCCAAGTGGCTCTGTGCCCATCAGACCCAGCCCCACTGCAGCAGCTGCTTCCCCTGTGACCAAGGCAATGCTCTCCTCTTCAGAGCGTGTCTCACTTACACAACATCTTCCTCCCCTGTCCCACACACTTTCTTTCCATTATTTTCCAGCTTTGTGAGAAAGACAAAGAGCCTGAAAACAAAAAGTTAGATCTTTTTTCCCTCCCTCTCTCCCAAATACAGAGGTGAGCTGCAGCCCCACAAGACCCACCAGCCTCTCCCACTGGGCTCAGTGGGAAACCCTCAGCATCTCCTCAGTCCTGCCATCCTACAGACCTTCATAAGACACCAGGATGTGGTCTGGAAAGTTTTGGGATTTTGCCAATCTAAAATAGATGAGGGGGACAGCACAGCCCCTGCACCAACCCCAGCTCCAGCTCATGAACCCCACCGATGGCAGCAGAGACCCCATCACCTCTCACCCCGCCTGCTTTGTTTCAAAACAGCCACACACTTAACCCACAGCGCCATGCTCAGGAGGAAATCCCCCACCCTTTTTCCTCCTGGCTTGCCTTTTGGCCTTTTAAGAAGACTTGGACTAAGTGAGAGGACAGGACATAGAGCTGGAGGGGAGGTCAGGATGCCTTCCCACCCTGCCCAGGCACAGTCAGTCCTGCTCCATGGAGAGGCAGCATTCAGTCCTCACCTGGACCCTGTGGTGGGTGTCCTGTCCTCAAAGCTGGCTGCAGAATTATGGGCTGGCTTGTGCTGATAGGGCATGGCTTATCTTCCCATGATAGGGCATGGGGAGAGCTGGAGAAGAAAATGCTCCAGGCTCTTCATCTGCCCCCATGGATCATGTCCCTGTTACCAGCACAGAGCAGCAGTGGGACGTGCAAGGGTGGAGATGCAATGGTGGGAGATGCCCAGGGTTCAGCACAGGCACTCAGGAAGATCTACACAATGTGCCCAGTTTCAAATGGCACCAAGTCATGCAAAGGTTTTGATTCAGAGATACAAAACTACTTCTAAGTCAGAGCAAATAGATCTTTGATGCTCCTTCACCCAAGGGTTAAATTTTTAGACCAGCTCAGCATGACACCTCACTGGGACACTGCTGAGTGAGGGCAGAGCATTTTCTAGTGCACAGATCTCTGATGCAGGGCTTTGGGGCTGCCAGTGCTGCTTTGCCAAAAGAGTTCATCACCAGAGCCCCTCTCAGGACTGCTTAGCAGGGAGTAGCACTGTGCTGAGGAGTGTGGGGTGCCAGAACAGGGCCAGGCCACCTCCAAACACTGCTCCAGTCCAAATCCAAACTGGAGCAGGCACAGGCATGAGCTGAGCCCATGCTAACGAAACAAAAAGGAGTTTTGGCTGGGGCCCAGTGAGTGGCAAGCACAGGATGCACTCCAGCTCCTTGTAACAAAACATATCAGCTTCAATCCTGTGAAAAGGTTTGTGCTCACAGAAATTGCTGAAAAGCCCTAGGCACAGAAATTTCTGGGCAGATCAATGTGACCAGTGTAGAATCATAGAATGGGTTGGGTTGGAAGAGACTTTAAAGATCACCTTGTTCCATGAGCAGGGACACCTTCCACTATCCCAAGTTGCTCCAAGCCCCATCCAGCCTGGCCTGGAACACTTTTCAGGGATGGGGCAGCCACAGCTTCTCTGGGCAACCTGTGCCAAGGCCTCACCACTCTTGCAGTAAAGAATTTCTTCCTAATATCCAATCTAAATCTATTCTTCTTCAGCTAAAGGTTTGGGTTTCTGTATT
The DNA here is from genome assembly GCF_052056855.1 of Sturnus vulgaris. Lineage (NCBI taxonomy): Eukaryota > Metazoa > Chordata > Aves > Passeriformes > Sturnidae > Sturnus > Sturnus vulgaris. The sequence continues at coordinate 42,647,670 of NC_142248.1, forward strand.
TTTCCCATCAGCCTGATTTCCTCTGTTTCTGGATAAATGCTTAAAATTCTTCTGAAATGCCTTTTAAAATTTTCCATTTTGGATAAAATCTGGAGGGTAAAAGAATAAAAAAGAATGGGAAAAAAGAAAAACGCTGCATGTAGCCAAAACAGACTAAATTGCCAGTATAAAGGGTTTGCACTGAATCACTGTTACATTTGGCTCCTCCTTATGTCAATACCCCCTGTGCTTTAAAGGCTGCATTAAAAATATAAAAAAGGACCCAGACAAGGACAAGGACAAGGACAATTCAGGCCAAACTTTGGTACTGTTGAATTGGTCAAATATACAAAGCAGCTACTTTAAAGCCCAGAATCAATATTTTCACATCAGCGCACTGCACAAAACACAAACCAGAGAAACTGGGGAGGTTTTGACAGGATTTACTTTGGAAAGTCCTGGCTGGACTGAGGTGGCCTGGGAGGCTGGGCTGGCAAGGAGTCAAGGTTGCAGGAAGCTTTTATAGGACCTTTGTGCAGGGAAAGATCCAAGTCTTTTATGGCTTTGCAGCTGTATGGGCTGAAGTGGAATTTGCTGGGCTACAACTATTTTCCACTGGATCTACTGGGAGCTGTAGCTGCCATTCTGCAGCATGAATTTGGGTATGTGGTGACGTGAATTTCCTCACATGAAGAAAAACATTTCCCTGCCTGGTTAACGTGTCCTGAAATATACCAAGAAGGGGAAACCCATGCCAGATGGTGCAGAGCAGATAGGAACCCCATGGTTTTCACCCCACATTACCCTCCTGGCTGACTGCACTGCAGAATAAATGGTGCTGCAGGGATGGTAAGTTGGGAGGCTGCTGCTTGGAGAGTAAATTGCTGCTCTGTGAGTGAAAGCAGCAAAGTCTGTTCATCAGATATAACTTGTTCCTATTAGGATGGAAAAGCTCAAGCCAAGGAGCTTCTCTCCACAAAAGCAACATTTGTGAAGCAATTCATGCCAGGGAGTCATTACTTTTCTGATCAAAGAGTGTTTAACATGTATATGCACATGAATACCATGTCTCAACTGCTGTGTAGCTCCAGGAGATGGGAAAGTGAGCAGTAAGAAAAGCTGGATTCATCCAGACAGCACACAGACAGCTGGCTTCTGAGGGGGAAAAGAAGGAAAGAGAAGGAAGGGAGGAAGAGAAGGAAGAGAAGGAAGAGAAGGAAGGAAGGAAGGAAGGAAGGAAGGAAGGAAGGAAGGAAGGAAGGAAGGAAGGAAGGAAGGAAGGAAGGAAGGAAGGAAGGAAGGAAGGAAGGAAGGAAGGAAGGAAGGAAGGAAGGAAGGAAGGAAGGAAGGAAGGAAGGAAGGAAGGGAGGAAGGGAGAGAGAGAGGGAGAAAGAGAGGGAGAGAGAGAGAGAGAGAAAGAAAGAGAGAAAGAGAGAAAGAAAGAGAGAAAGAGAGAAAGAGAGAAAGAAAGAAAGAAAGAAAGAAAGAAAGAAAGAAAGAAAGAAAGAAAGAAAGAAAGAAAGAAAGAAAGAAAGAAAGAAAGAAAGAAAGAAAGAAAGAAAGAAAGAAAGAAAGAAAGAAAGAAAGAAAGAAAGAAAGAAAGAAAGAAAGAAAGAAAGAAAGAAAGAAAGAAAGAAAGAAAGAAAGAAAGAAAGAAAGAAAGAAAGAAAGAAAGAAAGAAAGAAAGAAAGAAAGAAAGAAAGAAAGAAAGAAAGAAAGAAAGAAAGAAAGAAAGAAAGAAAGAAAGAAAGAAAGAAAGAAAGAAAGAAAGAGAAGTTAGAAGAAAATGCTTAGGGTGCTGAGGCACTGGCACAGGTTCCCTACAGAAGCTGTGGATGCCTCATCCCTGGAAGTGTTGAAGGTCAGGCTGGATGGGGGTCTGAGCACCCTGAGGTGTCCTTGCCCATGGCAGGGGGTTGAAATGAGATGATCATTAAGGTCCCTTCCAACCCAAACCATTCCATGAAAACTCTAAATAAAAGCAATATAAAAGAAAAAAAGAAAGCCCTGAGATGCAAAAAAGATGTTCAGTGATGCAGTGCTGGGGTGGATTTGTCTTTTGTTTTTAGAGATTCTCTCTTATTAGCTCAAATTACAAATTGAGAGAAGTCCTTGAAAATAAAACTGGAGTGAACTCTAAGATCAAACTCACTTGACCGTGGCTCTCCAGGGTTTGCTTTTACCTGGACATGTAGGGCCAGGCTCTCCAGCTGCCTCAATCATCCTTGCCAGGGAGGGAAGACACCACTAAGCCAGGGACAGAACAAAATCAGGACAGAACAAATCCCTGCAGGCCACTGCTGACCACCACAAAGTGCTATGGAAATCACTGTGAAGGTGATCCAGTGGCTCAGGCAGTGCCAGGAAAGCAGGAATGAGCCACAAGTACACCCCCAGATATTCTTCAAGAAGGCAGAGGAGCTCATCCCCCCAGCCTGTGACACCCCAGCACTTCCTATTTATGCACCCTGCCTCCCACAATTGCGTCCTCAGAGCTTCAATCAGCCACAGCACAAACGCAGAGTGCAGTGAGCTGACACCACAGGCAGGGAGCCTCACCCTGCTCAGGCTCCCTGATGGCTGTGAAGGGTGGCCAGCTCTGTGGTGTGGGGCAGGGGGGAAGAGCTGTGAGCCCTTGTCAGATCCAGGCCCCAAAGGCAGATTTTGGATGCTGCAGGGCTGCAAGCACAGCCCTGGAAACATCTGCTCCACACCCCAACCTTGGTATCTCAGGGCAATGGCTGCACCCACCCAGCTGGAAACTCCCTGTGTGGTATTGCCTGGTTTAGGGCCATATACAGAATTTGGACATGCTCCAGCTGGGATGGTCTGTAAACCTGATGAGGCCAACCATGAACTGTGCTCCTGAAGACCCCATCCCTGCAGGTCTGCAGAGGGGAGGACAATGAGGCACTAGGCAAGCCCAAATGCACGGTGTTAAGGCTCATTTCAGGATGGAATGAGCCTCTGGGATACTCTCACCTCACAGCCCAGGCCCCAGAGCACACTGGGGAGCATCCAGGATGCTGTGGAGGGCCAGAATGTCCAGGAGGGATTTACCTGGTGTGGACAGGTACCAGAAATGTGCTGGGTGCTGCAGCTTTACCCCCCTGGGGCAGGGAAATAGAGCCCTGAGGCAGCCCTGATGATGCTTGGGAAGGCAGTGGGGATGCTGAGCCTGGAAACCCCAGACTGGAAACAGAGCTTGGAAATGCCCGGTGGGTCAGGAGATGAACCCTGGTGTGCCAGGAAGTGGAAAGGTGAAGTAGAAAAAGCTCTGATAAGAAGAGCCAGAACAAATACTGAGTGATTCAGCAGTGAGTGACCCAGGAAGGATAAAGGGCACTCCTTGCCACGTTTGACTTGGCTGCGATGGCACAACAGCCCCAGACCAGGAGAGGCAGCTCCTCCTGTCACTGCAGCCCAAAAAAGACATCTCTGGGCTTCTCTCAGCTGAAAAGATGCCTCTTTCTGCAGTAGGCTTGGGTGTCCATCCCACAGGGATGACAGCAGTCCCTGGTATCAGCCGCCAGGCAGGACTCACAGCCGAGATGTTTGCTGTGTGTGCTGGTGGACAAACACTGCCACAGCCCATATTCCTGCACCAGGGATGCTGCAGGAAACACAGTCCCCTCCCAGCCAATGCCTTGCCAAGAGGAATCGAAATGTCCCCCCAGCCTGTGTTACTCATGACTTGACAGCAGGTGCAGACCTCATTCCACATTGCCAGGGCTCACCCCCAAAATGTTCACCCTACCTCAGCCTTGGGCTTGGCAGCTGGGGCAGTGCCCAGCATGGCTCCTGTCCTTTTTTATCCCCAAAATCCCTGCAGGAGGTAGTCAGGAGAGGGCTCACTCACTCTCTTCCCATGGGATGCTCTGGGAGGGGTCACACACTGTGCTCAGGCTTTGGGAAGCCGATGGTGTTTCAGGTCACAGACAGGATTTCCATCACCACCACCAGGAATGGAGTCCAGGCTGAGCGCCCACCTTCAGAAATTCAGGCCTCTTGATGAGACCTAGAGCTGCAATGTAAGAAAATAAACAGGAAAATACCAACCCAACCCCAGCACCTCCCAAAAACATGACCCGAAGTTTACTTCTGAAAATCCAAGCTCTCACCCCATATCTAAACCACAGGTGTGCTCCCTGCTGGCTCCACCCTCTCACCCCAGGCATGGCTGTTCTTCCACAATACCCAGCTGGGAGACAGATCTTCCTCTTTCCAAGCAGAGACAAATGCCAGCTGGGGGTCTCTGATATGCAGAACCCCCACAACTTCAGCCCCTTTGCTCTTGGGCTATCACAGATGGGCTCAGGAAAAGGCTGGCAGGACACCTCTGGTACCTGTGGAAAACTGGCAAAGCTCATGGGAAAAACAGGCAACACAAGTGGTGGTGGATCCTATGGGGAAGAGGAGGAACAGCTCCCTGTGCTCAGTGGCTGTGTCTTTCCATGGAAAAGGAGAGAGTGTCTGGCCCCACTATGGAGCTGAGCAAAGGGAAGCACCACCCTTCCCACCAGTGATGGAGAGGTGGCCGTGCCACCACCAAAACTGACACTCAAACCAATGGCAACACTGCTCACACCACAGCAAAGACATCCCAACCCTGCTGGGCAGAGCTGTGCTTATTTACACCACCTCCAAATGCTGACTGAGCACTGGAGTAACTTGGCAAGCAGGGTGAATTAACAACATAAAACTCCCCCAAAACAAAACACAGGCTCAAGGAGTGATAAAACCAGCTTCTCAGAGGTCACACTGATAATTTTCCTGGGTACAATGCTGCTCCTCCCCATATAGGGAGCTGGAACTGCAGCAGAGGATCACAGATGGGTAAAAAGACAAAAGAAGGAGGATGAATAAGACAATGTACAGATCCTGCAGGTACAGAGAGAGGTGTGTCTGTGGGCTGGCTTGGCTGAACATGGGTTTGCAAAGACTTGTCCAGTGATTGACCAACCTGCAAGTGCCAAGGTGCAGCTGAACATGACCTGCTAACAAGGCCAGATGGAAAGTCCCTCAAAGACCTGCAGTTACTGGCTAAGAATTAAGGGGGGAAAAAATGAACAGAAGATTTTACTGCTGCGGGAGAGCACAGTTTATAGGACAAAAATGCTTCCCCATTAGCATAAGGGAAATATCACTGGGGTTGGATGGGGATTAGAGCAGCCTGGTGTAGCAAAGGTGTCCTTGCCCATGGCAGGGGGCTTGGCACAAGATGATCCTCAAGGTCCCTTCCAACCCAAACCATTTTGTAATTCCATGAAAACATGAAATGTTTGTCACAGGCTTCCTGCCACGGGCACTTGCTGCTAATTTAATTCTTTATCAAGGTTCTGTGCTCCACCTACAGTGTCCCTGGCCCTTGGGAACACAGGTTGTGAAACACTGGGGACCTGCCAAGAAAGGCAACAGCTTTGGCTGCCCCTCCAGAGCCTGGTGAAGAGCTGCTGCCATGTCGCAGACCCTGACTGCCCAGCACCAGCTCTGGACACCATGGACACTTTCCCTGCCCACACTCCAGCAATGCAAGAGCTGTGGCTCATTGCATCATCCCCACTCCAGCTCCCTGGGGCAGGTCTCCATCACCCCAAACCTGCCAACTTTCCCTGGGGGATCTTCACCAAATGGCCCCAACTGAAAGCAGTTGGGGAAATGCTTGCCCTGTGTCCCAGAAAATACACAATATTTCAAATAATTTCCTGGCCACATGGCATTCCAAAATTAGGACCTTTTCCAGTAGCTGGTGAGCAGCAGCAGTTCCTGGTATTCTCCTGAGACACAATACCAGAACCCCTGCTCCAAGCCCTCTGCTCCAGCTCCTGCCAGCTTGCAAAGACTTGCCCCAGAGGAATGGGGTTGAAGGGTTTGGAAGTGCCTGGAAAGGGCTGCTGTGGGCATGTATTCAGCTTTACCCATCACAGGCAAGAACATCTTGCTCAGATTCCTGGGAGAACATAAATGAAGGCAGAAATGGAGCAATTAGCCTCTGAGGAAAGGATGGAGAGGGGAAGGTTTAAGGGCAGGGTGGTTGTTTCTCAGCCCCAAGCCTGACAGAGCTCAAGAAACATTTGGATAAGGCTCTCAGGCACATGGTGGATTCTTGGGGTTGCTCTGTGCAGGGCCAGGAGTTGGACTTGGATAATCCTTGTGAGTCCCTCCCAGCTCAGGATATTCTGTGATTCTGTGGGAGTCTGAGTATTCCCAGGAATGTCTCAGTAACACTGCCAGAGAAAAGCTGCTCCAAAACAGCTCCTTTTGGGCTGGAGAGAACCAGAGTCATTGCACCCCCATTTCCACGGCTACCCCTGCCTTTCTTCTGGGCTGGGAGGCACTGGAAAGCTCCCTGTTCTCCTGCCCTCTGCAGCAGGGTGGCTCTGCCACCATCCTGACACAGCAAAGTCCTCAAAGCAGATGCAGCTGCATATCAATATAAAGTCATAAAGAGCTTTTGGCCTGAGTGATCCACGAAATCTGAAGAGAAGGGGCTGGTGCCAGAGCCAGCTGAGGACCTTGGACACCCACCCGTGTCTCAAGGTGTGGGGAGGGAGGGAGTGAAGCCATTGCTGGGCATCACTGCACCACACCCACAATTTTTCAGCCCTTCCTTTGTGGGCTTTTCTATTTTTTACCTTCTGCCTAATCGCATAAGCTGCTTTCCAGAGCAACTACAGCCTTTGCAGCTTTTATTGACTTCCTCTGAAAACACAACTGAGGACTGCCAGGAGGGAGATGTCACAGCCACATCACTTTGATGTGGTTTATTTACCTGGATATTTTGTGGGCTTCAAATAATGCCAGGCAGACAGCTGGGCAAGTGAAGGGCTGGCAGTGCCCAGCTGGCATCTTGAGATTCAGAAGCAAAATACATGATTAAAGCAAGAGCTTACAGCTCTCTCCATGCAGCAGAGACAGAACTAGAAAGCCAAATCACCCTCCACTTCACCATAAACGCTGGGTGTTGGGTTTTAAGGAGCATCTCACCGTGACCTCAAAGGCCCATTTCATGTGTGGTGGCATGGAAGGGAACCAAAAGGTGAAAAGGCTTAATTAGTAATACTTCAAGCTGATTACCATGGCCCATATATAGGGTGACCTGCATCTACTATCACTTAGCATGCTAATGACTAAGTACAGTATGTGGTTTAAATATCTCCCTAGCACTAAAGCTCAATGCATCTATAACCCTAACTCTCCAATTGACTGATTCTAAATATGATAGATTAGCTTTCCATCTCACTATATGTATCTAATCGGGGGGTGAGGGCTCTTATACCCTTGGACACTTGGTTTTTCATCTCTACTGTCCTACAACAGCAATTAAAAGAAAATTATTTCTCTGCTTGGGTTTGTTGCAGGCTTATCTTGTACCCTATCTCAGGAAGATGCTGGATTTAGTTTATGATGGTCATAAAAACAAGCTGCAGAACCCTGGTTTCTATCTTGGTGGACACCAAGATTTAGAAGCTTAGATGTTGCCTGTGTGACCTTTACCTAAAGACCCTAAATCAGCACTGAGCTCCTGCTGCCTGTGTTCATCACTCCATGAACAACTGTCTCAGGGGCAGCAGTGCCCAGGGAAAGGCTGGCAGCAAGGAGCAGGGAAGGGTCTAGGCACCAACAACAGCTTAGGGTTCAATCACCCTTTCTCAACCAGAATGCTTGTCTAAATATGGTCTAAATGAGGGTGTCCTGTGCAGGGCCAGGAATTGGACTCAATGATCCTTGTTGGTCCCAATAACTCAGGATATTTTATGATTCTGTGGTTAAAAGAAGCTTCCTGATTCCAGTGTCAGGTGCCTTCTCCTACATTTCCCAAGCCCAAGGTCCTGCACACCAGGTAGGCTCCACTCCCTCAGGAGCTGCTCACCATGGCCCCAGCCTGAGTGCACAGGTGGGTGGAGGACTAAAGCAAAGTCCCTGAGTGACCTCAAGTGCCTCTTCCAGCCCAGCTGAGCACTAATAAGCTTTCTGCATTAAGGCTTTCACTCCAGGCCTGGGTAGCTCCAGGCAGATCCTTGCTCATGCCTTGTCTCTGCCCAGGAACCAGTCTCCAAGGCAGGATACTGTGGGCCACGTGCCTGGTGGGGAACTCCAAGTGCTCCAAACCCATTTGTTAGGGCCCTGAATTACTGCAGGAGTCCTTAGGATACAGTCATGCTCCACCAAAACTGTGAGACACTTATGTCAAGTCACCCTGAAAATTTGGCCACCACCACCAGGCCCCCTGGTACCTCCCTCTGTCCCAGGAGACATATCCCTTCTTGCCCCATCTGTCCATCCATCCATCCATCCATCCATCCATCCATCCATCCATCCATCCATCCATCCATCCATCCATCCATCTCCTCTGCCCAGGCCTGGCTAGATGGGAGGGAAGAGGAGGTTGATGGCTCTTTGCCCAAGATGTTCTCAGAAGAACTGAGGACCACCCACCTCTAACAATTGTTAGGCCATGGGTGCTTTGTTTCCCCTATGTTTAACCAAATACAGAGGCCATGGAGCCATGGATACCTTTACAGCCACCCTGGCTGCTCCAGACTATGTGTAGGCACAGAGTAATTGACCACGGGGAGATGAACTATGTTATAATTTTGTCATTTTCCACTCAGGCATCCCGGACACTGATTGCAGCTTGGGGATTTTCCATGTCAGACAAATTATGAGACTCCACCAAAATAGCTGAGAGACAGCCCCATTTTGGATTACAACATCTTCACCAGATGGGCACCAGCAGAAATCCCCATTGTGTGCACAGGAGACTCTGGGCCATGGTAAATTGGTGCACTGGGAGGAAAATTAAAGGAGTTGGGGTAACAGATGAGAGAAGACATCCCAAACTGGCAGAGGAAACTCTTGCTCATTGTAAGCAGAAATAAAAGAGCCTTTGGTTGCCAGGGTCTAATTTAGACACAGGCTCTACGTGGCAATTTCCATGGGTCTGCAGGGAGCCCTGGTGAAACTTGGGCATGAAGGCTCCCATAAGTGCAGGGATTTTGCTCAAGTCCAGGCCTAGCTGAACATGCTTAAAAGTCCCACTTACTTTTTTTTTCTCCAGTTAAAATTGGGTTTTAAACTACTGAGATTAGCATTTGAAAGGGAACACTGTCCTGTGACACAGGGCTCACTTGACCCCATTCCTCAGGCAGCTGGAGGCAGCTTTTCCCCACTGTCCAGGGAACTGGCAGAAGCACCAAGCTGTTCAAAACCACCACCCAGCCTTCTCCTTGAAGAAAGGATTGGTGATGAGTGAGAATAAAGGGCCCGAGAAGAAGCAGGCAGAAAGGCTGCCCCAAGGAGAGCAACATGTCCAGATACGTCTGTCAGATAACAATACCTCAGCTCAAGCCCTTCACAGAGCTTAAAAAGAATGCTGACTCAATTCCAGGTGAAATACTCACCTGTAATGCTGCCCTCCTGCCTCAGTCAGGTTTGAGCTACTGATGGTGCTGCCATTGTTCCAAAGTGGGGAGACATCCCAGGAGCTGGAGCAGACCCTAGCCACAGTAATTTGCAAACCCAACAACCCCATTTTTGGGATAAACGTGACACCGTGTCTCAGTTCAGAAGAAAATTGTGGTTAGCCCCAATCCCTAACAAAGATCTTGATACCCTGTTTCTTCCAGACAGCATCTGGGAAAAGAAAGCCAGACTTTTGTGCAGGAGGCATCTCTGGGAAGCAATGACTGGGAGGTCTGGAACTGCTTCCCGTCTGGGTCTAGCAGCAGATAAGATGGAGATACATGAAATTGCCTCTCACTCCCAGCTGAACTACAGCACACCTTGGCCAGTCTCCAAAAAGGGCTCATTAACAACTCCTGCAATGTTCTTCTCCTGGCAGATGTGGTGGTTATTAGTGATGGTGTTAAAGTCGTTGCAGAGGGTTGAAGATCTGCAGATCCTGTTCCTGCAATCAAGGGAGGGTCCATTTTAGAAGAAATGCAGTTGTCACTGTTGCAGAAAAACTGAGGCCCTGACCCCAGTTCACACTAAATGGCTGGAAATGAGAAGCCAGGTGATGAATAAACCCCTCATTTGAAGAGGGGGAAGGAGGCACTGGAGGAACTGAGTCACTGGTTTTGAGCAATCCTGAACTCACAGCTAAAATCTCTCAACTCCACTTTTATAAGACTTGCTGCCAAAAGCAGCTGTGGGAGCTCAGAGCTGGAGCAGAACTGACACCACGGGCAAGTTAAAACTGTTTCAGGGCTAACTTCACACTGACACATTACCTGGGGGAGCCCACACAGGGAAGGCTTTGTCTTTGTCTGACCTAAGCTCATTTCAAGCTTCCTTCTTGAGATGAAAGGGTTTGGGGACTTTCCTTTGCAATTCTGCCTGGCAGCCTTTTGCCACAACGCCTTCTAACCCCCACATCCCTGAGATCTGTGGTCCCCAAGTCTCTTTGCTCAAATTTCCCTCATGGAAAGTCTTCCCCAGTGTGGATGGGGCAGAAATGAAGATTCTTGTGTGCCTTCACTGCCTGCAAGATGCCTGAAGCACCTCTAAAATACAGTGAATCTTCTCAGTCACAACCCAGAGCTGGGTGCCCATTTCTTGAGGTCATTGCCCTCTCTTCTCTTTTAGCTTCTGTTAAAGGCATGAGAGGGGAGACAGCCTGGCCTTCTCCCTCAGCTGCCAGTCACCAGTATGGACATCACTGGGACACTGGCTGTACCAAAATTCCCGTGAGAAGATGCCAAGGCTGCCAAACACCAACACTGCTCCCTTTCCTCCATGCTTTTTGACCTCCTGCTCTTCCTTCAGGCCTGGCCCCACCAGCAGGACACTTCCAGCCCATGGCAGCCTAGGGGTGATGCTGAGTGCTGTGCCCAGGGGAAGGCAGTGAGGGATGCAGAAGGTGACAGGCTTGTGCAAAGGCTGATGCACACGTTCAGAAATGCTGCTGGACAAGCCCTACACACAGTGACTACACAGCACATAAATGCCTTCCCCAGCCTTCCTCTCTTCTCCTTCCTCACTCCCGTGCCTTCTGTGTGCCCTGCTCTGTGGGTTTGGAGACAAGGAGGCAAGGGACCACACTGTGGTGACTGTACATAAACAATAGGAGGAGATGGAAAAATGCATAAACCCCATGCCTGCTCACAGTTTTTTCACCCACCTCTTGGTGTTTGGCATTTTTCTCCAAGCTCCAATGCCTGGCTTCACATCAATTCACAGACCTCAGCTTTCATCTAAAAAAGTTATAATTGCACGACATTCCAGCTCCCATTGATGTGGAGAAGTGAAAGTCAGGATCCAAAAGACTCATAATACAGATGTTTAAAAAAAAAAAGGGGGGGAGGGAAATAAAAAAAGGAAGAAAAGGACTTTGACATTTATTATTTTGGAAAGCTCTTGATTCCTGAGTGAGCTGCGATTTTCAGACAACCTGACTCATCATTTCTGAATGCTCTGGTTTGGCAGCTCTGTATATATTTAGTAATACAAACCCTGACTTGCAGCTTCCAATGAGAATCCTAATGGCATGATAAGACAGATTTTCATCTCATTCATATAATTTCCAAATATCAGGACAATTACTTAGCGGGAAGAGTTGTAAAAGCTGTGAAATGGTCTCCCTGGGGAGGAGCAGAAACCTGGCTACAGGCTTGAGCAGCTGAACAAACCCAGGGAGAGCAGGCAGCAGTGAGCAGCTCTTTCCTTTCTGGCCAAGGGACAGAGCAGATGATCCCAGCCATGTTTTCCTCCTCACTGCTCCTGGCTCTGAGCTTTGCTAATCAAGTCCATTGCCATACCACAGCCACTGGAGCTGCTCTTAAATCTGACTGGAGTAAGAGCAGCTTCTGTGGGAGGAGCACACAGCTCCAGGGGAAGAACTACTCTTGCAAAACATTTAGGACTTCACAAGGAGTGAGGAACCTACGCCAGTCCTTGAGAATGCATTCAAAGCATTCTCATCCAGCAGTCAGAATTGAATTTTTTACCTTAAAATCCCTTGGGCACTGGAAGTCTGTGAGATTCTTTTCCATTGCCTATCAAGCAGCGGTATTAAAAATGATGTCTTTGGCAGCACAACCAGCATGAGTAGTTGCAAGATGATCTTCATCTCTTCATCCCAGACCATCTGCTTCTTACCCTCAACTTTCAAAGCCTTGAAGGAGACGTAGGCCACTGAATTTTATAGCTAGATTTCATGAACCTCTTTGAAAATGAAAGGATTGCACCGAACACAAATTTACAGACATCAAAGGGATCTTCTTTTTTCATGCAAGCACTAAAAGCAGTGCAAAGGGAACTAATTACAATTTGTTCAATTGCCAGTCTTCACACTGGAGTGAATACAAGCATTTTATGCTTTAAACCTTACAAACTTGTGGCTGCCAGCTTAATGTACTTCTAAAGCCAGAAGCAAATTAATAGACTAAAACCATCTTGCATCCACTGAGGCAAGCACTGAAGCCAAAAAAGCTGGCAGGGTAGCTCCTGGAAAACTCTTTGCCCTTTTTTTGTACCCTTGCTTGAGTTTTTCTTTTTCTTTAACAAATCAATATTTCTTTACATATTCAATGGCAGTGCAAACACTAATCCAGGTTTTTCAAAAGCAAAGCTATTGCATTGATACTTTTTATTGAGCTGATCTTCATCCATACTGCTGACAGAGTCTCAGGGAACACAACTGAAATTGCAGCTTCTCACAGAAAGTATGGGAGAGTTCAGGGATCTTGGCCAAATGTGGCTGACTCAGGATCTGCTGACTCCAGTGGCTGGAAGCATTACACAGACATACGAGTTCCAGGCAGGCAATGGAGGGGAAGAGCTGCCCTAAATTATAAATCAGGATCCAGGTGAAAACTCTGAAAATCAAGAAAATTCGTACATAGCAGAAAACCTTAGGCTTCCAAGTCCAATCACAGATCTCCCCATGAACTTGCACCAAGGGTGATGGACGGGTGCAGTGACCCTGATGCCACTTTAAATCAATGAAAAGTGAAGCTGTGGGAAAAACTCCCTTTGTCATTTGAACCCTGCCCCATTAAAAGCCAACAAGCCCTGGGCCACAGCAAGTACTGACTGGCCAGAGTAAGAGCTTTCCTGCTCCCCAAAATACCATCTTATATCCTCCAGAGATGTACAAGCTTTCTGGTTTGCAGTTCACAACAATCCTAACAGACCAGCTCCAGAAGTGACTTAGTTCCCACTCTCCAAGCTTTCAAGATACACATTGGTGGGTATTGAGATGAAATTTGAAATAATATTGACACATCAATGAAGCTCTCCGAAGGTGACTACTGCACATTCTTCATGCTGTCAGCAATATGAACTCTCAGATCCTGGGGCCATGGAAATGGTATCACGTTTTGATGCTGAAAGCAACACTGTGGCAGTAGCTTCTCCAGCAGGAGCTATTCCATAAGGTCTCCTGAGCCCCAGAGAATAACACAACCAATGAAACCCTGGGATGATACCCCTGTGCTGGCAAGAAAAGCGTATCACTGTTCACCAGCACTGACCACGAGGGAAGGAGAGACTGCTCACAATCCTTGAGAGTGGGAGAGTCAAAAAGCCACCAACACAAAATTCAGACTGGTTTGGGACTCCCACTCTTGGTGGCCAACTTAGCTGCACCTAAACCTTGCCAAGTGAGCAGTGCTGCAGTTGTAATCCCATGAGGAGTGAGGAATTGCCTTGAGTCATGTCTGCACCAGAAGAGTGAACACCACATACCATTCACGTGAACAAGGGGCCACAGTGGCCCCCTCATGTAAATGCATCCATCCCTGTACTGCTTGTTCCTATATGGGAAAGCAACCCAAGCTAGGCTGCAGGGTTGGTTCTTGGATCATTTTTCTGAAATCTGCTCTTTTTTTCCCACTTACACAACACAACCTGTCCTTCTTCCTCTCTTGCCCTGCTTTGGAGGAGCTGGATATCTACACACCAGCAAAGGGATGGGCTGCAGTGTGGCCAGAAGGTGCCCATGGAAGGGAAGGGAGATCAGAGGATGAAGCTGTGCTTACCAGAAGAGGAGACACAGGAAAGAAAGGGGAAGAACTGGTGGAACACTTAGGCTCAAAGACAAGAAGAGTCCAAGGGTAACTGAGTCTCTGCCCCACCTGTCAGACAGTTCAGAGATGCTTTAGAGGTAGAAGTGACTCAGTCGAGTAGAGGGGACTGGAGTGGGAAGGAATAATTCTTACATGTACATCTCAGCTTTGATTTCTTCTTTCTAACTTGTTCTCACAGCAGGTGAGCACATAGAGACCAGGGAGTCTGTGCTGAAATGGGGGTTGTACCTCTGTAATTTCCATGCCCAAGGCTCCTGCTCCCCTACACAATCTCCACAGCTGCAGTGGGGCAAGGTCTGTGCAGACCTGTCCCTCTCTGCTGCACCTCACTCTTCTCTCAAGTTAAAGCATGTGAGGAGCCCTATACAAACATCATCAGTTTTTCAAGAGGTTAGAAATCCTTCTCCAGGAATTCATATCTGGCCAGGGAAGAGGCTATATACCTCTCACACAGCTTCAAGCCCAGCAAGGAGTGCAAAAGTGTGTCAAGGAGTTACAGAAAAATCATCCAACTTCAAGAAGAACAGGAAAAGCACAGAACCATCTCCCAAAGCATCTGGGTTCTAAAATCTGCAATGAAAAATCATCTCAGTCTGCCTGTGGCAGAAGCTTGAGGATGCAACCAATAAGAAGTGCCCTGTAAGTAATGAGCTCTTAAATCCAAACCAAACCAAGTCATTCTATCTTTAGATAAGGTTTATCACTCTCACAGGAGAAAAGCTGTCCTTTTGTGTTACCTGTTGGTTGACAATTCTGCTTTCAAGCAGCTTGCCAGCTCTGTGGCTCCCATCGCAATAACGCTACAAATAATTTAAGTGCTACCACTTTGGATCAAAATTTTAATGAGGCACTAAACCCACAAAAGGGGCTCTGTGTAACATAATTAAATAGAAAGGGCCTAAATAAACAGTACAACAAGTTACATTATAGTCGAAAACAGCTGGGAGGCAAAGAAAGGAGTATTGAAGATGCATGATGTAAAAAGGCATTTCACAGAATGCAAACACTAAAACTTTTCAACACGCACAAAGAGTAAAACACTACAAGCACATGACTTCCCTTTGATTTGGAAGAATCTGTGTGGGACGCAGGGCATTTGTTTTTTTTTCCTTCTGCTAGTCAGCACAATGAAATATTTCACATGGGAACCCAAACAGTGTCAAAAAGAGCCATTTGTGCTTCGGAAAGAAATAAATACTGCAGGAAACAGGTAAAGTCAGTAGGGACATCTGGTTCAGTCAGGCCATGGGATGTTAGATCACGTCTCCAAAAGGCTGGACAGTGCTGGGACTCCTCAAAAGAGTCTTGCAAACAATCAGCATTGTAACAAGTCTGTTTGGCTCAGGGCTGCAAGACACTTGTTTCATGCTCATGTCGACTCCTCGAATCCACTGCAAGTGGTGACATTCAGGCTGAGCCAACCCGCTCAGCATCTAATGCTCTGTCTGCATCAGCCATTTACAGTATCATGTTTGTTCCACCCCTGTCAATATTTGATCCAAGAGCTGCAGAAGTCCTACAAACACAGGAAGGTTTCAATTTCACATTAAGGTAACACTGACAGTGGTGATGCTGTATCGTTCAAGTCAGTGCACTGCTACTCCTTGAGAATGAAATTACTGGTAAACTTGGTTTTCATTTAATTTCTTCCCAGTCCTTTCAGCAACCTTTCTCCAGAGCCACAGCTATTACTGCAGTTCTGGGAAGATGAATGAAAAGTTTCTAAATTCATCTTGGTTTATCATTGGAAGGATCCCTTCTTCAATGGGGGTCAGGATGGGCTCCTCTTTTATAAAATCTGGATCAAAGTTGCTCACGTCATCTTTGGATTTCTATCAAATGGAAAACACAAAGGAAAGACATGTCAAATGTATGTATCATCTGTTTGATTCTTGCTCTGCATCTGAGTGCATTGAACCATCACTTCCATAACCCAGGCTGAGCTGACTGAGAGCTTTTTCTGGGCTTGGACTGGGAGTAGCTGCCCCCACAGAGCCTCTCACAGAGCAGAGCCTTTTCCAGCCTCTGAAGGTTTCTGACAGGGAACCCCATCTCAAATTTAACTGACAGCAATTCTAGGGGCTTCCCTGGCCAGACATGGCAGGGCAGGGCTCATAAATCAGTCCCTCCCCTCCAGTGGCAGCACACACCCCATGCAGTTATCAGCTGTGTTCCCAACTGGCTGACTCCACACAGTCCCTCCTTATCTGCAGAGCGCCTCAGCTGGGTTTTGGGGAGGGGGCGGAGGACACTCCTCTTAGTGCCAGCCATTAAACTTGCACAATACTGAATTACTGGGCCGTGGGAAGACAAGTGGCTGGTCTCCAGGTGCTGGATTCCTTGCTGTGTGCCACAGAGTGGGGCTGTTTAGAATGCACACACACAAACGGGGTTTGTGGCACATTTTCATGAGGCGCGTGTTTTTCCTGCACCCAGAGCAAAATATTTTATTGACATTGAGGTCAATAAAATTTATTGACATTGAAGTCTGACATTCCCAGATCCTGCCCAGCTTGTGGCAGACTGAGCAGGCTCCCTTAGCCTTTGATCCAGGCTAAGGGGCAACTCAAGATTCTGCTTTTGAGCTGTCACACCTCCTCAGGTACCTGATCCTGCACCCAGTGTTCAGGGAGCAGGACTGGGTGGACCATTGCCACTGAGAGCTTGCAGAGTGACCACAGCATGAGACAAGCCACCTCAGGCAGTAATTTAAGAGACAAGGGAGCCATGGTGACAATCCCGGAAAGGCTGCCCATGAAGAGCAGCACTCTTCTCTCACAGAGCATCCTTAGGGCTGTGTGGCACTACTGGGGACAGGGGCAGCACTGTGTCCTGTGCAACCTCTCTGCCATTTGAAGCACTCAGTGACAGTGGCCTGAGCAGGGAGCACTGTGCTGGTGCTGAACAGACACAGAGAGACAAGGGAGGGACAGCCCTGCTGTGGAGGGGTAGGTGGAGTGAGCAGGATGAGAATTACTTACCCTGTTTTATCTTTGGGGCAAGCCAAAGGGTACTTGAGTGCTTAACCTGCTGCAGCTGTTTTTACAAATATGCATCTTTTCACTAAGCTGCCTTTGAAAATCCAGCATGGAAGGGAAAAGAGGAGGCTAACCAGGTGGCCAACCAGCAGCCAAACCAAGGCCAGCGGCTTCCTCACTTCCCTTCCTTCACCTCTTTCCTGTCTCACGGGAATAAATCTGCTTACAGAGCCAAAAAGAGGGAAAACCCCCGAGGGATGCCCTTGCCCCAGCCCCCCTCCCCACGTACAATGCGGGGCCTGAAGGGGGGCTCCATCTGCCGCCGGTTCAGCAGGTCCCAGTCCAGCTCCTTGAAGTAGGGGTGATGCAGGATCGCGCTCTCGCCGCCCAGCCCGGGGCTGCCCAGCCGCATCGTGGGGTTCTTGGTCATGAACTGCAAGACAGAAAGGGCTGTTTGTTCCCTCCCATCCGGCACGGCCACGGGGAGGGGTGCCCATTAGCAGCCACACAAAAGCTTGTCCTCAGCTTTCCTGTTGAACCCAGTTGTTGGCCAGACTTCTCGAGTTCCTTGTAATGGAACCGCATGCAAGGAACTGAACTCGCTCCCCAGAGGAAGAAGTCGGGGTGTACTTCTCTCTATTTTTTTTTGCTTTTGGTGAAATCCTTGATCACCACAGTAAGAAAAGAAAGTCGAATTGCATCATTTGCAATATTACAAATATTGCCCAGTGTGTTTTGTAATTATTTGTTTCTGTATTAATTTCTCAGGACTACAAGCTTGCTCTCAAATGCTGCCCAGCAGCCAGCCAGGCTTTGGCCTGGAGTCAGTCCTGAGCTGTGCCTTTTTCCTAAACCTCTCCCTGCTGAAGCACTGCCAGATGCCTACGCTTTCCTTCCTGTCATCTCAGGAAACAGAGGAAAATGGGCAAGGCTCTGGCTTTTAGAGCCCTCTGACCCTGAGCTGATGCGAGAAGGCAGGTGACTGTCTCCTCTCTCACTGCTGAAACACCAATAAAGGATTTCATTTTGCAACAATTTTATTCTGCTGCCAGCAAAGAGAAATCTCAAACCTCAGCCAAAGCGCCCTGACTTGCCAGGGAGCAATGAGGAAAGCCATACATCACACAGATGGTGTGAGAGGGCCTTGGTGGGTGCCCTTTAGGTCCTGATGAAAATGATGAAGTGTGAGTGCTGTGGATATTCTTAAAGGGGAGGAGGAGAATCCTTACCCCAGGAAGGAAAAGAGCTGGCTGGCTTGTTAATTTAGGATTACAGTTCTTGAAAATTCAGTAATAAACAATCTTTCCCCTCCCCTCGAGTATTTCCAATTCACTGGAGAAATCAGGTTATGTTTAAACTGAGAAAATAGCTGCTTTTATTTGCCTATTGAAACAGCAGCATAAAGCAAGCTTCACTCCGGTGGAGGTGTCCAGACGATTTCCTGGAAGATGAAAGAGCATTATGTTTAGCAAACAGCTGAACCAGCCAAACCAGACAATCGGTCACTGTTTCAGGAATGGCCAAGTCTGCTGCATCTCAGCAATGGGGAAATGAGACCAACTTCATTCTGACTGCAGGAGCCTTTCACAAGGTACAAACTCTCCTAGGACAAGTGGATAAAAGGTCTAGTCATTCCCCATCTAGAGAGAAGGTGGAGAGGAGAAAGACAACTGCCCAATTTATAGAATTCTCCCCAACACCCCATTCTGAGAGGCTACAGGGACAAAGCAGATGGGGCATCTGTAGCTGACACTCCACAGGATCCCAGACTCTGCTGGCATCAGCACAAGCTCCCCAGCTCCACCCTGACCCCCTGAGCCCTTTGAGGTCATGTGCTGCCACAGGACTCCCCACAGCAGATCCATTTTCCAGCATTCCACCCAAAGCATCAGTAGGAAGAGCTGCCAGGTGCAGATTTATACGAGGAGTCACCAGGACAGGAACAAAGCTGAGGTGGCTGCTACTGGTGCTGCTGGGCTCTTCCCAGGCTCCTCTGGACTCCTCAGCCCCTGGTGATGCAGCATTTCCAGGGTCAGGCCCAAGGACAAGCAGAACTTCTGTGTCTCCCCAACCCTTCCAGCCTGTTCTACCAGCAGAACTCCAACACTATTTCTTTCTCAAGAGACCATCCCAACATTTCTGTGGGATAGTGATATCCCCAGAAAGATCTTGGTTTCCAAAAAAGAAATGGGTCAGGCCAAAATCTCTGAGAGACCTGGTTCAGACAAGCTTTTGCAAGCCTTGAACTATGCTTCTTTGTTTTGCAAAACAAACCAGAAACCTCCTGGCAGCCCTGTTTTTCTCTAGAAATTAATTTTGTCCCCACAGATGGGTATCTGCACCTCACTACCTCTTATGTAAAACACCTAGAAAGCTCAAACAAGACCAGAGCTTGCTGGTGCTGGGAGTGGTATAGACCAAAACATTCCAAAAGACGTTGTCCAAAAAAAATGGAGAAAAGATCTGGGAATACATCACATGTCTCTTGGCTCCTGCCCTACTGTCACCTCCATTACACCAGGAACCTTCTGTTAAATGTGGAAAGGGAAAAAATAATCATGAAAGTAAATAAACTCTGAAAAGGACTGGCAACACACTTTGCTTGGGTTCCCATTCATGCTCAACCATATAAGACCAAAACCTGAACCCAACTGCCCATTTCCAGACCAGTTCAGAGCCCTGGGATATAAAAGTGTGTTTACATTCCTATTTGCTTGATGTATTCCATGTGATGCCAAAACTGCACCAAGCAAAGGGATCCAATGCAACAAGTGAAGAGCCAACATAAATTCTTTCCTAGCTGCTTTAAAACACCCTTTTTGTTAGGACAAAGAGGTTTAGGCAAAGGCCATCCCTTAAAGTGGGCTGTTTTGAGGTCTGAGAAAGTAAAATAACATTCAAACCAAAACTGTTCAAATTTGAGTGGCCAGCTCTGGTTTGTCTACTGGACCCAGAGATTGGGAAATCTCAGCTGGGGAACTCCAGGCACCATCCACCCCACAATGGGTGCCTAAAAGAGGCAGGAGATGAGTGAAGGACTAAAATTCATCCACTGCTGGAGCACATTCCCCTGTTTGGCTCCTGAAACCGACGCCAGGTTCCCACAAAAACCCTCTGAACTATTCCTTGCCTCCAACAGGAATGAGCTGACCTGTGCTCAGTGCTGCTGCCTCTCTGGCTCTGTGAAAACACGGCTGTGAAGCACAAGGGGCTGCAGTGACCCCACAGCATCACAAACCACTCTGGAGAGGACTCTTGTTTCCCAGGTACTGGAAGCACCCAATGCAGGCTAGCAGAACCTTGAAAGGAGTTACAGGCCATGCACTCTACCAAGAGTATGAACACAAGATGAAGAGGCTCCCCTTTCATGGCAGTCAAACTCACACTGGTCTGCTTCAGCAAAAATATGGCCCAGGTTGCCCAGAGAATGCCTCATCCCGGGAAGAACTCAAGGTCAGGTTGGATGGGGCTCTGAGCAATGTGGCACATGAAACACAGCCCTGTACTCTGGGCAGTGCAGCTCCACGCCAGGTTACCCAGCCTGTGGATGCACACACACCTCTGCACCCAGGGGCTGTGATGGAAAACCACGGGCTGGCCATGGCTGCTCCTCCCTTACATAAAATCTCCTGGTGAATTTTGGAGGTGGCACGTCCATCACAGTCTGGTGAAGGGGGTGTGTTTCTCTGGGGAGAGGCTCCAGTCTTTATCTGGGCTGAAAAGCAGGAGTGCAAATGATGACTCCAACAGAGACAGCACTGATGTTCTGCACTGGAACAGCTGCCTGCTTTGCTGTAAGAGGTATATAAAATGACAGAATGAAATTTTTGAAGCCTGCTTCCACTAAAATGAATAACAAAGCCTCTCAAACACTATTTGAATTCACCAGGAATTACTGCACTGACACAGAAATGGATGAATTTTCAGTTTGTGTTGCCCAGTAGGCAGAAAAACCGAAAAGACTCCAATGACCTCTGAAAGGCTCCAAAACCCATGAATCCTGCTTCCTCCCTGCCTGAGGCAGCACTGACATTTCTCTGCTGCAGCAGGGCAGCATCTGGCAGACCATCTCGTGCTGCCTCTGCTGTCTGATGGCACTTCCAGCAAAGCAAAGAGCTCAAGATTTCTGAAAAACTTAATTACAACCTCAGCTTCCATCTCTGAAATGAGTACCTGCAGCCCATGCCCGTCCGGACCATGAGAGGCTCTTGTGCAGCAGGAGGGGGGAAGTGCTGAGACTGCACAGACGCTGCCCTCTGCACACACAGGGGAAAGGTTTTCAGAAGTGTAGCTCCTCTTCCCTGTGATCCCCTTGGCTGCACTCAGAAACAGCTGGAAAATGTCTTACAAAGTGTTGGCTGTTCCTGGCATTCCTGGGAAGGCCAGAGTTTGACACTTGCTTCACAGGTTTGATAACCCTCAATGTCCTTCCAAGGACAACCTTCCAATGCAGGTGGTGAGAGATGTTCAGCAGAAAGTTTTCTGTGGAAAGATGTCATCTCCTAATGATTAATTATCTCTATTTTTCCACAATAATCATGAATGCATCACAAACCTCAGCCTCTGGCACACAGATGAAGAAATGAAGAAATGCAAAGAAAAAGAAATTAACAGTAACAACAACAAGGCAAACCAGAGATGCTCCTGAGCAAAAAAGAAACTCAAATCCAAGATGCCTCCCAGCAAAACCAATAGAAAAGACTATCAAGCTCAAACCTGAACCAGACCATCAAGCCCTTGCTCTGTGACCACATCCAGCATGGGAAATGATTCCTTTCCCAGGGTAAGGAGCCCCTTGGGAACATCCTCAGACTGGGATCCTTTGGGCTACACCAGTTTCCAGAGCAGCAAACTGGAGCAAGGCTCTCCCTGGCCTCAGCTAACCCTCCCAGCAGCATCACAGCCAAAACCAGCAGCTGGCATGAGCCAAAACCATGACTTCACGAGATCATTTGAAAACCTTTACTGAGAGAAAATGCAGCAAGCCATGACAAGAAATGAAAAGCTGGGGATTAGTCCACAGAGGGCCCGTGAAGTTACAAGGAAAAAATGCTGCCATAGCAGTGCCAGCCATTGGGGAAAATCTGTGTCAGCCCTGGGAGCTCAGCCTGCAGCAGGTGAGGGGGATCTGTGCTGGTCCTTCCCTTCACCCACAGCTCAGACCATGCTGGAAAGAGCTTTGGGACTCCTAGGACACTGGGCAAGGCTGTAGTGGACTCTTCCAGTGCTGCTCACATGCAGCATTGCAACTTCTCAAGAAAGCTGAGTCTGCAAATCAGTCTAACGGCCTGGGAGTCACTGCAGGGATGTTTGCACAAACCAGCCATTTCCTTGCATAAATTTCCTTGAATTACAACTCTCCTTACTCAATACTGGAATCCCTGATTGGTTTTACGTAAAAAATGTGTGTGTTATTTCCATCAGGACAATTAATTTCATGAGTAATATCACAGATTACGTGAAATTGCATCACCTAGGAAAACATTAACAAGGCTCAATCCTGTCACAGGAGTGCTGCACTTCAGGAAGAGAAATACAACTTTCTGCTCAGTCAGTCCCTTCACACTGTCAGCCATCTGGACAAGAAAGAAATCATTCTTTCTTGTACTAAAGAACCTTTTAGACACACCAGTTCCCACCAGGACTCTGGTGTATTTACCCTGTAAGAGAAAGCCTATGTCCCAGCAGCTCATCTTTCAAACACAAGCACAGAGAGGGAGGATATTCCCAATCATACAGGCAGGGAACTGAGACTAAGGAAAATTCATCATTTTATTTTGGCAGGAGCCCAAGGGAAGCCTGTCACAGAGAGGATGGCAGTACCTCAGTGTCACCTCCTCTGCATCACACCCCGTGCCTCACAGGGCCCCTACTCACATTGTGGCAGTGTAATAGTCAAGTCAAACTGTTAAAGGAATGTAAAATTTCCCTGTTCATGATTTTAAAATTTGCCTGTTGGTGTTTCTCCTATGTTGGTACCAAAGTAAAGAGCAGCAGCAGCACAGGTGATTAATGCCCCACAGTCTCCCCTTCAGTAAAGAGAGACAGCAGGAGATCAGGAGATAACCAAGGTGCTTCTCTTCATTAAGATTCATGAGCTAAACTAACAGGGCAGAAATTAACTGGAAAGGAAATAAGATTTCTCAAAGATCCATTTGATCTGAGACAAAAGGGAATCATTATATAAATAGAGCAATTACTCTAATTAAGGCTTCCCTCTGAATCTCTCGACTGAATGCTGCAGTTGCTGAAAACAGTTTGGCTGCCTATTATGTAAGGCAAACAAACCCATGGTCTGGGGTGTCATTAGCCCTCAAACAAAGAAGAAGAAAGATGGTTCTCTGGCTCTGTCAGTTAATGCCTGTGTTATTTTTAATGACTGGAAGCCAGCATTTTTTAATTTTTATTTTTTTTTATTTTTTTTAATAAAAAGCTGCTCATTTTGAGCCAGAATTGTCTTTCGCTCTCCTGGGCAAAGCTCCCATCAGCCTCCATCCCAGTCCTGCCAGGTGATGCTCACAAATGTGCCTCATTTCCCCACGCAAGAGCAATCCAGGGCTTGGACACACGAGTGGGTTACAGGAGGTGAGGGAGGCAGTACAGCCCAGTTTCACTACAAGGTGTGATCACAGAGCTGTCCCATGGAAGTCCTTGTACTCAGGGCAGCTCAGCCAGTGCCTGGTTGTGGGTGTGAGCCAGGAACTTGGAAGCTGGAATCCTCTAGACCTTCCCTGAGCACTGTGCTGGTGAGAGCACACCTGGAGTCACCGTGGCTCCCTCAAATGCCAGCTCTGTTTCATCTGGGGATTTGCTCTGACTGCAGACATCAGAGGCCATGTGTTGTTCCTGCTCCTCTCCTGCACACAGAGGGATCAACTGCTGGGAGCCCTGATTCCCACCCGCCATTCATGGTGGTGCTGAGCCAGGATGTGACCCCACAGGGTGTGGGTACCCCCACATTGCAGTCCTGGCTACACAAAACTGGGAGCAGCTGAAATCCTTCAGTGCAGAGAGGCTTCACCAAGCACAGTGCCAGGGTTCAGAAGTACAAGACTGCCCTGAAAGCATTTTAAGGAGAGGGGGGGGAGGAAGAGACAGAGTGTGAAATATCTGTTATCTCCTTTTCCAGATAAAAAGGGGAAGGAAGGTAAAAATAAGTCCTCAGCCCAGCTCCCTAAAAGCCAGAAGACTGTAACAATAAGCATGACAGCAGTCACATGTCCAATGTGCAAGCCCCAGGCAAGAAGGACAAAATGTCAGTGCAGTGGGTATTAAGCAGATAAATTTGATCTCGCTTTCCCCTGGTGCAGAAATGGCTGCTCGATGCTGCCCAGACAGAGCTTGAAGGAACAAGAAGGATTAACTGGATTGCAAACAGTGCTGAGCAAAGAGAATAGCAAAATAAATCCAGGTGGACTGCCTAGCAAAATAAACCCAGGTGGACAGAGCAACTCCCAAGTGGGACAGACTCATCTGGCTCCAGATCTCCCAGTGGTGTAAACTGATGAGATTTTGCTGACTACCACAATGAAATGCTGTCTGAATAGCTACAAACTTCCTCACTGTGCTAAAACCTACCTGTCTCCTTGCCTCTCCCCATCCATCTACAACTAACTCATCAACACTAATGAAGAATAAAGAGGCCACAAGGATCAAGTGCACTGGCCCCTGAGGATAACTAGTGATTTTTGACACTTCTGCTTTTGGTACTTCTGTAATAAGTAATCATAAGTAGACACTAACTTCAGTCATTGGCTATACAGAATATCTGACAAAGGTTTTAGTCAGGATGACACCCCAGAAAGCTGTGCTTTCAGAACTGAGGAGTCACCCCCACAGGGGTCACCAGCTGCAGGGGCTGCTCAGACAGTATCAAAATCCTGCTGCTGGTTTTCAATTACCACAGTCAGGCTGCAGGTACAGCACAGGGATATGCAGGTCCATTACTAAATCAACACATCAATCAGAGCAGCACAAACATGAAGGCAAAATGAGCATCCCACTTATTAACAGACTGGGAGCATGATCCTGCTGTCGTTTTAAGCAGGAGTAAAATCTCCCTTGGGTTGCAGGGGAAAACAATTAATCCTTTTCTGATAGTCCTGTCAAGAGGAACTGGGAATCTGTTACACAACCCTGGGTGGTCTATTTACATAGGGTCAAGTACAAAGGGGACTAAAGTGCCCTGAACAAACCTGTAAAGTCCAACTAAAAAAAAAAAAAATACTTCAAAGGAGCTTTTTTTGCAGTCCTGGTTATATTCCAATTCTTTTAATTTTAAAGTTCCTCAGAAGACACAGCATGTCATAAAGTTCAAAGCTGGAGGGACGAGTAGGACCTAAAGCCCTGGATAGCTCAGTCAGTCAGAGCTTTGTTACTGCTATCACAGTGTGAAGACCTCCCAGTTAGATGGACTGGCCCCTTCTGCCAGGGGCTGCACAGCCAGAGCTGGCCCCTTCATACAGCAATCATTCCCAGGTTAGACCCAGGTTCTCAAGGGAATCCTTAGGATTTGCCCCAAGACTGGATTTCAATGGACTTCACCAAACCCCTTTTGTGGGTCTTTGATATCAGTTTAGATATGGCAGAGCTGAGGAAGGAGCCTGGGCCACAAGTCTCAGGCTCAGACATGGGAATTTCTCCTTCCTGAGCACCAGGGAGTAAGGAGGAAGAAAAGATGAGGAAGACAATGTTGGCACTATGAACATACCTTCATTTTCCCCTATCCCTGGCAGGAAAGAGGAGGATGAGTCACACTTGATGTTACAATAGGCTGGTTTAGGAGCTTTTTCTGAAGTAAATCTGAGCTTGCACGCTGCAGACTTAAATGAGAAGCTAATTTCAGCCTATTGGGAAGGGAATGGTAAAAGATCTAATGAGTATTTCAAAATGAATTTGGCCGTGGCAAGCTCTGTACAGATATCTGTAGTTTACTTTCAGAGTGAATTATTCAGAAGCATGGGACTATCACTGTGGGGAAGCAAGGCACTTGAGAAAGTGGTGTGATCAATCAACAGAAGAGATTAAAATCACTGGGGAAAGCTGTTTGCTGTTTGAGAATTAGGAGGGAAAAGAGTAAGAGACAGCAGGTTACACATATGGATGTGCAAGCTCAGGCAAAAGAGGTAAGAAGGCAACGTGTGGTGGGGCAAAACCCTGTCACCTCACCACAGTGTGTTTATAGCAGAAATGGTCTAGGCAAGAGATCATTTAAAACTGCAGAACTCCTCCCCAGCTGGGAAACAACAGGCTCCAGAGCTCCGCTTTTGCAGCAGTGGCTGTGGAGCCAACCAGGAAATGCAAGATGAAAGCATTTCTGAAAAACAAAATAAAGGAAAAATGTGTACACAGATCCAGCATGGAGCTTCACAGAGAGATTTAAATATCAGCCTCATGCTGAAAGCCAGAGCTTAATCAAATTGTGCAAGAGAATTTATGGAGACTGCCAACTCTGAAGAGATGCCAAGGAGAATAATTTATTGGCATTTGAAGGCACTTTTAATATCTATCTGCCTTTGTTAGCAGGCTTCTCAGCTCTGAGGATAAAGCAATGAGCTCATCCAGCTCCCTCTTTGATTTCAGTGGGTCCATCATGCTGTACCTTTTCCTTTTGAACTTTGCCTAAAAAATACATCTGTTTCATTCAGAACTTCTGTCTATTCCAGCACTGAATGTGAAACACATTATCTGCCTTTTTCTGTCACTTGGAAAGGAAGAACCTGGCCCAGATCTGCAGGATACAAATGTGAAGGGGAGGCACAACTTGTGCAGAGTGACACAAGGGCACCATCAGCATCTGGCTGCCTCTTTTCACTCCTTGCAGGTGTTCAGGAGAGGGCTGGGAAGCACAAACACTGGAGTTTGGTCGAGTTTACACGGGCCAAACTGACTGCCCAGGACTCAGGGAAAAGGTGAGGCATGAAGGCAGCAGAAAGCACAGATGTTATGAGTGATGAAGGCAGCAGAAAGCACAGATGTTATAATGAGTGATGTGCTGGGGAGGAGGCAGACACCCCCGTGGTATTTGAGCTGGTGACAGCTACTTCTGACCTCCCCAAATCCAGAGGTGCTCGACCCCAAACAACTGCAGAGTATGACCAGAATAAACTTCTCCAAAGTCCAGAGGACCTGTCTGGGGTGAGCAGCTGCAGCAAGTAGGCAGCTGAGATAATCCACATCTCTCCTGAATTCAGACATCCTCGTCAGCAGTTTAGAAACAGCCCTTTCCCCTCCACTCCTCTGTCACAGCAGACTATTTGCTTTGATTATATTTAAAAAATCTGCCTTTCTGCTGCTCCATCCCTTTGTCTCCTCTTATCATCAAGGCATTTTAAATTTGCCCACAGTGGTGGGGCCAGTGTGGTTCAGCAGCACAGAGCATTCACCATCCACAAAGGCCTTTTGAAAATAAGAGGTGCTCACCGAGGGTTTGGGCACTCAGAGCGGCACCCTTAGGGTGGGCAGTTCACTGCTCACTTTGCTTTCTCTCCCATAGTAAGCCCTGGATGAAGTGTCCCAGGGAATTTTCCTTTTTACCTGTATGTGGACACTCCCAGTACTTAAAGGAAGCTTATAAAATAGAGGGAGAGGGACTTTTTACACAGGCAGACAGGAACAAGGGGAACAGTTTTAAACTAAGAGGAGAGACATAGAGTAGATATAAGGAAGAAATTCTTGTCCATGGGGTGGTGAGGCACTGGCACAGGATGCCCAGAGAAGCTGTGAATTATCCCTGGAAGTGTTCAAGGCCAGGCTGGGCAGGGCTTGGAGCAACTTGGTCTGGTGGAAGGTTTCCCTACCTATGGCATGGGGTTAGAACTAGACGGTGTTTAATGTCCCTTCCAACCCAAACCATTCTGTGACCTCTCCAATCTTTTCTTCTCAGCCCATTAAGGTAAGTGCCTGCACAACCTGAATCTCCAGGGGCTCTGCTGGAGCTGTTATCCTGCATCCAGCCAAACTGGACTGCCCTGTGCACTAACCACGTGGGACATGAGTAGCTCCTCAGTATTTCTTTGGATTGACAACTTGTACTGCCGAGGGAGTCCTGGATTCAACTCATACACACAAACATAGTAATAAAATTTATCTCATTTTATCATCACTTAGGATTCCTGAAAAATGATGGTAAACACTGTTCCTTTTCATGACAAGGAGGGACAGAGGAAGGTACCTTCAAACACAGTTTTTCCTCACCTAGGATCAGCTGCAAATTTAGGGAAGAAGAAAATCATACACATACACACACTTCCCTAACTTCCAGCAAACTTATTTCTATGAATGCACATGGGTACACATAGGAAATCCCAAGTCCCTCACCTTGTGGTCTGACAGCCATAAACAAGTCCATAAAACACAGGTCATCAAAGCAGGACCCCACTGCTGCTGACCCACAGAGCACCATTATTGCTGCAGCTGGGTCTGAAGCACCACTCCCAGACAGGACAGCCCCTTGGAGTTAACCTGACAGTGCAAAGGGGATTTTACACAATTCTGCAAGAACAAAGTCTCAGTGGTATCTGGAGGGGGGAAAGGAACTCAGTGACACAAAGCAGGAAAGGGTTCATTCAACCAGACCATTTGCCTTCTGAGTCACTTCCAGGCTGTTGTTTTCTAGAAACACAAATCAAGTTTTTATTTTGTATCCTTGGCACTGTAGTGCTGATGCAATTTTTCTCATGCTTGCCCTCAGCCAAGCGCCCTCACTTTCCCACTCCTCTCACTCTTCAGACTAATCCAGGGGTATTTGGGCTCCCCAAATGGTGATGCTGTTCCACCTGTGCTGAGAGAGAGCACAGGCTGCTAAAACCACAGCCAATTTCCTCTTTCCCCCCCCGCCTTTTCTTGTCTAGTGTTTATTTTTCACACAAAATCCACTTGGAGGTGGACATAACCACTACTGCCCACTCTCTTAACTCCAGCAGTGCTTTTCTCAAAATGCATGTCCTTAACCAGCTGGAGGAAGAACAGACTTTAGTCTCATTTGTGTCCTCAAAATACAAAGCTACAGGCAAGGCTGTCTAAGCCTCACTTTTGGAAGGAGCATTTCAGCTAGGCCAGAAGTGTTTCAGAGTTCTCAAAAATGCCAGGAGACATCCTTGGCTTTAGCAAACTCAGCTGTGACAGGAGTTTGGAAATCCAGGGTGCAGAAGGCAGAGCAGCACTAACACTTCCCTAGGGAGATGCTGCTTTCCAGCCCCTGCTGTTACCAGGCTCTGAGGGTGAAAACATCTAAGCTGCAATTGCTCATCCAAATTTCCAAGCCTTTGGGCCAAGCATTGCTACTTGAGATCACCAGTCCATGGAGTGACTCAACAGGCTTAGCCCTTCTCTCCTCATCCAAAACCATGCATGGAAAGGAAAATCCCTGCAGCTTTCCCTGGGAATTTGCTTCCCATTACGCCATGGACTTCTGAGACCTGATTTTCAGTGTGTCCCTCCATTCTCCCCTCAAACTAAGCTGCCTGTGAGCCAGGCAGTGTGGCTGAATTACATCCGAGAAAGCCATGCACCAAGTGAGTGAGACACGCTGCCAAAAACCCACCCCACTTATGGGAAGCAAGAGGATTGTATTTCATTTTGCAGTTCACTCACCTGAATCCCAAAGCTTCAGGCTGCCTGGAAAGCTCCCCTCTCTGGTGCAGCACTTTTGGATGGTGACAATTAACAAATTCAGAATATTGATATGCTGTAACAAAGTAATCTCTAGCCGCACTCTCCCTGGAAGAGATTTGGTGCAGCAGTCTCTGCTCTCTGCACACTCACACAGTTTCTCCATGATCAGACCCTGGTGACTGCTCTGTCAGCTGATGGCAAAGAATATTTGAAATAATTTGTTTGACACACGCTCAACCCAATAGCTCCTTGTAACTGCATTCAGGTAGGGCGATGGAGAAATCATTTTCCTTTAGGAATTAAAATCAAAGCAAAACTTATGTCTAGAATAAGCTGAAGTGGATTGAATCCATTCAGCAGCAATCCTCCTCTTCTGCATTTTATTACTCTACAACCAAATCCATGCCCCGGGAGTCTGACTTGCTCACACAAGCAGAGGAGAGCTCAGTTTGAGTCCTCTCCTCCTGACTTGAAGCATCAGTACCTGAATTCCCCAGTGACACATTCAGACACGGTAGTGTACACAAGTGAGATGTTCAGCTTTCCCCTTCTGGGAATACTGACTCCATCAAACCCTGCTGATTTACCTCTGTCCTACTCCCTCCCCAGCTCTTCAGGGGAAATTTCAAGGACAAAAAAGAAAACAAACAAAAAAAAACATTAGAAAAGGAAACGGATAAAAGTTTGTTTTTTTTTCTGGAGCACAAATCTTTTTGCTTTCTATTCTACACAAAGTCCCAGGGCACTGAGGTTAGTTTTGTTTTCCTTGGTACCAGAGTACACAAACCCTCCAGGAACACTCAGTGACGTAAATGACGTCCTAAGAATGTAGTTTTGTTATTATCAAGAAACTGCAAAGACGAACAGGGTGCAATCTTCAGAAATCATGTGGTTTCTTATGGGGGGAAGTTGGTGAAATACAATTACGCAAAATGAAAGCCAAACGAGGCAACAGCATCTGTGAAATGAGTATTAAAACTTACTATCCTTGTTTAGAATGAAGCTCTTCACAAAGGCAAATGGATCAAATGCTTTCTAAACCTAGATATATCTATTTGTAGAGAATCTCTAAGCACTTACAGCTAAGTGCTTCTTCCTAGCAGAAGAATTTGATTTTCATTTCAGAGCTTTGTATCATTCAAACTCGGTGAATTCTCACTAGTCCTGTTCAAGGTTAGAGACCAGAACTTTTAGTGAGGGGATAATCCAGTTATTAAGGCTACTAAGGCCTTAGCCTGCAATACAAGAGAATCCAGGTTTAATTCCCTGATCTTCCATGGACTTCCCATGCCATGTAATTACTTACAATCATTTATGTCACTGAAGTAGTTGGATGCTGATTTTCCAGAGCTCTTAGCATCGTGGTTAGAAAGCACTGTCACAACCCTAAATCACAGAGCTGGAGTGCACATTTTGTTGGAGAAAAACAAAATGGCAATTAGAAGATGTTCATTTAGGCATAATGCATCTAAGAGAAATATTAGCATCAGAAGTGTGTGTAAAAGAAAATCTACATATTTAGCAGTTAGAAAAATCTACTGTCTTTCTCAAAAAAAAAAAAAGCAACACAGGTTTACCACTCTGTGTTATACTAACACCCAAAAATACTGACCAAACATTATCAGTGCACTGAAAATGTAATACCTCAGCAGTGATAACATCTGTTATCATTCAAAAGAAATCAAAGTGTCTGTGTGTGTGTGTGTGGCTCCCATTTTAATCTAGCGCCCCAGACAATCTCTTGACAGGATGTTTCCTTCCCACTAAAGCCAACATGCCCTGATGCTTCTTTAGAACTCAGTGTAGGAAGGAAAGGAGGAAAGGAGCTCTTTCAGTGAACAGCTCTTGGGCCCAAAAGCAGCTACTGTGAAGCTTCAGAAATTCAGCCTGTAGCCAACTACCACCAGTGGTGTGAAATAAGATGCAACAATCACCTCCAGGTAGCAGCCACCCGGGGAGCAGAAACACTGAGGAAATGAAGGTCCAGCAAACATCTCCGTTGTCAATTCCCACTAGTTAATCCCAAGACTCCTGGTGAATGCCCCAAATTTCAGCCTTTTTCCCCAGAGCAGACACAGTGTAATGCTTCTCTTGAGGAATGCATGTGCATTTCAGAGAGGCAGTTTTGATTTAATTTGTTTGTCACCAGCTACACATAATACAGCAGACAAGCAGAGGGGCTGGAGAAGAGACAGTTTTTCAGGCAAAGAACCAGCAGTTACTGAGCTGACTAGGTTTTGGAGATGCTCAATGCATTCTATTTAAATTCTCAGCTCCCTCCTCAATTCTGGCCCTCTTCCTCCAGTGCTCCTCATCACGTTCCTTGTCTGTTATTCACAGAAGGGACCTTAAGCTGTTAAAATTTGGGCTCTGAACACAAACTAGAGCAGCCTGGGGTGACTGCAGCTTGCATTGGCTGTTTCTGGGAGGCCCTATCAGAATGAGGAAAACTAATTTCATCAAGAGGCTAAAACACAAATGATTTTTTATTACACCCTGAGATTCCTGTTGTGACAAGCATCTACATGACCACATTTTACCTCTGTCTCATAATTACGCAATATACCTGCAGCAAATCCACTCTAGTACTTGTCACTGAAGAAGAGGAATTGGCACTTAAGAGGTACTTAGGAGTCCCAGTTCAACCACATAAACGCTGCTCCGGAAGCTGCAATGAGTCTGAAGTTCATGTTTATATTTAGAATATGTAGTGAGTTATTTCCAAAACCCAAGAGGGCCTCCAGCATCACAAACAATCAATTCTGAGCACAGTCTGTGATTTCAAAGCTTCTCTTTGAAAAAAAAATAAAAATCCAGGAGTGGATTTTATTGTCAGTTGATTTCTGTGAAATTTATTCAGATGTATTTTCAGCTATAGGAAGTAGTTGCTTAACTCGCATACAACAGAAACCCTTCATCAGAAAATTTCCAGATTTTTGCTACTAAAAACTCTCCTCTCTTCTTCAAACGGTCCCATCATTGACTACCCCATTTCTTTGGGTCAGTGCTCCATGAGTTTCTATAAATTACTACCTTACCCAATTATTTCTTTGATCCTCTATTACCCTAATATTTACTGGTATCCACTCTTAAATGCATCTGTGTCCACAGTGCTTTTTCAAGAAAAGGGAATACTCTGATCCTTCTCTTTCCAAAAGATTCTTAGAGATATTTGGTGATGTGATAAGGGCCAGGAAGAAGTCAGTGGCAGAACAGCCAAGTTAGGTCTCCCAGTTTGTAGTTTAACGCTCTTGTCATAGAATCACCTTTCGATTCCTTACAGAAATGCCAGGCAGTTCCAGTGCATTAGGCTCACACACAGCCCAAAATCTTAAAAGCTTAATTCCCATGTCACAGGCAAAGATGTGAGGCATGTGGATAAAAGAACTCACGGAAAAAGTTAGGAATACATGTCAGGACAAGGACAGAGTGTCACCAGCAACAGTTCTCTTCAAACTTTTTGCTGTACAGCTCCATTTTATTTTCCTCCCAAACACACAAAAAATCAAACCCCTGTCTTCGCATGCAGATAGGCAGTAACTCTGGGGGACACTGGCATTACCAGAGAGGATTATCAGGAAGCCTTCACTTCTTGGCCATATGGTTGCTACTGATTAAACCCAGTGTTTACCTGCTGCTCCTGTTCTGGGAGACAACCACACACTGTCAATCATTAAGCAAGCAGGGGAATGCCCAGACACACAGAGAGGCTCACACTCCGCTTGCCAAGGTGGCAACTAAACCACACAAAGGCCATAAATGTGCAAACATACCTAAGTGTGGCAGGATGTTTTTTCTGTTTAGCCTTCAATCTGAGATAAGAAGAGGGTCAGGGTCAGGGAGTCACGCGATTTTTGCATGCCAATACCCTGGCCCTGCTCTCTTTTGCTGAAATTAGGCTGGTGAAAGCTAGGACACAGAGCCAGCAGCCAAAGGAACTCACTGCTTTGAGGATTGCCACTGCATCCTGCTGGAGCCACGTTGGGTAGACAACTTCATCATTCAGAATGGCCTCGAAGAGGTCGTCCTCGTTCTCAGCCTCGAAGGGCGCGTGGCCACACAGCATCTCGTAGAGCAGCACCCCCATGGCCCACCAGTCCACTTCGGGGCCATACAGCATCTCCTGCAGGATCTGCAGTACACACAGGAGAGAAACACCAACCCTGAAGCTTCATATTGGAGCAGGGGAGGAAAGAAGGATTTGGAAACAGTAAAACAGAAGTTCTCGCTAACAGTGCTCTCTGTTAGGCTGGTGGATGCCCAGGAACATAAAGTGATCTCACTCTGGGAACCAGATCAGCACAAAGGTACATCAGATGCTTTAAGCAAGGGCTGAATTACCTTGGCTGGGTCACCTGGGAAACAAGCCCTTAGAGTGATGCTGGGGCTGAGCTGGAGGAGAAGGGGCACTCCAGCAAAACTGGCTGAGCCCCAGAAGCAGCTGAGCAGCCACGTGTGTGAGCTGACATCGCCTCCTCCTTGTCCTTGGGAAGAAAACACCTACCTGGCTCCAACAGCAAGGCTTTCAGCTGGAGAGGGGAAGCAGTGTGAGTGTGGGAGAATGGTGCAAACATCAACCATAGACAAATTCAATTGTGTTGAGGGATGTGAAAACTTGTCCGAACATCTGGCAGCATCTGGAGGGCAGCTGCTCCTTAAAGAGGTGTTTATTAATTTTAGAGTGAGATTGGGGAATGACAGGGAGTGTGAGGAGGTAGAAAAAGGAACTATGTAATGAAGGAGAATTCAATCTCCTTTCAAGTCAAGCTGGGGCAGTATCTCTATGTGCCTCTCAAAGTTTTTGCAGCTGTATTTCCATTTTTCACCTCACATTTTCTAGAGAAAAATATAGGCTTATTTTGGTGCATACAGCAGCCTGAAGATTTATTCATGCTTTACTTCCCAAGGGGCTGATAATACATCTAAGGAGGAAACCTTGAGCTCAGCAATCAAATTAGGCAAAGCCAAAGACACCAGCAGTTCTAAAGCTAACCTACACTTTTCACACGGTGGCCATTTTCCTGACCAAAGAAAAGTTTCCTGTACCTCTGGAGCAATGTAGTCTGGCGTGCCACAGAAGGTGGCTGTGGTGATGCCATCGTGGATGCCCTCTTTGCACATTCCAAAGTCTGCCAGCTTGCAGTGCCCCTCGTAGTCCAGCAGCACGTTGTCCAGCTTCAAGTCCCTAAAACGAGAATCATTCAGAGTCACTGCATGCTTGGAGCAGCCCCACACAGATGCAGGCACCATCCCAGGCCTCAGAAGCTCAACCTGCAACCTGGACAAACGTCATCATCATAAAAAAATAAACCAAAGTAGTGCAGGAGAAGTTTTCTTTTGCTTCATCTCTGACAACAGGGAGGGAGGAAGAAGCATCATTCTGCCAATGGCATTTAATGCAGGCAAGAGCTGCAGGAGTTTGTCCACATGGGTTTCAAAACACACCACAAGCCTGGCTGGCAGGGCTCCTGCTCCTTTAGCTCTGGGACTCACTGGAGCAGAGGTTGCCAGAGCTGTCAGATTGCGTAAGGATGCTGTGATGCAGCAAAACTCTGCACGGGCCACGCGCTGATTCAGCAAAGCTGCACTGGAGCACACACCGGGGCTGGGGAGCACAGCAAGGCCTCTGCAGAGGGGAAGCACATTCCCTATTCTCCTGAGGTGTTGGGGCTTCAGTCCCAGATCTCCTTGTTATCAGCCTGACTGATAAAGCCCATCTGCAGCACTATCCAAGCTGAGAAGAAACTCCCTACTGACATCACACCACATGGGCAGGGGGAATCTTCGGGCAGCACAGGATGCCTCCATCATAAGGCAAAGTCTTAAAGTCCTCCCACTGTATCAATTCCAGAGGTGCACTAATATAACAGGGAACATCCCCCACAGCACTCACTGGAGTGGGGACCTCCTTGTCACTGTCACAAGAGACCTGCAGCCCAGCAAGCTGTAGGGGACACTTTTTCCAATACGTCACCTCTAACAGCCTGGGAGCTCCTCATTGAAAGCAGAGCTGCCAAAGTGACAGAGCCCTAACAAAGCTTATCAGTTTGCCTGACCTTGAGATTGCCCACAGGAATAGCCTGCAGTCAGAAGCACTGTCAGGAACAAGACCAGAAAGCACAGGGTCATCTGCAGACTTAAGCAATGCCTGCCTAAAAATACACCAGCTTGTAGCACCCCTGCTTTGCAGCTGCCAGACAGGCCCCAGGCACCACTGCAGACGCAGGAAAGGAGCTCTGATGGGAGCTCTGTGCAGCACAAACAGGTCACAGTTCATTTTTGAAATGTCTCAGGCGTTGGCCCAAGACCTGCCCAGAGCTGTGACAGCAGCACCGTGACAGGAGGGCCTTGACAAAGCCATCTTCAAAGTCATTCTGATGCCCACATCAAGATCAAAAAACTACATTTTAGGGTCTCAGAACCCCTCTTGATCCATTTTGCCCTTTGGTTGGATATCTATTTCCCTGGGAAGGGGGAGCAGTAGGGAGGGTGGTAACAAAGGTGGTGACATCTCCATATCAATATAAAAACCTATGGTTGAGCTGAAATGTGAATCCAGCATGATCCTGTTCATCCTCCATCTATGATCCTAAAGTGAAAATCAGGGGGTTGATGGCTCAGTTGTGCATTGGCATTTCCACAGCCCATGGGACTCCAGACAGCCCTCCCTCAGCTGCTGCACTGGAAAGATCAAGGACACATTGTGTAAGACAATCAGAGCCACATCCTCTCCTAAAGAGATAAGAAGTATCCTTAGCCTCTTTTGAATGGATGGGAAAGCAAAGGATAGAAATTAAGAAATTTGCCCGTGTCCCCCAGAGACAAGGCTGAACACCAGCTTCCTGAATTCCTGCTTGGATCTTAATCACAAGATCACACATCCTCTCTCTTCAACTTGAAGATGGCTTGGCAAGGCAAGCCAGCAAAAAGCCTTTCTGCAATGCTGCTGCCCTTCCCGGCAGGCCCATGAGCTACCCAGTGAAATTTGGATGCCAAGGACAGTGCCCATGCCTGTCTCATGCTGCAGTGTTTGCTCTGGGTGGGAATGCTCAGCAGGAGACACTTATTTTTTCCCTTCTGGGAATCACAAATGATAGCTGAGGCATGTGGGCAAAGGCTTGTCCTGGAAAGGCTTTAGGTGAGCACAGGGAGAGGTTTGTGCATGGTTGCCCAAGACAGCCCATCTTCAGCAGTAGTTTACAGCCAGAGCTCCTGTTGCTCTTCCCTGTGGTTCCTGGCAGGGTAAGGAAGCCCTCCAAGCATGAAGGCAGGCCTTGTTTTCAGGAATCTGCCACGATGTGGCTGAAATGCACAGTTTATTCTTGGGTCGGGTTTAAATGCAGCAAACACCTTCTGGGCAGTGCTGACTGTTGTGGTGTGCCCCTAAAGATACAGCTGGAAGGGGAATTTTGGTGATCCCCCTAGCAAACCTCCTCCTGTCCCCTGAAACACCCACCACGTCCTGGAACACTTCGAGAATCCTCAAAATACACCATCCTTATATCTGAGCCAGCAGAAACAGCCACGAACGTGGAAGAGCAGAGGCAAGAGACAGGGACAGGGCTGGGGCAGCCCTGCTGACCACGTCACCAGGGCACACTGCCACTTCCCAGGCTCTGCTCCACAGGACACGCTGCAGGAACTCCCAAACCCCTGTTAGCTGCACAGTGCACCATGCTCATCCCAGCCCTGAGATGGCAGGAGTCCTGCAGGTGTGAGAGCGCTGCGCTGGCTCTGTCCTCCCACAGAGCCTCCATCTCTGTAATTGCCATTAAATTTAAACTGTCTGCCTCTCGCTGGGTAAGCATAGTTTTAACCACACGAGGCAAAGCTCCAGCCCTTGGCTTCTCCACACTGCACGTTAAACCCATTAACAGTGTCTGTTGTCTCCTCCTGACTTCTGTCCAGCAGTGTGAAACCCAACACTTGCATTTTCTATTTTCACATAACCTGTAATGTGACGTTACTCTGGCTCTCACTTGCTCAGGCCCTTGGCTACGTGCAGATCATTTCAGAGGAGGACCTCCCATGACCACAGAAGGCTGCTCAATGCTCTTTGCTGGGCAAAGTGACAAAGATTATCCTACACTTCCCTCTTGGAGCAGGTCTTGTGGGCCAGCACAGTGGCAGCCTCAGCCATGGGCTCCTCTGGAGCCTGCTCTCTGTAGCTGCCACATAAGATAATTCCCTGGGAAAGCTGTGGTTTGAGCATTTGTCCCAAGCCATCCCAGCAGCTGTGAGCTCTGAACTCACTGCCTGATGCTGACAGGTCTCCCCACGCACCAAACCCCGTAAACCAGCACAGCCACATGAGAGGAAAAACACTGACAGTTCTCTGAGATTTACAAGGAGCTCTTCATTTTCGCAGCAAGGATTCCGGGAAGCTGATGAAACTGGAAGCCATCCAGCTCAGAAAGGCCAAATCTACCTCATTTCCTTAATACTTGCATTTTCCATTCAATATTTTTAGCAGTTCCATGAAGCAGTAACGGCAGAGAGGTTTTCTGAGGCTGCGTTTCTAAGGTCCAGCTGAGGTTCTGCCTTTCACTGGCAAACCTTCCCTGGAAAACAGACTTCATCCTGACTAAGAAAAGGCTGTCTTTGTCCTCACCCTCAGCTATGGCACACTGGCTTAATGGCCTTGTTTAGTCTAGACCCAGAAGAAATGACAAAATGAGCTGTTTCAGTGTCACTCACTGGGAGAGGTGCTCTTTGCACATCTGCTGTTAGAGTTTGACATTTGTAAAAAAACCAAAATTACAATTGCAGATGATCTGGTCCTTTTCCAAAGCATCTGTCAAATGCAATTTCCCTGCACTGGGGAGTTTTGCCAGGGAATGTGTGTTATACACGTACCTGCCACTCACTCTGCTCTGACCATCTCATTCCTGATGTAGGAACTGTATTTGAAGGATGAAGTTAGGTGGGTTTTCCCCTTATCTTGTTTCATCACCCTGTTGTGGTAAGGGCTGTACATGTAGTAAGGATCCAGAGGAGTAAGGCTGGCAGATACTGGCTTCCTTCCACTGCCTCCATAAGGTTATCCCAGGTTTGCTAATCTCAAAAGTCCAGTTTAAAGCTCATTAAAGCCTGGTGCTCCCATCTCAATGCAAATCACTCAGTCGTGAAAGCTGTGGGTGCCAGCCACAAAGGTAAGTGTGGCTAACATAAAACTCCAGCCAAAAATACACAATGAAAAACAAAATCAGCAAACCTGAAATTAGCTAAATTAGGAACTTTGGCTTTTCGGAAGGGGAAAACTTTCCTTTTAGACACTCCTTGGAAATACTCTTGGGTGAGCAAATGTGCATTCAAATCCCTTTGCAAGCAGGAATGAGATTTTAATTTTTCTCCACCTCTTCTGCTGAAGTCATTTCACTTCACAAAAATACTGCAATCTCCATCATGATGCAGAAAAATGCCTTTCTATTGGTTGCTCTGGTAGTCAAAATAATACATATTTCCAATTCCTGCTTCAAAAATATTGTCTTTTTTTTTTAATGAAGCAATTGCCACAGAGGAAAATAAAAGATGTACAACCTGCAGAATAGCACAGTTGGTAACATAGTAAGGAAAAGGCTGTAGTTTTCAAGTTGGAGGCTTTACTCCAAATACAGTGGACAACAGATTTAAACCCATACTTTGATTAAATAAGGAGGAGAACAGATGGAGGTCTCAGTTTTATGTAAAGCCCTAAATACTCATGTGAAGCTGATAATGTTTCCCATTTTTCTTTGCATTCATAAGGAACATCCAAACTAAATTACTTCATTTTACCTGAAACCAATGCTGTCTTGATTTGCAAAAAAAAAAAAAAAAATATAATTGCTTTGAAAAAACCTTAACATTTATTTTGGGGCCACAAAATTATTTTCTTTCTTTCCATACTAAATTTTGGAGACTCAGTTAGAAAACTCAAAGAACATAATTATTTTAATAAATCTATTCCCACTAGCTTTGTACTCGGGATCTCTCCAAGATTTTTATACTACTTTGGGAATTAAGGCATTTCTACTGTAAGTCTTGGGTTGTAGAGAACTTTCTTATAAATTCCTTCACAGCAAATGATTCACATCTCCCACATTTTTCTAATACCAATCAAACATTATTTATTTCTATGATCAAGTAAGCTTTTATAACCAGTAGCTCATACTCTCACAGCCCTAAGGAAGAGTTAAGCATGTCCTAGGCAGTGGTAAAGCTGAGTGGCAGCAGTAAATACAGGCTGAAGCTGACACCTGTAACATATTCTACCAGAGCTAAGACATAAAAACCCAGGCTGAGCTGCTGGTATTTGCTTAGGCACATCTTTAGGGCAGGAAGAAACACTGAAATCACAAATAAAACACCAGACTACTGGCCTTCAATAAAGGGAGCCACAAAGCAGAGATCAGAAAAGGATCAAGCCACACAGAGCTGGAGAGAAACAGCTGAAATCCTGAGTTTTGCTGCCAAATAAAAAGAGGTAGGACACTGTTGGTACACAGCAGATAAACAGTGTGTAGGCATTTACACACACCACTGTGTGTGCATTGAAGGATGAGATGGAAATTGTTGCTTTACACACCAGCACAATCCCTAAAATCCCACGGGATTTAGTCTGTGAGCCCCATCCTCCCCAGCACTGCACCAAGCAATGTCGAAATACACATGGACTGCAAAACGTAACTTCAACTCTTTGTTTCCTTGAAAAACATTCCTTTGGGTAAAGAAAACATTTCTTTTGGTTTTCCAAACAGCCTCTGAGGTGAAACCCACCCAGACCACTGTCAGCCACACAGACAGCCTGGCTACAGCAAACTGCAACCTGCAGTGCAGTGCAACAGGACAGAAATGAAGGGAGATCTCTCCAGATATTTGTAATTTGTAATTACCAGAAAGTAGGAATGAAACATAGCAAGTGCCTTTCTACACTGGTCTAACAGCCCGAAGTTGTTTTCAAAAGCTGACCAGACTTAAGTGTTTAGGGACTGTAAATGCAGCCACCACGGCTCCAGGCTGAACTTCTCATTTCTCACAAACAAAGCAATAGCAGAAATGTGATATAATGATTCAAGGATCCAACTCAGACTCAGGCTAAGTGGTACAAGTAAGTGGAACTCCATTGAAAATCCACACTCATTGCTGGGCCATTTAACAGTAGACAGCTGTCTGTTCTTGCTGGCCATGGGGCCAGAGGAGGCTCGTGGGAAAGGTCCATCCTACAGGCACCTCAGCACATAAGCAGTGCTCCAGCAGTGCTCCACCATTCCTGGGGCTTTTACAGCCTCATCCCACTACAGCACATCCTGCAGACTCCACAGACAGCTGGGGAGGGGAATGTGGCAGAATATTCAAGAGCCTCCTGCCTTGTCTCTGCTACACCCAACCCGCCCTGCTGGCACATTTGGAAATGCTCTGCACCCATGTGTTAGGATAAGGTGTGATGGATTAGGGATACTCAGCCTCCAAAGCAGGCTCCACCTCTCTTGCAACACAAGATGTTACAGACTGATGCAATATGTCAAGTCAAATCCGGGGTCAAACACAGCACTGGAACATTCTGAAAACTCTCACCACAGCGCATGGCCAAGGACTGCCCTGAGGGCAACGTCAGGAGTGTGTGAATTAGCCCAGGACAGATCCTCACACCTGCATCTGAGCTCTTCAGGATGTCCAAAGGCACTCGGTATCAGTATTGTACACTCACAGGGTAAGTTTGATTCTTGCTCTGTTGCTTGGGCTTCAGACTAAACAGACTGGCAAGCACTGTATCCAGAAGTGCTCTGCTATTATTATTTTAAAGTCAAGCAGCCCTTCCAGCACAAGGACAAGTTTCTGCAAGCAATCTGCCTACATTAAGGCAGCACCATGGGGTTTTTGGCAGTGATGGGCTGGCACCCAGCACTGCTGGCTGTCCATCTGCCTGACCCCTTCCTTCCAGCAAGGGTTCCCTGGAAGCAGCTCCCAAGCCCACATCAGAGCACTGGCCCTCTCCTGCTGAACCCCAGGCTGCTGCTCTGAAGACAAAGCAGTGCCCAAGGCACTGACTTCTCTTACAGCACAGGAGATGGCATTACCTGGCATCCAAGACCTCTCTGGTGGTTTGAGCACCAGCACTCCCACCTCCCCTCCCTCTGGGCACTTCAGAAGGGCGCCTGTGGAAGCTTAACACAATTACTCACAGGATTTCATTGCTGCTGAGATGAGCAGGCGTGATTCATCCTTCACTTAAAACAGTGGTAGGCTCAAGTATAAAGGCAGAGACTAGAAACCCTGGGCATACCACGAGAGATAATCACAGAGCTTCCCCCACGCTGGTGGGACAGATCCATGGCACCTCACAGGTGCCCTGAGTCCCTCTGGGGTCAGGCACACCTACAAGCTTCCCCT
Organism: Sturnus vulgaris; assembly: GCF_052056855.1. NCBI lineage: Eukaryota > Metazoa > Chordata > Aves > Passeriformes > Sturnidae > Sturnus > Sturnus vulgaris. The sequence continues at coordinate 42,689,647 of NC_142248.1, forward strand.
TTATTACACCCAGAGCAGCTGTAAGAGGGCTGATGACAGTGCCCAAAGGCAGCTTTACAAGCGCAAAAAGACATGGGGGGCACGTGAAATGGGGCAGTCACAAGCCAGAGCCATTAATGGTGAAACACAGGCATGCTGGAGGTTGCTACACTGGAGTAATCCCAAAGATGGCAAAATCCCTGTAATCTAGTTATGCATCCAAATTGGTGCGCGTGCATTTTTTACAGATACTCACATATAATCTATGTATTATTTGCTGCACTTTTATGTGGGACTCTAATCAGGAAAGAGGAGCTACACTTGAAGTGTTTCCCTGAATTCCAGAGTAATTGTTCTCCCATTTACTGCAGGAAGGGGAGAGGTGCACTGAAAAAGGCTTCGTGTGCAGCTTTTGGTATGGATGCCACGCGTTCCCTCTCTGGATGAGCTGCCAGCCCCGTCCTGTGATAGACTCCTCAGTCCCACTGGGCAGCAACACTGGAATTTGCTGGCCCTGAAACATTACTTGCTGAGTTGCTCCCAACAGAGCTCCTATTTTACCGTTGCCAGAAAAAGAGGGAAAAACGAAAAAAAAAAAGGAAAAAAAAACCCCAACCACAATGCTTCTTTTTGTGCATCCCATTGCCTGAACTCTTCAGAAGAGGCACACAACAGACTCAAGCCCCAAACGCAGGAACAAGAATCAGGGGACTGATGGAGCTAGGAGAGGTTAAAAAGCACAATCCTGTTGTGTCACTTTGGCAAAAATAGATCAATGTTGATTCAAAGCCTGATATGGAAATTAAAATGAAATCAGATTTGTGCCTGCAGCACAGCATGGTCTCAACACTGCAAGATGGAGTGAGAGTTATCCAGGATTAGTCATGCCCATAGCCCACCACAGGGCTGCTGAAGGCCCTGTCCCAGCTCCAAGCTGTCCTGGTAGCATCAGGGTTGGTCTGTGCTGCTGGAAAAGGCTCCTCCTTCCCTCAGCACACAGCACAGGTCCCCATTTCACCACTGTGTGCCACTAAGCCTGCCCTGGGGGAATGAGACAGCAGCCCTCACCAAAGTGACCCTCCTGCTCATCCCACAGCTGCCATGGAATCCCCACACCCCAGTCTTAGGAGGAATATTTCGCTCCTAGAGATATCAAAGAAAATAAAAATAAAGGTGTCCCTGTCCATGAGGATGATGTGTGCAGACTGCCTCTGGCATTGTAAGCTGTGCTGGTACTGGCAATGCCAGCAGGGCTCTGTGGGAAGGACACTCCTGCCTGGAACCTGTAAATCTGGTCAGGCAGACTTCTCCACATTCATCTGATACAGGCAAGGCTCACTGTACTCTGAGACTGACTCTAAATCCAGGGAAATCAGTGAAAAAACCCAAAAACCTCCTGTCAAGTCACTCAATTTCGAAACAGGCCTTGAGGGAAAAAAAAAAAACAAACAAAAAAACTTAACCTTATTAAGGCTCTGAATTACAGATCCAGATTTATAAAGCTAAGGCTATAGGTGCTAATCTCCTTTCTATAATGGAATAAACAAAGCTGAAGGCAGAAGTACTGTATTTTTAGACAGGATTTTAAAAAGCACCTTGCTTTGGCCTGTGGATTTCCACTGCCAAACTTACTATTAACTTTTGAGGGAGCATCCATGCTGGCCCAGCATGGCTGCTTTTGAAAATCTCACCATCTGCACTGAATTTTTATGCACAGAGAAAAGAACAGTCTCCTTGCTAGTGACACATTGTGGGCACAAAGCACACAGCCATCCCACTGCTGCACAGGAGGGGGTTCTGCCTGGTTCCCCTTGGAATAAATGAATGAATTTCCTAGGAAATGCTGTCTTGAGAGCTGTTTCTTAAAAAAAAAACAAACTGACACCATCACTGATATAATTGGCTCTTTTTTTTCTAAGACTCCAGGGAAGCTTTGGACACACTACTTTTCTGACTGCTCTGATCTCTCTGCTTTTGACCACAACAATCACTTAAATATAAAATGGAAGAGGCTTTTGAAGGAGCCTAAAAGATGGGTCATTATCCCAAGATTTAGCTTCTCATCTCATGTGAATTACTGTTGTTATTCACTCATTACAGGTGATTCACCCAGAGCTGTGTGAGGCCCAAGGATCCTGGATAAGCTGGGCAGAGCCAGGTGGAAATCCTGGCTGGGCATGCTGAGCTCTCTGCAGTCCCACTCTGACTCCTCCCAGGCTGCCTGCATGCAGGAACCAGTGACACTGACCTTTGTGCCAGGCCAGCAGGGACAGATCAGATCCCATGTGTCACCCCAAATGCCACACAGCATCCAACAGACCCCAAACTGCCCCTCAACAATGCTGGCTGGTGTTATCCCCACATCACATCAAGTGCTTAACCTTCGAGTCTCATTGGTCTGGGCTCCCTCTTCAGCTGTTCAGGGGAACAGATGCTCTCCCAAGCCACTTCAAGCCCTCCAAATTTGACTCACCAGCTGACAAGGCTACCAAAGTTCCCAAATTAGGTGCCTTAGGTGGCTGCCTGATTGCTAGTAAAGCAGCAGTAACTCAGAGCAGGAGTCAAGTGATGCTCACCTGACATGGCTACTAACTGCCTTGTTCTGTTATGAATGAAACAAATGAATCACAAAGTGAAATAAGCACTGACCCCATCTAGAAAAAAAAAATAGAAGTGGGACATGAATGAGAAAAATCTATCTTTACACTGCTCAGCCCTTGAATTTTTAGCCATTCACACATCAAGTCCCTGCAAGTCCCTTTGGCCTTTGCAACGTGTGACCATGGAGAAGGATACCCAGGGTACTGTGTGTCTATCTGGAAATATGCCCCTTGGAATATTCAGATTTTACTATTTTAGCTGTGGAAGATCTGAAGCTGTCAGGTCCCTCTTGCTTACACAGGCTCCAACTGTATGTCTTGATTATAAATCCCTTCGGGAAGAAGAAGACACCACAAATCCCCACCAAAACTTATTTCTAGTCTAGGGAGACAAGAAACATCAGGAAAAAACCTTGGTGAGTCTTGCTGAGGCACCACATCAGATCAAAACTCAGATTACAGATTTTCTACCTAGACCTCCCATGTTTACAACACAGGCCAGAACTGCACAACAGTACCTATTTTCTGTCACAATGCAAAAGTTAGTCAACTTGAAGGCAAAGTGACTTTCAAAAAACTCCTTATCTGTGCTCACTGAAGTTACACCTAGATGACATCTAAAGCACACTGGTTTTTAGCTCATGTCCTCATCAAAGTTTAGCACTCTCCACCTACAAGGTTATATTTTTATTTTGTGGCAGGAAAGCAGTTCTTAATGTTATTGACAATTCCAGTGGGTTTAGCCATCAAGTACTTCAAACTCATCTCCACAGTCAAGTACTGCTGCTCTAAGACTGGACTGCTGCTCTCAGATACTCTCCCATGAATAAATAATTGATTGAGGACTAATGGAAAACCATGGAGGCTCAGGGAAAGCAAAATGACTATACTGTCCTGAGAAAAAGGAATAAAAAGGGCATTATTTTAATACCGTCATGCTGAAATGCATCACCCACAATAGACACATTAAAGCTAATGAACCCCTGCAACTTTTCTAGATGGATTTGCAGACACAGAGCAAGAGGTGGCCCGTGTCCTCTCTGCACTTTGGGGACGTCATTTGTCCTCCATCTCTGCTCTCAAACAGACTCCACAGTGCTTTATTTCACAAATGGTTTGCAAACTTCTCCATGGTTTTGCATGAGGAATGATTCCATAGAACCTGAAAGGATCCCATGGCTGTGAGAGCACAGGACACTGTTTGTGGGGAGAGGAGGGTTGGTGTGGGTGCTGCAGTGTGCTTTGTCCTGGGCTCTTAGCAGGACAGCAACCACACCATGACACAGCAGCTGCTTTCCTATCAAGGCTATGTCCAAGAGCATTTGGAATCAGCTTCTAAACACTGGGTTACTTCACATCCCACCTTCCATTGTCCCTGTGGTGACTTGGGGAGCACCACAGTGATACAAACACACACCCATCCTGCTTCTTCTCCAACAATCCCTTAATTTTGCACTGCAGGTATTGAATCCCTGAGCTTCCCCCGCACACATCTGCATCTCCACAGCCATCCCACCCACCTGGAACTCAACCCTTGGGCATTTGGTTTGCTGTTCCCACCCCAAGCACTCGCTGGCACTACCAGCAACCATCACCATGGCTGGAATGACTCAAAACAGAGAACACCCAACCGGATGACAACGTTTATCAACAGCCTCTCATCCCTCCACGGCAACCAGGGCGGCTCTGCCCAGGCACAGAGCAGGAGCAGCCGACACCCAGGTGATGCTGGGACACAGCAGCTCTGTCCCAGAGTGATCCAAGCTGTAGGGATCAGGCAGAAACACTTTGCACATCCCCAGATGAGCCTGCCTGGCACACTTCTTTGCCAAGCGTTTCTCCAGCCCAGCTTTCCATCTCCAGCAGGAGCAGTGCACAGCCACACGGCACCTTCATTCCACAGGAGTCAGAGCTCGGCGCTGGTGACACATGACTCAAACACGCGGTGAGCCGCTCTTAATCCCAGCAGCCGAGCTCCCCTCTGTCCTCAGCTGCCCTTTTCTGGGCAGCTGCAGCTTTTCCTGGCACCTGACTGGAAACCCTGTGGCTTTTACCTCATGTGCACGAGGTAAAACATGGATTTGGGCTTAGAGCCTTCCTGCATCTTGAAAGGGAAGTGTTTGGGTTTAGCACTGTCAGCTGCTAAGGTGACACCGGGGCTGCTTTTCAGAACCCAGAGACAGCAAGATCCCTTTTTCTGGTGATTTAAGTGTCCTCCTCCAGCAGCACAGGCACAGTGTACTCAACTGCACCTGCCCTTTCATACCCTGTCCCACCTGTGCTTTTCAGTGCTGCACGCCTGGCAGGCAGTGCCCTGCAGTGATGGAGGGGGAACCCAGTGCTTCCCCACACCTTACAAAAACCTCAAAGGCAAGAGGAAGGCACAGTGTGAGGCACAGCTGCAGGCTCTGCCCTGGGCAGAAGACTGCACTTCATGTTACTCATGTTACAAACAGTTACAGGAATGGAGGCATTTCCCGGGTGCCTCTGGCCAAGCTCCCCCCACAGGACTTCAGGGAATCGTAGAAGAGAATCACAGAATGGTTGTGGTTAGAAGGGACCCGAAATATTATCTCATTCCAACCCAGCTGCCACGGGCAGGGACACTTTCCTCTAGAGCAGGCTGCTCCAAGCCCCCTCCAGCCTGGCCTTGAACACTTCCAGGGATGGGATACCCACAGCTTCTCCGGGCAGCCTGTTCAGGTGGCAGTCTCAGTGACTTCAGCCAGCCCCTCTCTTCCTTATTACACACCCCGAATTTTGCCAGACCCTGCTCATATCACACTCTGCTGCTCCCCTAGCACGGACTGAGCCATTCCTAGGATCAAGAACCACCCAAATGAGTGAGACTGGAAAAGTCTTGCCCTGCCTCCACACCAGTCCTACATGGGTCTGTCTTTGGTAAAAACCACAAGTTACTTCATGACTTTCTGGCAGCCACAATCAGCATCACCAGCCAGCGAGTGGGACGGGCTGTACACCATGAGAGCAAAACCACAGAAGGGTTAACCCTGCAGTGGACTGGAAGAAAACCTACAGTACCAAAAAAAAAACCCAGAAAAAATCCTGGGGAATTCTGGGAAAAGTCAAGGAAAAATCCAGGAATAATCCAGGAAAGATCCTGGGAAAAAATCCAGAAAAAGTCCTGGGAAATTCTGGGAAAAATCCAGGAATAATCCAGGAAAAAGTCAGAAACATCCTGGGAAAAATCCAGAAAAAAAATCCTGGGAAATTCTGGGAAAAGTCCAGGAAAAATCCCGAGAAACTCCTGGGAAAAATCCTGGGAAAATCGAGAGCTCTCAGAGTCACTGGAGACCCAGAAGCTGTGACTCGCTGGGAGACCTGCACAAAAATAGGGCTTTCAGCAAGGCCCACAGGAATTTCTGCAGGGAGATTCTTCCCCTAGAGACAGGCAAGGGAACTCGCCTCACCTTTCCCATCAGGGAGCAGATCCGATGACTGCTCTGCCAGAAGAGGAATTCACTATTGTCCGGCTGGTTGTTTCCAGTCTGGCTAAAAATGGGATCACAGGAGACTAATTGCTTCACTAGAGGAAAAAAAAGAACCAGTCTGGAGTGACGGAATTATTTTGTAGACTGTTGTTGTTTGGGTTTGTTTCCATCCTGGCTTAACGAGCATTAATGACTTCAGATGGGGGGAGGAAAGCCATTAGGGAGAACATGATCCACACAGATACCTCTGGCCCAGCACACACTTCTGTCCCAGCCAACCTCTACAGCCCTGATGGCATCCCTCCCTCCTGCAGCCCTTAAGAATGCAAGAAGGTGTCGGAGAGCAAAGGAAAATGTTAATTTTTCCCTTTTAATTGGCCTGACTGGAAGTGCCAGCCTCCCTGCAGCTCAAATACTTGAGCATGTTAGCTATGCTCGGCAGCATCTCCAGAAAAACTGCTGTCCCTCCTCAGTGGCAGGGAAACAAAGGGAAAACGTCCCAGAAGAGTGGATGCTCCTGGCAGAAAGCAGCAAAGCCCAGAGCCTGTGAAATGAAGTTTGTTTTGATTGCAGAAGCCACGCTGAATCTTCTGGGGCTCATTCTGGTGTCTGGAGAGACAGAATGAAACCCAAAGCCAAGACAGGTAATTAATGTTGAAATTCCTCCTTACATAACAGTGCTGGGACAGACACTCACTTGGCCAGTGCTATGCATGGCTGTGCCAGCACAGCCCAAAGAAAGCCTGGGAGCCAGCAGTGCCTGTGCTACACCCAGAGGCTCAAGGCACCCTTACATACTGTGGGCTTCAGGGAAATAGGGATTGTATGGGAATGATGTGCTTATTTCTATAACCCAGCTCTACTGAAGGGCAGTGGTCCTTTAACTGCATCCCCCAGGGAACAGGAGAACATCCTGAACTACCCCAAACCACAGCAAGGTCCCCAGGAAGACACAGGCAAAGACTTGGAAATATTAGGAGCTTCCCTGGAGAAGAGGTGGAGAATTTCAGCATGAGCCTGGTTGTAAGAAAGTGAAGAGAAAGCAGGGAAGGCTCTCAGGCAGTCCAACAGTGACTTCAATTACCCTGTCCTAGACATGACAGAATGTGAGAGACCCAACACTCCATGCCACATTTAACTCATGCACAGGCAACAGCCAGGCCTCCAAAGACCATCCTCTCTCTTCCACGTGTCCCCATTCCAACATCAGCTTACTGGCAATATTTGGCATTTGCTGCCTTGTTTCCTGGCCACAGGCTGATGCTGGGAAGCAGCATCCAACAGTTCTGGCAGGAACTTCTCCTGACTGTCCTGTGGCTTGGGATAACTGTCAGTCCTGAAGGATCCCAAGGTAGCTCTGAGTGGAGATGATGAGGGGCAGTAAATAGGGCAGGCTGCAAGATAGTTCCCCATTAATTTTATCACACCAAATAGCTGTTCTTCCCCCGGGGCTATCCCTGTCAGGGCAGTCACTAGTTTGAGTGAGCAGGGCAATTTCACAAGATCAAAAGAGTGTAGGGGGATCTGTGACACAGAGGCTTTCCACGCATGAATCCAACTTCAACCCACTCAAGCCACAGATAACCTATGGCTTTAGAGGTCTGAAAGCTGGTTTCCCTTTGCTCTGGCTCATTTCCAAAACCTCATGAGTTCCAAGAAGCAGCAGAGTTTAGTGCTGCCTTTTTGGAAAGCAGACAGGGAACTATGTTTCAAGCGGCTCAGTCACTGATAAAAGATATTTATTTAACAGATAAGGTGCCACAAAGGCTTATTTGGGCATTTTCTCTTTGTGTGAGGATAGGGGAAAAAAACATCAATTCAGGTGAGAGTTACACCAGTCCTATCTCAAACCCACCACCAGCAGTTCAGCTGCCATCCATGGGCTGCCCCAACTTCAACATTAACTCTGCAGTGCGAGGCATGAGCTGACTGCCCGAATCTCCCCTGGTTTGCTGCATCTCAAGCAGCACAAACGACACTGAGAGCTGTCACCCCCCTGTGGGGGCTGGCCCTGGCCCCAGAGACCCCAGCAGGAGCAGGACTGGCAGGTCCAGCTCTGGCTCCATGCTCTGTGCTGCTGCAAGGGTGGAGTGGCCGGGCAGTGCTGCCTTCTGACCTTCCCAGCGGGTGGAATACCTCTTTGGGAGCTTGGCCAGCTGGCAGGACTCACAGTGTCTCCTTGGATTTCTCATTTATCAAGGCTGGACAGAGCAGCAAGAAACAGGAGTCAGCTGCCAAGGTTTCTGCTCCCTCTGTGCTCAACGGGGTCTGAAGGTAGAAATTCTGGCCGTAAAGCTGCTGTTTGGGCACCAAGTTTCAAAATACTGCTCAAAATATATGAGTAATACTGGAATGAGGAGATCCAGCTAGGAAGAATGATTATAAAGAAAAAAAAAAAAAGAGAAGGTGCAGGAAATGTCAAAGGTTACATTAAGTTGATAAGATTGTGTCAAAATCCCCAAAGCATAGATAAGCACACAATTCTTCACTTATGGTTTAGAGATACTCAGGACTAGACCTGCAAAGCACACTAATTCAGCTTTTAGGCACGAGTCAACAAGGACATGAGACTCTGCTACATTTTCATGCCCAGGTAAATGTCAAAAGGAACGTAACAAGATCCAGAGAGGGGAGGAGAAAACCTAAAGCCTGCTTGCTAAATGTCACACACCAGCTCAGACTCAGCACAAGTGCCACAGAGTCTGGACACTGAGACACACGGCAGCCTCACCACCACAGCCCACGCTGGTGACTGGAATGTCCTTGGAGAGTCTGAAGGGAGCACTTCCTACTACTGCCCCTGCTGCCACACAGGTTTGCACATGGCATAAAGCCTCCCTGCCACCTTGCTAGCCCTGCTTTTCCCAATTTACCCCTCCTCCATCTCCCTTCCTTTTCCAGCTCAACCACCAAAGATGACGTGACCCACTCTGGCCAGGCACCATGACAAAAATGCTTCAGATCAGAAAGGCTTCAGATGTGAACACACACATCCTATTGGATACTTAGCTGTGGCAGTATGCCTGGATCAGGGATTTAGCGAGCAAATAACCTCTCCTACTTGGAAGTAATTTTCCTGATTCATGAGCACTCCCCCACCACGCTGCCGAGAGATTTGTGAAAGCAGCTCTGGCTGTTAATAATAAATTGTGCTTGTGAAACTTTAATTGATTCAGAAGAAATCAGCTCAGAGCGCAGAGGATCTCCGTGTTTCTGAATATATCACATTTGTACACACTTGAGACTTGAAGGCTTGCTCCCCTTTCCATTGTTGTCAGCTGGAATACTGCCACTGCTTCAGTGGAATAATAACCAGGTAATACAATTCTAAGATTAAATTGTGCCCTCAGGCACAGCCTCATAAAAGGGGAGGTTCTCCATCCTATTAACAGTAAAGGTGCCATGACTCAGAGGCCAAATGATGAGCAATGCTTTGCCCTTGCTCCATGAGAATAGGCCCATAAACAGCATCCTGGCCTGCACCAGCAGCTAAGGACAGGCCCCAGCACCAGTTCAGCTGGCACAAAGAGGGCAGAAATAAAGCTGTGTCAACCATCCTGCCCAGGGTACTATTGGCAGAAGAGGGAATTCTCTCCCACAGAAATTGTGACTTGTAAAACACTTATTACTGCAGCACTACCCTGTAATACTTGGAATTTTCCAGTGTGTTATTATTTTTAGTTTATATCTGTATCACTACAGGCAGCTGTGAAATAGAATCTACAGACAAGGTGTGACAATGATGCACCACTGATATTAAAAGTTGCTAGGTGGCTTTTTCCTGTGCTTGCATAAAAGCAGAGTAACCCACCTGCTCCCCAGCATAAAGAACAAGATGTAAACATTGGAATTATTGACCAAGGAAACATCAGGTGCCAATCCTGCTGCAGCTAAAAGAGTAAGTCAAATTCTCCCTGGATAACTACAGCTGTTACTGCAGGCCAAATATTTCAACATAGAGTTTCTCATTGTGTCCCTCACAAATACAGCAACTTCACTCAGTGCAACACGTTGTGATGCAAGAAATCTTCCATTTCAGCAAGTCAGAGAAGCAAATGCAACAGCGTTTTGTCAGCATAATCCTTCTTTCGAGAAGTGGTACAAAACATTTATTAAGGTTGACAGAGAGACCTTTTCCCCAGCTATATATATCAGCCCCCCTAATGCCAAGCCAGGGCTCATGTTCTCAGAGAGTGACACTGAAAGCTTCCTCGTTTTGAGATGGGTACAAAGATCAGTAAAATTACTGGATGTTAACACTGGGCAATTCTGGAGATCTCAGAGTAAATGTTTTCAAAATTTGTGAAATCATATACCTGAATGCCCTTGGTATCAGGGAACAGGTTAAAAGTCAGATGAGCAGTTCTGGCTAAAAATATAACAGTAATATTTAGGGGCAGTCTTTAAAAATAAATTTTAAGTAACATAAAATATATTTCAGATTTTATGTTTTCTCCTTCTGGTGATCTTTATGGCTTTAAAATAGAATGAAGAGAGCAGGAAAGACAGAAAACCAGTATTTTTGTAGAAAAGTTTCTTAGTTTCTAGTTTCTAATCTAAATATTCCCAGGTACTCTGGGACTTAAAGATTGAGCCTAATTCTGGTTTCTATGTCTCCTTTCTTTGTGAACATGCCTGCAATTGTTACACATAGCTATTTCTTAATTGCATCTGCATGCTCTTTAATTGTGAAATGCCTCCATGAGGATGTATTAGTCACAAAAGGAATGCCAGAACAGAACTCGCATCTAATCACTTATCCCCTCCACAGATGAGCAGTACTGTTTATTTTTATTGTACCAGCATTCTGAAACAACACCGAGCTCTCATTGCAAGCATTCACTGAGTCTATGCCTCTAAGAGTTCACGTTTTTATATGCAAATGTAGCAGCTACACCAAAAAAAGAGTGAAAGTGTGAGAGACTGGCATTCAGGCAAAGGTTCTCCAGCTTTGGGGCAGGTGGATGAACTACACAAACTCTTGAGGCCCCTTCGAGCTGAGTTTTTTAATGATTTATACAAACTCATTATGTGCAGGGTTTGCAGGTTTCAAATCAGTCCCTTTAAATAACCATAAAGGAAAAGTAGACACTAGCAGAGCCAACAACTTCTGTAGGCTATTCAGTAGTCCTTAGTCATGTGGAAAGTTCCACCAAAGTTCACAGACGATATACAGTGGAGTCAATGGGGCACAGAGATCTGATATGTGGATCTCAAAACAGGACTGCTCTTCGTAAGCATAACTGTAAATCAGGACTAAACTGTCCTGCACTCTGACTGATTAAACATGACATGGAAACGTGAGAGGCTGCGGTTTTTTTTTCCTCTCTGCACTTTCCATTTGATCAAGTGCAGAGAAACAACCCTTTAAGCAGTGCATGCCAGAGGCTGTAAAAGAGCCCATCTCACAAGCATGCAACAACCACATCTGAGTGGAAAACTCTGTGGAAGATGCACTGTCTAGAAGCACAAATCAGTCTACACGAGCTGTTGACTGTCAGATAAGATAGTCACAGACATCACTACACTCCTGACCCTCAGAGACATCCCTTTATGTTTTCTAAAGCTGAATGGAGTGTTTCCAGACACTACAGCATGAAAATTCCTCTTCTACACTAAGCAGTTGTTGTAGGGATGGGATTGCTGGTGGGTTATTCTGTGCCAGTTTGCAGCTTTTAGCTGATTTGCTTCACTCATTCACCAGATAATCAGCTTATATTTCATCCCTTCTGTTGCACTCAGAACACAGCATATCCTTCATTTTGCTCTGCTTACATTTATATCCACTCTGGTCTTTGAGGCCCCAATCTCACACAGCACTGAGCCTCGGAGCTTTCCCAAACAGAGTTCTTGAAGTGACAGCGAGCAGATCCCATAGCTGAGGTTATTGAGACTCACACCACTGTGAGTGCCATTTCGGCACTGGTTGTTCTCCATCCTTTCCTCAGATGCAAACAAATCTGCCCACACAGAGAATCCATGGGGAAGAGAGGCATAAAATACATCAAATCAGCAAAGATTACCTACAGAGCCATTGACTGTAGCACATTCAAGCAAAAACTTTCACTGAGCAATAAAACAGTTTGGGTTGGAAGACACCTTAAAGATCATCTCATTCCAACCCCCACTGCCATGGGTAGGGACACCTTCCCTGTCCAACCTGCCCTTGGATACTTCCAGGGATGGGGCATCCACAGCTTCTCTAGGCAACCTGTTCCAGGGCCTCAGCAGCCTCACAGTAAAGAATTTCTTTTCAATATCTAACCTCAATCTACCCTTCTTCAGCTTAAGGCCATCCACCCTTGTCTTATCACTGCATACCCTTGCAAAAAGTCTCTCTCCAGCCTTCTTAGATATTGAAAGGCTGATATCAGGTCTCCAGGCTATGAGGTCTTTCTCTTTCAGAAAAGCTTAAAAACACCTCATTGAACCCAAGGCTTATCTTTATTTGCCCAGAAAACAAAGCTGTGTGCAGCACCTAAGCAAAGCACCAGTAATCCTTGGATAGCCCTGGATTGCCCCCCAGCCAGGCAGTTTGCCTTGCAGAGCACTGCTGCTATCAGTCACAGATCCAGTTCAGCTGCTCATTTACCTCCCTGGGGGAAGCCCCTTGACTTCAGGGGAAACAAGATCTGGCTCCAGATGTGAAAAAGGGCATGAGATGAGAATAAACAAAATCGCTAGTTGCAAAAATAAAAAAACACCAAACAAAAAAACAACAAACAAAAACCAGCAAAGAGTGAACGTAAGGGATCCTACACTGTCTTGACCCATGGAAAAAGCAAACAGCACACTAATAAAAGTTGCTCTGTTAACAGTGGCTGTATGCAATTAGGAAAGGCATTCAGCTTCTGTTTTCAGCACGTAATTTTTAATTGATTTTGCTGAAAGAGACCTTAGTGTTGTTTCAGTTAACAGGAGTCTTTCCAGCAAAACTGGTCTCTGTAAAAGGCTTATGTAAAGCTTCCTTCAAGTGTCACAGGCTCATTGTTTGAACTGGCAGGGAATTAACCTGTTGCAAAAAAAGCCCATTCTCTATAAAAGCCAACAGTCATGAGACACACAGCTGCAGACTTGATGGGTCTTCTCCACAAAGAAAAGGTGATGATTGCAGAGACCTGGCCAGTATCCTGCAATCTTTCCAGATCCCAGAGGAGAAAGTTTTTCCCTGTCATAAGAAGTGCCTCACACACTAAGGAGAAGCTCTCAGGCAACACACAGAGGAGTGAACACTGCCTGTTAATAAGCTTATTTTATTTTCCCCAAGAGCTGGAGTTCAGCCCTAAGGCCAGACCACGTTCTCATCTGGAAAACTGCATAATTATCTTTTGCCTTCCAAAAGGACCACACATTCTATGAAACACCATCGAGTCACAGGACCAGCACACCAGAGCACAGGGATTCTCTGCACACCATCCCACATCCAGAGGTGTGACAGGGAACCAGCAGACCCCCACCATCTCCAGAGAGGTCAGCTGCATTAGAAACATAAATAGAGACACAAAGGCAGTGAAATGAGCTGACCAGCACAAGCCCTCAGGATAAAAACAAGGTACTTCAGCCAGTCAATAACCAGTCCTTCTCACTTTTAGCTCCTCTGGCTCCTGCTCAGCTACATTACCTCCATGTTACAGCACCTGTAGCCTTAAGGATGGACCTGTCCCCATGCTGTGCCAAGCAGTGAGCTGGGGCATGGAGGTGTCCCTGTTGTCCAACTCTGCACCTCAGGCTGGCAAAACCACCACTGAAGTACAGGGTGCACAGGTGACACTGTGTCCTGCAGGCTGTATCACCTCTGCAGGTAGTGGAGGTTTGTTCTGAAAAGAGACCCTCTCAGCCCAGGCTTCCTGCTAGGGAGACATATTTGCAGAGAGAGAGAAAGGTTTGTCATAGAAATTAAGGCTGTGCCACTAGGCTGGGCTGACTGCTTTTTGTTGCCTTTAGAAAGATCCTACTGGATTTTGCTGTAAACCTTGAAGCCTCTTCCTCTAAAAAAATCCAACCTCACACCAACCAAATTTAAAGAAATACTTGCATTTGCCCTCAACACACAAGTAGGTGACCTTGGCATGTGAATCCCAAAGCTGTACATCAGCCTGTGCCAAGCTCTGAATTTGAGGGCAGCAGGGCAGACCAGCCATTCTTACAGTAGTGCTACACAGAAGGAAATGCCCTGCTTTTAAAATAAACCCTTAGAGTCATTCACTATCTCTTTGCTTTTTAGCAGACTGTGAGTGGACCAGCTCTCTCGTACTGAGTAAGCCACTGTGCAAGCTAATTCTGCTCAGATATGCTGCTTTGTTTTGTTTCTGGCATGCACAGAAACCAAAATACGCTTCCTCTACCCTGGGAACTGCTGAACTGGAAAGTGAAAGTCGGCAAGAGCTGGCTCAAGAAAAATAGCACATACTGCCATTAGAAAAAAATGACAAACCAACCTATCTATCTGTAACAGAGCCCAGCACAGTAATTTCCTTTAGAAATAATCTTAGAGAAAGCAGCAGTGCACAAATATTGTCCTGTAAGCAAAGATTTTATTTACAATAACCATGACTATTACCTAACATTTTCCTGGCAGCATCCAGCATGAGCTGATCCCAAATACCCAAGTCCTTGTCCCACTCCTCTGTGGTGAGGGGTGCACTATACACTGTGATGTGACAAGTAAAAAGATTGTTTTCATGTCTGGATGCATTCCCCTGTATGATGGGCTAAGGAACCCCCCTATACTTGCTGATTTTTTTTTCAGGAAGCAACTGTAAGTAGGTGCTGCTAAGTTGACATCTAAACCTCAGCTCAGGGCAAGACAGAGACCTTTGCTTGGTAAGGCCAGAAAGCCATCTTTCCTTTGTAGTGCTGCAAATGAAGACAAAAAAGAAAGGTTTTTGAAACTGAAAGCTCTCTTTTAAAGAGCCCCAAATACATGCAATGTATGTTTATAGGACTCCTATTCTGGCCACAGCTTAGTAACAAAAAAGGAGGAGCAAAACAGTAACAAAATGAGGAGCAAACTCACTGAAAATTTCAGCTGAACCATGAAAACCATCCCATGAGAGAACCAATCCAGCTGTAAGCCCAGTTTTAAAATTAAAAATCAGATATAGCCAAAATGCATAAGCTGCCTCAGAACCCTATTCTCAAGGACTTACAGTAGCAATTGCAAAAAATATTGCTCTACAGCTATTTCAAATGGCTTGTGTGTGGCTGAAAAAGGAATCGATGAACACCTGATTTGAGCAGCCAGCAGCCCTGTCCTGCCAGGCCACAACAACAAGTTTCAGCTACTTCTTGATGAATTTGCAGTGCTGTTTCTCAAACCTCTCTAGCCTTTCAAAGAAGAAAAAGCTCAGCTTTTGGCAGGACTTGTGGCAAATGCAACTTGACTTACCAGGAGAACACTATTGCACTGGTGAATGCAGATTGAGCAGATTCTGCTCAATCTGGAAGGAGGCAAGGAAAAATATAGTATTATTAAGTTAAGCCCAGAAGAAAAACAAATGACACAGAGTATTCTAGGCCAGCAACTCTCTTCCTCCACTGACCCTGGAAATCCAGAAAGAAGACATTTTGAAGAGCCTGTGGTAAAGTCCTTTCTGGTCAGGCTATTTCTGGTGTCTCTGCCCCCTGCTCCCTAAGCAAGCACTCACATTCTTATCATACAGTCTGATCCAAACTCTCTTACACATGTGCAGTAACTCCATCCTAAATATCCCCTTCTATCCTGCACACTCCCTCCCAGAGCCTGGTGTTTGTGACCTGACAGAAGCAACCTCAGCTCAGCACAGCCCCAGCCAGCAGCTCTCTCCTATTCCAGAACTCCAACTAATTATAAGAAACCAAGTCACCCAGCCCCCTGCAGATCTGCCCTGTGAAGCTGAAGCTACCTGACTCCACAGCTTAACCAGTTTCTCAACAAGATCAAAGCCTGTGCAGTTGTTCCAATTACTCCTCCAGTTTCTATCATGAATTACAGCAGCACTTGAAGAGTGCCAAAACCCAGAGGGATCAGTTACTCCTGCCCTGTGACAGGCAGCAGGCTGGGGCAGACAGGACAAGCTGTAAGCACAAGGCATTACATTATGCACAGACCCAGTTTTGCTGCTGAATGATTGACAATAACTACTGGATGTCATTATTTTAAGGATAATGTCATTTGTGTAATTATCTGGCAGGGTCTCTGCTCAGCGGCTGGCATTATTCACAGGGGAAGAATTAGACTGAAATCCAGCTGTAGAGTAAGGAGATTTGCTATTCTATACAGACAATCACTGTGCTTTAGGAGCTTGATACATAGGGCATATATCACTAGTCATCTTCAGGCTCTCAGGACATGGAGAATATTAAAATGACGCTCCTTCTCTATTTCACTGTGCCATATATGTCACATGAGTTCATACTTTAAAATATTTTAATATTCTCTGTCCTTACCTGACCATCTGTTTCTTACTGGACCTCAAGCTAGGAAGAAACAGAGAAGCTGCTTTTACTTGACTGATCCTATCATCTCCTCATCAGATAGGAAGGTGCCCCTTGCACAGCCCCCAGCCCTTTAGCCACTTTATCTCTCAGCTATTCTGGTTTTCTTGAGTTCAAACCTGAGTTTATCTGTCATGGGAGGATGTCCTACTGACAGGCTTAAACTAGGTAAAGTCCCAAATCAGATGACATTTGGCCCAACCCACAGAGATGGCATTAACAGAGCTGGACTGGGATTGGAACTGGTCTCATCCTGCACCCAGCTCTGAATCCCAGCAGTACAACTGTAATCAAGCAGTGCTGGCACGCCACAAGTGGGACTGAGCAGGGCTACAGCTACAGCTACAGCTTTGCTACTGAATTCCAGGTAACAGCATTCCAGAGAAAATAACAGCCTGTTCCTCCTCCCCAGCGCTCTGGGCATGAGGATGACAGAGGTGTTCTGTGAAATATGGCAGAAAGAAACCTTTCTGTACAACCAGACTGTCTCAGTGCTGACACCTGCCAGTTGTCCTGCTCCATCCCAGAAGAGGCCTTGCTCTGCCTCTGGGGCATGAGGGAGGATGCTGGTCCAGTGGTGATGCTGGCCCAGGGAGGGCTCTGCACGGCAGCCTGGCTCTGATCCATGCTGGGATTATTGATTGCTCTATGTCTTTATGCTTGAGCTGACAGGGGAGCACTTCAGCAGCACAGAAAGGAAAAAATATAACCAAACTGCCCCCCTGAGTATGGAAAAATTACAAATAACAAAGGAGAGCTATGAATGGGAAATAGCTTCCTGAGAACAACCTTGAGACCCCAAGTGGACGCATAGAGGCAACAATGCTCCAATTCTGTTGCAAACACAAAGATGCCAGACAGGACAGGAAGCAAAAACTGCTGTAGGACCATGGCAGGAATGAAAACACTTTTAGTGGCTGAGATGAGTGACACTGAATAGGTATGTGAAAGAGATAGGGTTTAAGCACAGTTACTGCAGGGAAGCAGAGGCTTTGGTGTGACCAGAATGTATCAGCCTTGAAATAACATGGCACACTGTGGCAAAAGCAACAGATCCTTACATTCACCTCACAGAAGATCTGGGAAGGTTTTATTTAATGCCTGCCCAGAAATTTCACTCCCTCCTGGAAAGTGGTGCACCTTGGCCAACGTGCAGAGGGAATGTGGCGGTACCGTGATCCCTGCTGACAACTTGTTCCTGGTGGGCAGCAAGTGACACTCCTTTATTCAAGCAGAAAACTCCAGCTCTCACCTCAGCTGTGGGGTTCAGACAAGGGGAAGCAATGAACACAGAGCTCACCGGTAAATGATGCCTCTGCGATGGAGAAACATGAGGGCTGAAATAATTTCTGCAGCGTAGAACCGTGCCCGATCTTCGTCGAAGCGCCGCGACTTCTGGATGTGGAACATCAAATCCCCGCCGTTGACAAACTCCATCACAAAGAACAGGCGATCCTACACACAGGCAGACACAATAAACATGAACACCATTAACCACATCCTCGCCCAGGCTTGGGAAAGTCTTAGTAAAACTATTATCTCCCAAAAAAAACCCAGATTAAATAAGCGTGAGAGTGTGTGGGGGGAAAGGTTGATTTTTTCAGGAAAAATCAAATCAATACCAGGAAGACCTGTTAGTACCTCCTTGCCCTGCACTCCTACCAAAAGTTTTGACCCCAGTTGTAAAATGAATTCCTGTTAACATGTGGATTGGGCATATAAATAACTGTGTGCTCATCAGTAATCAGCTCCCACTGGGTTTCTCTGAGTTATCCTTACCCTCAGTCAGCAGGGAATGATACCCCTTCATCAGTACTCTAAGTTGAGCGGCACAACAGAAATTTGCAAAAAATCACTCATTCCCTAGTAAACACCTCAGATCTCTGGGGAAAGCTGCTCCATAACACAATGTACATAACCAGACTGCAGGTTCACCACAACAGCACAACATTGTCTCGAGGATATCCCAATATTATTTCTGGAGAATGTGGGCTGCTTTCCAGGATGGGATTTCCTGCCATACACTTGCATGGCAGCTGCTTTTTGGGCCCTCAGGTTCCAGCTTTCCTCTGATTAACCTGCAGATACCTCTGGGCAATAAAAGAACTGATAAGGATGAAGTATAAATAAAAGTTTCTGCTGAGCAGAAAAGCAACCTGCTTGATAAAGTTCAGTTCATTAACCACAGCTGTTGGTCTCTGAGGTTTCTTTTTTGGCTTTGTTCTGGCTTTTTCAAAAGCCTGCAGATAGGGAGGCACTTGCTTAAGCTGTGTGCTCAACAGTGAGTAGGGGTTTCACTTGATTGTGAGAGGAAGGACACAGAGAGATTTGGCACAAAAATAAACCCTGGAATCGTTGCAGCCCAGTTCAAAAATTTCTCTCAGCAATTGTTTCAGGACTTTCAGTATTTGTTGTTTCAGTTTTTCTCTGAATATCAGGAACAAGCAGGCATAGAATTCAACTGAGATCAGCCAGGCTTTTAATGGTAATATTTGCCCTTCTTTCCCACAAGCCTCTTTCCCAGGTCTGATGTTAATTATCTACAAGCTACTTTTAAACCCTCTCAAAGTGTAAGAGGATAAGCATTGTCGTGCTCCACTTTCTGGCAGCCAGCCAGCTTGAAATGACTACTGGTATTAACATCTTGAGATGCACACGGCAGAAGAAAAACAACCAGAAATTCCCTCATTTCTCAATGGACATGAGCAGGAAAGGAAATGGCTTGTAACACGTGGGGACAGCTTGCTTTGCATAGCCAGCTTGCACTCTGCCCAACAGCTCCTTCTGGGCTCCTTCCAGAAGGTAAAGATCATTAAATCATAGAATCATCTGGGTTGGAAAAGACCTTTAGAGACCATCAACCACTAACCCAGCTCTGCCAAGCCCACCACTAAACTATGTCCCCAAGTCTACACGTTTTTTAAATACCTCCAGTGATGGTGACTCCACCACTGCCTTGGACAGACTGTTCCAGGCACCTTGACCACCCTTTCGGTGAATAAATTGTTCCTAATACCCAGTCTAAACTTCCCCTGATATAACTTCAGACCATTTCCTCTTACCCTGCCCCTTGCTCCCTGGGAGCAGAGCCTGACCCCCACCCTGGCTGCCCCCTCCTGTCAGGGGGTTGTAGAGAGTGAGAAAGTCCCCCCTGAGCCTCCTCTTCCCCATTCTCAGCCCCTCCAGCTCCCTCAGCTGTTTCTCATCAGACCTGTGCTCCAGACCCCAGCCCAGCTCTGCTGTCCCTCCCTGGACACACTCCAGCACCTCTCAATGTCCTTCCTGCAGTGAGGGTCCCAAATTGAATGCAGAATTTGAGGTGCAGCCCCACCATTGCTCCCAGCACTCTCCCAGCACTACTGCAGCACCAAGGCCATGTGTTGAATGCTATCTCCAGTCCATATAAACAACCACTCTGTCTTTGTGAGAGGGCACTGAAAGACACCCAAGCTGGCTTGGCTAGGCAGCAGTCTGAGCCAAATCAGCATGAACTGTGCAAACCCATCACCAGCCTTGGCTCTTCAGCCCTCATCAGCTCTCTAATGCCACATCTCCACTGCAGATGGTTAAACTCAGCCTGGCTGTGCTGTGCCTGCCTGTTCCTCCAGCTGCAGCACAGGTATCACCTCTGTCTCGCCAGTCGGGCCGGCTTTTACATCTCCTTGTTATTCTTTCCCACCTCCTTCCTTGCTGATCTCTCCACATGACACATGCTTATCTAGCCCAGCTTGTCCAGGCATCTCCTCAAGCCCATACTTAAAAAGAAATCCCTCTTGCCAGATCCCCAACAGGAAGCAATTTAATTTACCAGCAGCCTGGTGAGGGATGGTGTGTGTATTTATGTGATACATATGCCTGTATAAACATGCATGCACTTAGGTGAACACACATGGATTTTCTACTCTTTCCTTAAAGGTGACCTTCAGGAAAACAGAATTAACACTTCCTATCTTAAAACATGTATGGCCAGCTTCTCCAGAGCAGGCAAAACTCCACAGCCTACCTCAGACTTCTGGCTGTACTCATCTTTACTATGATGCTTACTACTTCTTTCTCAAATGTTCAGGTAAGCACCAAAGAGCTGATTTTAAAATTCACATCACTGCTGCCATGGTATTATCAGCTTTTTTCTAAAAATTTGCTTTTGCTTTAGACTAACTGCAAACCTGAGCAAGTATAATTGCACGTGTTATGTGGTCACACCCACCCATGGCTCATCTCACTGGTCAAGCATAGATACAGAACTTTGGGTTACTCTGTCTTGTTTTTTATTTATTTATTTTTTTCAATTTATTTTAAGGAGGTCCAGCTTATTGTCTGCCCAGTTTCCTAGCACTTAGGAATCCCATACGGCTGCTGAAGAAAAGACCAGGATGGATATTACAACTGGTTTATAATGCAGCATTTGTGCACTGGTCTGCTACATGTCTGGCAACAAGTATTTGGAAAATCAGCACTAATGACCATCCTTTGGGGAAAAGCAGGTAAAAGCCAGGCAAGGCCTTCCATTTTTACTCTTAAGGAAGACCATCATCTTGCAAAACTGCAAACACCAACCACTCTCCTAGAATCATTAAGAAGTAAAATAAACAGTGGTACCCTACTTGGGAGAAAAAAAAAAAAGGAGGAGGGGAAGGAAAGAGGGGGGAAGGAAAAGAAAAGAGGGGGAAAGAAGGTGAGAAGAGGGGAGAAGAGAGGAGAAGAGGGGAGAAGAGGGAGGGAGATGAACAGAAAAAAAGAGGAAAGAAGAAAAAATAAGGTAATTTGCGGCCAGAAGAGTGAGACTGAGTAAATAACTTAAGAAGGGGCCAGGAAAAGTAAATCTTAAAAGAGCAGATAGTTCAGACACTTGCAAATTTGACCTAAGAGTCAGTTACGTGTCTCCTCCTTTCTTGGGGACTACCAGTGGGAATTAGGAGGAGTTGAAAGCTGGATTGTTTTTTTGACAGGGCCCAATGCTGAACTCTTCACATGTCTATTTTTCTATTGTACTTTGCCCAGAAGTCTGCCTGATTTGGTATCTCTGTTTGACGTGGTAAGAAAGGAGCATTTGAGTCAACAGGAAATAGTGACACGAAAGGCTTCACAGCAAGTGGCAGCCACAGGAGGAAATCACATTGCACCACGCCTGGACTGAGATCAAGATTAATAAACTTTCAGAGCAATTGTTACTGTAAATTAAAAAAAAACTTGGAGGAAACATAAAATAAAATTTGGAGGAAATAAACACAAAATAAAAAATTTGGAGGAAAAAAGTCCATGGGATCAGGAGGGTTTATTTCAAGGCTGGCCTACATGTAGAGATTACTCCTGTCAGTTTTCACACAGGAGAGCTGTCTTTTTTATTTTTCTTGGCTTTTAAAAAAAATATTTATTTTAATTTCAGTTTTCTATCCCTATTTCTTCACCTATTGGCAGAGCAAGGGCTGTTGGAAGCACAGCAATGGTTGACAGCAGCTACATATACCCATTATATTATATTTGTTCATTGTCTTTGGGGGCTTTGTGGGGCTTGAAGGAAGTCTCTGGCTGCAAGAGCCACTAAGAAGGACAATCCACACACTGGTTACTGCCCCTTGCAAGCACTAAAATGCATCTCAAGCATCACTAGCCCTTTGTCCTCACCAGCTCTACAGACTGTTTTGGATCCTTTCACCTTTCCTCTTTGTCATCATAGGAGAAGAAAAAAAGTCCAGATTTTATTTAAAAAGCATCCTTTTGCTCCCTGTACCCAAAAAGGACAGTGTGATAGCCAACTTTTACTCTCCTCTACTTAAAAGTCACAGCTGATGTCCATGTACAACCTACACAAGACCAAAGACCTCCTGGGACCTTATCACCAATCACAAGGGTCCAATTTTTTCCCACAAAATATCAGCCTGGCTCAGAAATTCCACTTAGTTTGGATTTTATATTGTTGGAAATAATTAATGCACACAACTTCTTAGAAAATCAGCTTTGGGCTCAATCTGAGTTCACTGAAGCCAAAGGGCTTCCCCAGGAAAACAGTCATATTTCCCTGTTTTGGTAGATTATGCTTTGCAGAGCAGAAGGGAGGCTTTCCAAATCCTCCCCAAACAGAGACAGCTGTGTCACTGCTTCCCAGAGAAACTTTATTGTTTCCAAAAAAGAGTAGCAGGGCTTAGGGAGCTTGCAAGCAAATTATTACAAGATAATTACAAGAGCTGGCAGACTCTCTCGGTGTTCCCAATGTTCTCCCTTCGTGGTCCACAACCCCCACACAAAGCAAATCTGCCCTAGGTCTTGCTGAGAGCGAGCAAATAAACCGTGATTTCTCAGTACTGGGCTCCAGAAAGCCACATGTCCAACTCCCCAGCAGTGCAAGTGGCCATCTGTATCTGGGTCAAGACATTGCACAGCACAGGATCTGGAGGAGGAATAAGAATGAGGTTTGTAACTGAATATTTATTTCTGTAGGACTAACACAGTCATGGCCCACTCTTAGATGCTGCTCTGTGAGGAAATGCCCACCCTCCATATCCAGGCCTCCACAGAACCGAGGAATTCCTTTGGAAATGCTTTGCCTCCCTCACTGTGGTTCTTCAACATCCCCATCAGGGAAGCAGAGGGGCAGGCACTGATCTCTCTGGTACCCACTGAAGCCAAGGGAATGGCCTGAAGTTGTGTCAGGGAAGGTTTAGGTTGGATATCAGGAAAAGGTTCTTCTCCCAGAGGGTGGCTGGGCACTGAACAGGCTCCTCAGGGCAGTGGTCACAGCACCAAACCTGACAGAGCTCAAGGAGGGTTTGGACAATGCTCTCAGGCACAGAGAGTAACTCTTGGGGATGGAGCTGTGCAGGGCCAGGAGTTGGACTCAGTGATGCTGATGGGTCCCTTCCAACTCAGCATATTCTATGATTCTATGATTCCATACCCAGCCCTTCACAGAATACACAGATTCTATGAAATCCTGTTGGAAATGCCTCTCCTCTATACCCAGCCCTGGGACCAAGGCAGCCCTGCACCCCCACGAGCTACCTGCTGCCCCGAGCTCCAAGGGTTAAGGAGAACAGGCTCTCCAGGGGGGTTACACATGGTTTCAAATCCAGGGAGGATCACGGGTGTCCTGTGAACAGCCTCACCATGAAGCAGTCACCACAACAACCCTTGCACAAACCATGTGTGTGAGCACGAGAGCAGACCTAATGAGCTCAGCCCCGAATTTCCAGACAAAGCCACCCTTGCCTGACTGCAACAGAGCAAGGCAGAGACTGATGTCAGGTGAAGACTTGGTCCTTTGATTTCAAATCACAGCAATTACATCAAGGAACACCTTTGCCCCATGCTGGCCCAGATGGAACCCCATGCACGTGGCCCAGGACTCCCAGACAGAGAGGCAGCAGGTTTTACAGCCATCTGCTCACCCAGCAGTGCTGCTCTGTTGAGCTGTTCTTCCTCCCTGCTTCAGTGGCTGCAGAAGTGCCTGCCAGCCCCAGGAACCACTTCTGCCTCAGGGAACCAAGCCACAGACAGCTCTGGGGTTACCCAGATGAGGGCTCACTGTGTGATGCAGCTGAAAGACTAAGAAAGGGAAGGTTTCTTTCTTCTGCTGGTTTTGTGTGGTTTTTTACGCTAGGAGGAGGTGCAGTGAAACCAACTGAGAATGGGCATAAAGGTACATGTGATGTCTCCTCCGGGCTGGGCAGCTGGTGAACACATTTCTGAGAATTTCAGGTCACTTCCCCATACCAGGCTCGTTTTTAGGTCCTTTAATAAAGTCACCAACCATAGTCACAGCCATGTAAATGAGGCAGTTATCACTGGTTATCACCCCACCACACTCTGCTCTCTGACACTGCTCACAGGCAGTGAGCAGTGCACCACGAGGCTCCCGGTGAGGGAGGCACACACACATCACCCAGAGAATCATAAATGGGCTCTTGTCACTTGTATAAATAAACTGCAGGATCCCTCGGGGTGAAGGCTGCCCTGGCACTCGGGTGCACAATGCAGCATCAACACCAAGCTCATTCCAGAGGAGCCCAACCACAACAACCACAAACCAGGACAAGCTGAGAGGAGTTGTGGGTTCCCATTTGCCCCAGGGAAAAAAAGCCAAAACAAATAAGCCCAAATCTAACTGCATCCTCCAAATTCCTGCCCCTATTTTCTTAACCACTTGGCTGACATTTCAAGCTCATACAGTGGAGAGTTTTTGTCACAGGCAAATTCAGTTATTTGTCTGGAACAATGCATCTTCTGGGGTATTCAACTGAACCATACATGCATCCTTCCTCCTCATCTCCTCCCTGCAAGACAGGCTAATTCACAGCAGTGTTACATTAATAGCTCATCTTTTCACTAGAAACTTTTACACAGCATATGTGCCAAAGGATAATTATCCTGTTCACCTGTTATCTGTTCCATTTGAAACAAGACCAGACCTAAATTAGAAAAAAAATCCAAAACTCAGATAAGACAACCAATTATGTACAAAAAATGTATCATTTTTTATCCCAATTAAAAAAAGACACTTTGAGCGTCATTAGAATGAAATATTAAAAGGATACAAAACAAATTGAAAGAAGAAGCAACGCAAAATCTTCCCTCTCCAACCTTTTAAAATGGTAAAGAAAACTACATTAATACTCTTTCCCACATGAAAGATTTTAAAAATTCAAAGGACTGACTGAACTTAGAGGGGAATAAATTGAGAAATAAGGAACTAGAGTGTATGACACTAGAGACATTACCTGTTAATCAAAGATTTATAGGTTATCTGCAGCCCTCAGTTGGCTGCTGGCATCTTGGTGTCTCAGAAGAGAATAGCCCTGTAAATACCATGCTTTTTTTACAGCTCTCAATTCAAAAAGGCTACTGAATTTGGTCTTTTCAGTTTAAGAGTGACCAACCTGCAACAACTCTTCCTATTTTACAAAATACTGAGCTCTGCAATATCTGCTGGCTCAGTCAGAGCTAAGGAAGGCTAGAGACCTCTACGAGCTCATCCAAGAGTCTTCACAAAAATTAAGAGTGCCAAAAGCCACCCAAAAGCCACTTGGAAACAGCTTGCTGTGAGGATTTGTGAATCACCTTCTCACCTTAAACATCACCTGGAAAGCAACATGGATTCAAAGAGACTGAAACCTAAAGCACCACTGGCTCACTCCTCACCTTAGTTACCTTTTCTCTGAGCTTAGATTGTCTTTGTTTTTTATTTCCCCTTCCTCCTCAATACTGACTGGCACCTGCTCGCTCAGGGCTGCTTCCATTTTGATCTCTTTTTATACCACAACTTCCTTGATTTTAAGGACAAAAAAATATCAGTTTCACATACTGTGGCTAACCGTAGGCAACACACTCGGCTACCCTTGCCCTGAGCTTGATGATTTGTCCAAGCTACAGCCACTGCAGACAGAGACAGGCATTTATATCAGCTTCATGAAAATGCAAATATCCAAAGTCCCTCAACCATCTGGGGTCAGAAAGTTCCACTGGGGAGCTGTGACACGCCGATGGCAGCTGACCCTTCCAACCCTCCAGCTCATGTTTTCACCTCGGCTCGCATCGCCTCAGCGCGCAGCCCAAGCGTGGACATCCAGCAAAGTTCACAGATTAGAGTCAGAAAGGTCAGCCTGATCTTGTTTCACCTCCTGCCTGAAAAAAAAACAAAACCCTGGCCTCAAATGTTCGTGCAACGAAGTGAGCACTGCAAGGTGTCACTGCAGGTGGCAGAAAAAGCCGAGGCTTCCCGAGCAGGCCGCGGAGGCCTCGCACGTCAGGTTCACTGACACTGGAACCAGCAAACACATCAGGGGGTTTTGGTGGCTGTGAACACTGTCAAACCACAGGAAGATGTGCTTTCCACCAGCCTGCCTTTATTCTGTGCCAGACAGGAGCCAGAGGAAAGCAGAAACTGGCTGTGCCTGATGTGGTCACAGAGCCAAGGTGAGGGCACCATGGCACACACCTGCAGGATCTGCACTGGAGAGGGAAGGGACAGAGAGGAAATTCCCCTGAACCTCCCTGTCCAAGAAGCCACCAAAAACCCACCTGCCATTCCAGGTAAAGAACAACTCAAGCTCCTTCAAGCCTGACTTGCAGAGCCTTCCAGCAGAGGGGCTTGGGGATAACATGGGTGTCAACTCTCAAGAATAAGAGAAAAAATCTCAGTGCCTGCAGAAAAGCATCCAGGACATGCATTTGGCTGTCACGTGAATGCACACATGGAGCTGTGCCTCCACAAGATGCCACAGAGGGAACACTGAGGGTTCAGAGCCTGGAGTGGATCAAAGCCATCCTCCTTGCTCCCAAAGGGCTCCCTCCCAGTGCCTTTCAAAGAGAACATCAGAGGCCTCACTGCTTTCTGAACGCCCACCAGCACACTCCAAATCTGTGTCAGGGCACTTGTTCATCTCCCAGAGCCCCAGGAAAGCTGCTACTGCCTCTCCAGCTTCCCTCACCTCTGCCACACTGAGACCTGCCCTGTGCTTCACCCATCTGGTGACACTGGTGGACAACCAGGCTGATGCTGGAGATCCCCATGGGGAACCATGACCGAGGACTGCCCTGGACATACAAGGGAACTGAGACCTCCCTTGTGGCACCTGGGGGCAAGGGGTGGGTGAGCTGCCACCTCTCAGTCCCACCACTTTGGCTTGTGGGCCCTCACTTGAAAATGATGCCCCTGTTAAAGGCTCCAGTCAGCTCTAACACTTCCTGGAGGTGAAATACAGGCTCATCTCCCTAAACAACTGGGTGACCCATGAAAAGATGACCACACTGACTCTGGCAGAACTGCCTGAGTGCCCCAAGATCCAGTGGAGGTGCAGAGAAGCCTTCCCCTTCCATGCTGAGAGCACGACATCAGCCCTCAGCCAGTAATGGGGACAAAAAGCTGCGTGCCAAACAGCAGGCTGCCCTCGTAAAACGGGACCAGTTCCATGATTGGTCCATGATGGAGTCCCAGGCCAGTCCTGCTGGCTCAAATAGCACCCTGCTCATTATTACCTTGAAGGACGCTCGTTATAGAAAATCACATCCCTCTGCCAAGTTCTCGTGTCTCACTATTTTTGGAACAACAGGGGCAGGCTCTGAGCCTCAGCAACTGTCAGCAGAACAGAGGGAAAGCAAATCCATATAACGATCAGGCTGGCTGATGGGGACAGTGCTGGGAACGGCATCGCCTGGGGGACAGTCCCCTGGAAGGACCCTTTGGTCATGAGAAAAGGGATAAGGGCAATAAACATAAAACCCAGAAGCTATTCGACACTATTTGCATGGGAAACTGATCTCCCCTAGCCCTCTTCATTCTCATGCATATGAGTGGAGACAAAAGGATTTAAAAGCAAACCACCTGTGCAGGAAGGATGGCTCCTAAAACCCAAAGGCAAGACCTATTTACTGCAAACTGATTTTAATTAAAGCATTCCAGGATTCACATTCCCCAGGATTGTATTACTGACTTAGCTATTTATACATATAGCCTCTTTCACCCCTTCTAGGACAGAATCGTTGAGTTGTTGGATGACACTAGTGTCAGGTAAATGGAAACAAACACTTTTTGGTGCTTGTGACCCCTAATGCAGGATCCACGATTATCCACAGGTCCAGCACCTGTCAGCAACTCACAGATTACTGGAGCAGAAGCATAATCCTCTCTGACTCTAAAGAATTATTCTAAGGCCCTAGAAAAAGCAGAGGTAAATGGCTTAGGCAAGGTGGAAAGCTCTCAAGCCAAGGCTATCAATTAAAATAAAATTAAAAATTTAAAAAAACAGAGAGGTGGTGAGCAAGGCAGACCTCCCACAGATGCAGCCGAAGCAGGATTTAAACTTCTCCTGCAATGGAGCATCTGGACTCCTTCCTTGCCTTTCATAGGAAAGGAATCTGGAGGTGCAAGTCCAAAACTGCCCAGCCCAGTGCTGGGCACACAGATGGCTACATCCAGCCTCTGCCAGCCCGCTGAGCTGCTGATATTTCATCTTTGTGATCTGGAAACTGTGACCCACAGCAGGCAGAGACAGCCCTTGCAGCTCCTACCACCTAGTGGCTGCAAGACTGAGCCCTGCTGGGGCTCAGCCCACCCTGGGCAAATAAAGCTGCCCTTGCTGGCAGGCAGCACTTAAGCTGCAGCTGAGACTAAAGCAGGCTCACACTGAGCACAGAGGCAGCACAAGAGAACAGAAAACCTGTCTGAAAACCACCAGTGGCTAATGTAAGCTCAGAAAAACCTCAGCCAGCTCTAAAATAGGCAAGCAGAGGTAGCAGGAGGATAAATGAACTCGGGTAATGGATTGCCGTTTTGGGTACTTGCGCCTGCTCAGATAATCATAGAATCACAGAATGGTTTGGGTTGGAAGGGATGTTAAAGATCAGTTACAACCCTCCTCTCCTGTACAGGGACACCTTTCACTAGATCACGCTGCTCAGAGCTTCATCCAGCCTGGCCTTGGACACTTCCAGGGATGGGGCATGCCTGGAATAATGCTGCATTCCTGGCACCACACGATGTCACACTGTGCAGCACAGACATGTCCTAGGCTGTTAAAGTCAGCCCCAGGCTGCTTAAGCCAGAGGAAGAGTTTGCTGGTTTGGGTGGGATATTGTAAAAGAATCAGAATTCAAATGGTCTGGATCCAGCCAAATTCTCGGACCCTATGAGTGTTCTATCTTCAAACTGCAGCAGCATCTCAGGCGTTTCCAAGAGCCTTCCTTTTGAGTTTCCATCATTTCCTCTGGAACTGGGATGGGGCAGGCTGTAACTGGACACCCCTGTGTCAGGTGCAGCCTCACCAGTGCCAGGCAGAACAGATAATGACTCTGCCAAGTTCCTGAAGCAGCCCGGCTCATAATTTAGCTCACATTCCATGGGGCTGCACTGCTGGCTCAGACTGAACCTGGCACCTACCATAAACCCTGTCTGCCTTCCAGCTGGGCTACTGCTCTGCCAGTCAGTCCCAGCCTGTCTTGATCTTATGGGACCAGGCTTTGATTTGGCCTTGACAAATGGTAAGAGGCCTCAAAATGGCTAGGTCTTAAAAAATTCCTGAAGGCAGGCCCAGTAGGTCATTGTATATCCAGGATCTCCATGGCACACTGGAGTTGTGTTTTGTTTTTTGTAACATTAACCATTAATACCACATTTTGAGTCTGAGCTGTAACTGTGATACATGTGATGTGGTTTCTATGAAATTGCAAACTGGGTATTTGTGCTACCATGACCCCAGTGCATAAATTTTTAAATATGGCTACAGGATGACATTTTGAATAAGTGGTTACTCTTTTTATACATATAATGGTTTATATATATAGGTATCTTTTTCTGCTAAGGTCTTGTTAATGAAGGAGATATCTCCATGCCATACAAAGAATAAACAGAAACCCCAAGTTTGTATCAGCCTGGTTAAGCCTTCCTGGAAGGACAGTGACCAGTGAATACCATGGTGTTATAATAATTTCTCTACTATAGCAAAGAGGTTTAATTGTGCTTCTATAAGCAATTTGAATCTGGTTATTCTGGATTGAAGTAGGTGCCACTGAGAGCAGACCATGGGCAAAAGAAGTCATGAACCACCTTAATTTGAAATCTGCATTTCTTTTTGTAAACACTTCCCTTTTTCATGTTGTTTATCATCAGAGGAGAAGTGGTTTTCTCTCACAGACAATGAAGCAAAGTGGGATTCAAGTAAAAGAGGAAAGACTGGAAATAGCAGGGTCCTGCTATACAAGCACTACTCCCCTGGCACCATTTCAAGGACTGACCAGCTGTGTGCTCAGGGCACCAAGGGCTGAGGGGGTCTTCCCTCTGCTCCTCTGATGACAAGCTGGTCCAGAAACTCCTGTTCCAGGCTGCTCTACTGTTTAGCAACCTCCTTTTAATTTCCAGTCTAACTGTACTCATGGCCAGTCTAGACTAATTTAATCTTAACCATTATCTTGACAGCTTTGTTTCCCTCCTCAGTGTTTGACATCTGCAGATATCAATCAGATCCTCTTTTTGCTTTCAATTTGCTAGTCTAAACAGGCTGAGCTCTCCCTTTTTCTTCCTCTTTGCAAAACAGACTGCAATTACTTCATCAGCCTAGAAAATCTTACTTACACCCACAGCAGACTGCATTGAGTTTTTTTGACCATGATGAACAGTGCTCACACAGTGACCTTGAATCTCCCCTAAGTTCATAAGAAGCACTCTGCACAGCCCAGGAGCTGTTTTCACATCCACACTGCAAATTTAGTAAGCAAAGCCATAGGAAAGGCCATATCAATAAGTGGCAAAACCCACATTTGACCTCAAACAGAACACATCAAGACTGGACATTTCTGATATTTCAGGAAAGGCATTACAAGTTGAAATAGCATGAAATAAAAGTTTTTTTGGTTACTAGTGACAACAGTGAGCTTTAAGTTTCATTTTTGCTATACAGCACAGCTGCTCTGTGAACCATCTGAGCTGTGTATTAAATAAAACCCAACACAAACCATCTAATTGGGTAGGTGAGTCTACCCAAAGGCTCCACCCTAAATGAGCACAGCTCTTCACCTCCTCAGCTGGCTGTTGCATCACCCCAGTGAAAAGAGAAATGGGTGGGTAGCTGAATACATTTGTCTGCTCTTTTTTTGGTTTTTTTAAGGTATTTTGGCTTTATGTAGGAGGAGCAAAGCTGCAATTAAAAGGACAAGTTTCTCCTACTTCTTGTAAGAGGAAAACAAGCTCTACTGCCCTTTAGCAAAGAACAAAATGCAACTGGAAAGGAGCTCAGGCAGTTTTGAAGAGCTACACTGCAGAAAACGCTTTGGTCCTAATAACAGCCTGGCTGAGGGATTCCCAAATTCACCTTGCCATACATGGGTGTAGCCACTGCCTCCATCCCAGCCACTCCTCCCTCTACCACCCACACCAGCAAGAGGCTCCCAGCCACCAGCACACACCAAATGAGGCTCCCAGCCAGGCACTCAGCCCACGTTCTGTCCTCCACTTAGGTACACAGGGCACAAGGGACAGCAATGCTGCCATTTGTTTTCCCTACACCAGAAGAAATACCAACCATGGATCTGACTCAGTGTCCAGCCATGTCAGACAGACCCTTTCCAGTAACCCCAGAAGGATCTTTCCTTCAGTTCTGAGCAGTCTACAAAGGCTGGCAGAGACTGCAGGCTACCTCCAGTTCCAAGTGCAAATCTTAAAGTTTGCAGAAAACTCAATGCAAATACAGTCTTGTTAAAAATTCAGGCAGCAACAGAGCAGAGCCTGAGATCCCAAAGGACACTGCAGGTGTGCAGACATCTGCACTTGGAAACATTCAATGGCATGGAGATGTTTCCAGGGAAGACACAGAGAAAGGCTTTGTGGTTTACCAATTTGTTAGGGAGCTTAGAAAAGGCCAGGATTTTATTTGCCAAATGCCCAGCAGATGTCTGAGGTGCAATATAGCACAGTGCTCTGTTCATCCTCAAGCAGAGAGGTTTCTCCTAGGTCTGAGGTGGACATTTATAACAGGCCAGGGGCCAAATACACAGCAAGATTCCTCATGCCAGTCAGTGTCAGGAGGAAGGCTGGCTGTAGGAAGGCCTGGGCTATACTTACTGGAGTCTGGAAGCAAGAGTAGAGCTTGGTGAGGAAGGGGTGGCTCCTGGCTAAGGACAGGATGCGTTTCTCAGTCATGGTGCATTCAACATCATCATCCTGGAGAATGACATCCTTCTTCAGCACCTTCACTGCATACAGCTGCTCACTCTCCTTCATCTTGGCAAGCATCACCTAAACCAAAAGGGAGTGTGAATGGCAAGGGCTGAGCCCTCTGAGCAGCACAGAGCCTCTCACACCTTCCCAGGCTGGAAAGGTCAGTCATCTCATGACCAGGCTTGTGGACCAAAGTGAGTCAGCCTGTTAGCATGGGCATCAGTATACAATCAATGACACATGCTACGGCCTGCAGCAGGCTGCTCTGGACAGAAATACCCACATGCTGCTCCTGTCTGGCACAGGGCTGGCTGGTAGAAGGTCACTCACTGTGCCAGCACAAACTGCCTGAGCAGAGCCATTCATCCCACCTCCCTCCTCAGTTACAAAACTCAAACACAGTCTTTCACATCAGCTTTGTGGCAAAGCAGAGAAACAAAACCACCATCTCACCACTTTTAAAAACACTGCCTTGTTGCCTTTAAAGGAAAAGTCTTTACATGCTCCAAGAAATGCTGCCCAAACGGGTGTTAGCACACACACTTGCAGCTCCTGGTATGGGCCCTGGCATGCAACTGTTCCTTCAGGTGCTAACTTCTTTTTTGTGATATCCAATTCTTCACTTTGCTGTCAGCTTTCTTTCTCTTCCCTTTTCTCCCTGCTCTCTGTAGCCAACTTTGTTAGACAAAGCAAGTGCCACTTAGTAGTTGCTCTGGAGTACCACTGGACAGCCTGTGTACCATGTTATGAAATTGCTTCATCTACCTTGGGGCTTCTTAAATAAGGAATGTGGTTTCTCACAAAATAGCCAGGAACAACTCTCACCTTTCCAAAGCTTCCCTTTCCCAATACACGAAGGAAGGTTAAGTCTTTGATCCCAAGTTTGTTTGCTGAACTTTCACTAATGTTGTTGCCATCCTTCAGGCTGTCTTTTCCCTGATGTTTCAACGTAGATCTAGAAACCAAATTCTGTGGAAGAAAGGAAAGAAGTGTCAGTCTGCAGAGGAATTGTACTTCTGCTTCAGAGGTGCTCACAGGTAGTCAATCCACCAACCAGGGCATGTGGGCCCTGTGCAGGGGCACTTTATGGCTACCGAGACAGAAAGTTGTGTTGTTAGAATCACACAGCTGCCACATGTGACCAGCCAAACTCAGCACTGCTCAGGGCTGTGCTGACACTTCATGTGCCTGATGTGGGCATTTTGGGTTGTAAATCCACTGCCCAGCACATCACAGATAATCACAGAATATTCCGAGTTTGGAAAGGACCCATAAAGATCAGCAAATCCAATTCCAGGCCCTGCACAGGACCATCCCCAGGAGTCAAGAGGCAAGCTTGACTCTCTCCATCTTTACGCCCCACAAAAAAAAAAAGAGAATGAGTGGGGAAATCCAAGTCTTCTATTTACCAGCAAATTAAGGAGGACTGCATCGTTTCTGCAATAGGCAAAGTGCTGGTGAGATTTAGAACCCTAGAATTTCTTATGTTTCTACTCGATTTAAAGACTCTTACTCAAAGCCCAGTTCAGTGGAACCCCAACTTCAAAACATGTCTCTTTTCCACATCTGGGAGGCTGGCTTGCTCCACTGCTCCAAATTTGATGTTGTTCATTCCCATGTGAGGTGCTGCATATTCAGGAGTTGTACCAGTATTAGCACACATTTCTAGAGCTTGTAATTTTGAAGTACAGAAAGATCAAGCCAACCTCCGATGCCCTGTGCTCACAGCTCTCCAGGTATGCATGTGCATACAAACGAGCACTTATATTCAGTTTACTGGTCTGAACAAAGTCACAGGGACTTCGTGAGCTCCATCTTGTGACTACTTTGGTGTACAGCAAAGTTCCTCCTGCACAGGAGATTCCTCTCCACGGGCAAAGAACCAAGAGCACTCACAGAAGCAGACAGGTTTGTGTTGGAAGGGACCTTCAAGATCATTTAGTTCCAAATCCCTCCCATAGGCAGGGACACCTTCCACCAGACCAGGCTGCTCAAAACCCCATCCAACCTGATCTTGAACACTTCCAGGGATAGGGCATGCATGTGCAGTTTCTCTGGGCAACCTGTGGCAGGGCCTCACCAGGCTCACAGTAAAGAATTTCTTCCTAATATATTATCTAAACCCACCCTCATTCCACTTAAAGCCATTCAGGATTGTCCTTACAGCACAGTCTGAACACTTTCCTAGATCCTTTAGGTCATAAATAACAAGAAGAGATCATTAAACACCAAGCACAAATTTTTTTTTCTGTTTTCATCCCCTTTTGATGTGAAGATGATGCAAACAACAAGTGATAACAAGTGCTGATTTTTGCAGAACGGAGAAGGGAGTATGGGATTTCCCTGTAACTCCCAGGATAACTGTTCCCCAAACTGCTACAGGGGAAGAGCAAAGATAAGAGTTTACTACAAACCAACTGAAATCAAAAGGGGCAGCACAGCCTAATGAGACTTCTAGGCTGACACAGCATGATGTGGTTGATCAGTATGGCTGGCTAATTGTATGAGAAGACTTACCACGTTTGGAAATTATGGTTTGGGTTCTAATATTTACTTTTTGTTGTGTAGACAGGGACCACAGATTTTTGGCCAGGGATGTAGTGAAGAGTGAAATGGTTTCCCCAAAATCACACAGAAAAAGTAACAAAGCTGGGAAGGGAATTAGGCTTCTTCTTGAGCTCTTTTGCTCTATCACAAACCATGCATGCAGAGAGCATTTGTGCTTGCAGTAAAAATAAAAATTAATTATGACATTAATTATATTGATCACTAATTAATCAGGGGGTCTTATTCTGCTCTCATTTGTGATAAGCAGGTGAAAGCATGTTGAAGAGTCACAGCACTGTGACAAAGCAACACTTAGATTAAAACCTGGATGTCAGACCTCTATTTTCCAGGTGAGGCATTTGGCACAAGCCACAGACCAACTCCTGCAGTCCACCACCCAACATTACATGTCCTATGGGAAGCCTCTGCCTCCTCCTACACCCATTGAAAAACTTGATTGCAAATACTTTAAATAGAGAAGGAAAGAAAAAAAATACTCACTGAATTTGGGGAAATGCTTCCTGGTTGCAGACCCATGCAGGCCAAGGTTTTTGCAAGCTCTGCTGAGTTCACCCCACAGTTTGGAGCAACATTAAACTGGCATCGGATGTGGACGTTCATTTTACAGACTGACAGGGGCAATGGAAAGTAAAAGCAAAGGAACAATTAAAATAACTTGGAGGGGTTTACTGCTGAGATACAATTTACTAATTCTACTTCAGAAAATACACCCATCTGCACCTACCCTGTATCTTTAAACTAGAGGGATTTTTGCTACTGATCTAAGTAGAAGCAAAATTAGGACTCTTGTAAGAGAACCAGGAACAGACCCCAAACTCTCCAAGTTTGAGGATAATAAAGGATACCATTATTGCCTAAAGCTTTTCATA
The DNA here is from genome assembly GCF_052056855.1 of Sturnus vulgaris. NCBI lineage: Eukaryota > Metazoa > Chordata > Aves > Passeriformes > Sturnidae > Sturnus > Sturnus vulgaris. The sequence goes on from NC_142248.1 coordinate 42,725,234, forward strand.
AGCACGTATTTTTTAGGTGCATAACTACCATTGCAGCTATGTCTGTAAGTACAATTAGTATTTATAATGCCACAGAATTCACAACAAACATCCCCTGCATTTTCCTGTGTCTAATTTTAAATGCAGCATTCAATGGGAAACAAAAATCATTCTTGCTCTAACTCATGGGTACACACACACCCTCTTGTGGGAGATGAAGGCAAGGATTTTACAGTCTAGATCACTGCAACAAAAACATCAGAACATGCTTAGTCATCAATTAACAGGCAGGGCAGTCAGCCTAAAGCAATGACCTTTTTTTCCCCTCGGATGCCTTTTCACTGCCTTATCTCATTAGTTGAGGAAAAACCTTCAGGTAAAGGGAAAATACAAATCCAGGAAGCAGAATACTTTTAATAATGCAAGTTAAACAAAGCTGTGCTGAGAGTGCAAGGTAGAGTCCTTCTGGCAGCCAGAGATTAAAAAGGAGATCAGCCTTTTTTTTAACTCTTACAAAGATAAATATTCATTGCTCAGCTTTCTCCTGAAGGTTGCACAAATCAAGCCCACACAAGAGTCTAAAAAATAAATGTATTTTGTGAGAAGCTGCTCACTTTTACACTGTAGACCCTGTCTCATGATCCCCCAGAGCAAGGAGCCACAGTGGTCACAAAACGTCGGGACTTTGTAGTTGTGGATTCTGAATTTATGAGGAATGTTGATCCCGAACCTCTGTTCAGTCACCTGCAGCACCAAAAGGAAAGCTGAGGTTTAAAATTCAAACATATATTTATAAGCTGGTGTTCATTTAAGTACAGGCATTTAAGTGCAAATCAAAATAATTCCAAGTGAGAAAATGTCCCAATCCATCACCTCACTGAGGTTTTTGGCAAGTGAATACTGAATTGACAGCCTCACCTGCTGTGTGCCAGCCCTGCTTTCCTTGCTGGCCGGGCCAGACTACCTAGTAAAGCAGATTTTAGAATAATGGCTCCCTAGCCAATTTTCAAGACAAGTTAGAATTAGATTATCTCAAAACAAATCAATACCAACTGCAGTCTGAGCTACAGCAATTTTTAGTCATGCAGTTTTGAAATTATTGACTTGCATATCATGTGCAAAAACATGTAACTTTAGGTCGAACTGTTGATTTTATAAATTTTAACACAGAATTGCTTTCACAGCTCCTCCTAAAATTCTCATTCCTCTTCTTGTAATTAACAGCCTTTCAGGCACACATTTCACTTTACCATTTGCACTCATCCCCTTTCTAACCCTGTTCTTTTCCAATTGTAAACCATTCAGATCTCAAGGACACCTTTAAAAAAAATATTCCAATGGCTGAAGAAACCAATCCCCATTTAGCACATTCATCACTTTTGACTTTCTTTCTCAACATGCAGATCCTGGAAAGCTGAGGTGGAGCCCACAACTCTATTAAAGAAAAGTCAAGGGTGTGACTGGAACAAGAGGTTCAAGGTGAGCGGTGCCTCCTCACTTCTGGCTTCCTTTAAAGTAGTTTAAATGTGTTATAAAACCTTCATAATCCCGAGAGAGGGGCGAGGACATTCACTGTTTAACTTGCACTTTACCCTTAGGCTTCTTAACTTACTTTCATCTGGCTTGTCAAGGGGTCATTTTAAGGACTTCAGCTCAGCAGTTTGGAGGCAAGAAATAACAAACAAAGGCAATTGCATGGCACAAAACCCAGAGCTGCCTCGTGAATAAAGAGATTTGATTTTTCCTCAAACAGTTATTGAACCATTTCCAGTTCCAGAAGTGAGACATGCAATGCACAGGGCAGTGTTAGGCGGGGATGTTACTCCCATCAAACACGGCCAAAAGTAGCAAAAAAGAAAACCTTCAGAAACATAAGTTATGCAAGGCTTCTTTATTACAAGGCATTTCACAGAGCAAAGATGTGGAGTAACAACTTAATGATCCTTTCAGGCAATCAGAAAAGAAAAAAGAGGCAAAACAAAGTGGTTGGCCAGAGAAATCCACATTAAGAACCGGACACCAAATTTTGATTGCACCACAGTTAATCATGCAACAAAATTACCATGGAAACCAGTGGATTTGCTACTTATTGATGTCTTGATATCTGACTTCTTAAACCATGTGCTAGTGCAAACAGTTAATGGCATCAACAGAACAACAAATGGATGACATTGCATGGCTTTTAAGCAGGTCCTTTTCACTCTTTCCCAGTTTTAAACCCATGAATAAAGATAACATAAAGTAAATCCTCTTACAGGACAACCCCAGCAACCCAAACAAAGAATGATGACCCAAAATAATCAACATGACTTTACCTTGAGATCGTTCTTGTTAGTATTGTTTTGGCACGTGCAAGCTGTGACAATGAGGTGATGGCAGCGCTTGTGTACAACACAGGTGCACACTAGGAAATAAAAGAGGCACACTGAAAAGAGCCCTTGGAAGACTCAGAACACATCAGTCCACCAGCTGGGCTCCTTAAGGCTCAGATGCATCATCAGCACACACTAAAGATGTGAAAAATAACTGGTGGCTTGGAATTTACAACAAATCTGGAGATATATCTTCAGCCTACTACAACAAAAATTCTGCACCGGATCATTCACACACCCTAGAAAACAGTTGCCTATATGAAATATGGGTGATAGATACAGAAACAACAGTGTAGCTTCTCAAACTACTCAAAAAATGCTGTTGAAATAATTATCCAGTGAAGAGTGTTTTACACAGCAATATCCATTTTGTCTACATGCAGCTTCCTTTCACAGGACTCCAGGGCCCTATTATACTGCACAGAAAATACTGTGTTAGGCTATATGAATGACCATGAAGCAGGTAGTTCTGGGAAAAAGAGAAAGGCAGAATAAAGGGCAAGGTAGAGCAATAATGAAATGCAAACAAGCACCACATACATCCCCACAGCCAGTCAGCCAAACCATGCATTCAGGCACAAGTGCTGAGCCAGCCCATGAAGTCATAAACTCCTGAATTTTACTTTTGTTGAAGTTCTTAGGGAGAGAAAGGAGGGTGGCCACTCTAGCAGGGTACTTTGTGTCCCAGTACCAGCTGAGCACTATCCTGAAGGGGCCCTGGGTGCCTCAAGCCCAGCTGCGTGTTGCACGTAGCCAGCAACTGAGTGGAGCTGCACAGGATGAAGCAGAAACCAGACACTCAGGTGTTTGCAGGAATGTCAGTGGCTGCTCCTGCAGCCAGCAAACCTGACAGGGGCTCAAAAGCCCAGGTCTGGCTGCCTGGGGAGGAAGAGGAGTGGCGACTCCAGAGCAGCTCACAGCTGCAGGATATCCCAGCAGCATGGGAAAGCAATCCCAAAGCAGCACATCCCACACACACGGCACGCAGGAGCGCAGCACCTTACCTTGGCACTGGTATCCCTGCTTCCCAAACACGCCCCTGGCCAAGAGAAAACACAGACACGGTTTAATGGCAGAAAGATGGTCGTCTTGCAGATTGTTTACAGAAGGCAGAGCCAAAATGCAGGAGGATCCCAAAATATCAGATGCCATGGCAGAGCTGCCCAGCAGTAGTGGTGCAATCCAGCACAGGGGTGTGAGAGCACAGGAGAACACTGCACAGGCATGGCTCCCAGGGCAGGCTGTCAGCGTGTCTGTATTCCCCATATTCCCCCTCACTCTCATTTCTCAAATACTTCACTTCATTACAACACACACCATACATATTAGACTGAACCCAGCAGCCCACACCTTGTTATTATCTCTCCCACTCCATGTTCTTTTGAGGCATATCTACATTTTTCTCCTTGCTCTGCCTACTTCTCCACGTGCAACACCTCACACCTCTCTGATGGCTTTTCTGTTCTCAGGAATTTTCTCTAAACTGCCAAGCAACGTTTTTTATCTCAGTGTAATTTCAAAGCTCCACTCCAGTGAGTAGAGTCTTTCTTCAGGTTGCTTCATTGTTTTTTTTTTCCCTTGAAATAACATCTGTGGTTACAGGGGAGGGACACTGCCACATCCCCACACCAAACTAGTTTGCTTCCAGCATCCAAGATACACATCACCTCTGGCCTCTCTGCAGCAGACTCCAGTTGGCAGCACAAATGTACCCTGCCAAACCTGATGGGGCACCACATCAGTAAAGTCCTCAGTGACATTCAGGACTGGGGGTGCCTTGTCCCCACAACACAGAGGACGGGGGAGCTGTGTGCCAGGGTGTTTGGGCTGTTCTTACCAGATGAACTCCCTGCAGTGAGAGCAGTAGGTGGGCTGTCTCAGGTAGGTGGCCATGAACTTGTGCCCGTTCACCTGGTGCACCCGCCTTCGCATCGCCCGCTGCCGCTTCCGAGTCAGGTTCTTGAAGATCCGGTCCCTCTGCGGAGTCCCTGTGCAGGGGGAGAAGGGGAAAAAAGGGCAACAAAACATGAGGGTCATCACACACAGTTATTGCTTCTGGTTTTGCTACAGCATTCGGTTTGGGCCCTCAAGCTAAGGAGGATGTGGACCTGCCGAAGCAAGCCCAGAGGTGGCCATGGAGATGATGCCAGGGCTGGAGCCCCTCTGCTGCAGAGACAGGCTGGAAGAGCTGGACTGTTCAGCCTGGAGAAGAGATGGCTCTGGAGAGACCTTAGAGCCACTTCCAGTGCCTAAAGGGAGCTACAGGAGAGCTGGAAAGGGACTTTTGACAAGGTAATGGAATGACAGGACAAGGGGTAATGGCTTCACACTGAAAGACAGCAGGTCTAGATTGGATGTTTTGAAAAATTAATGACTGTGAGGGAGGTGAGGACCCTGGCAGAGGTTGCCCACAGAAGCTGTGGCTGCCCCATCCCTGGGAGTGTTCCAGGACAGCCTGGATGGGGCTTGGAGCAACCTGGGATAGTGGAAAGTGTCCATGCCCATGGCAGGAGGTTGGAATTAGACAATATTTAAGGTCCCTTCCAACACAAACCATTCCATGATAAAATGCTTTCAAAAGCCACAATTACATCCCTGGTTTAGAAGTCAGGGGACTGTGGTCTAGAACAAGGATGGCATCTGGGCCAGGTACAGAACTTAATTGCAATGTCCCAATTAGCTCAAAATTGTAATTTTCATCTAGAAATATCTGCCTTTTGCTATCTTCCTCTCACTCCTCTCCCATGTTGAGACATGCCAGTAAGCTACTAATTCACAAGCTGTAAATAGACCAGAAACTCAAGGCTAATGAGTTGCTATAACTCACAGCCTTTTGGGCAGTAACTCCTGAAAACACAGCTACACATAACTAACTCACCACCACTACACTTCTGAATGAAAGCAGTGCCTTTCTTTGAGAACAGTGTTCATCCACCTCTGGTATTCTCATGCTACATTTCTCTATCACTATTTGCAGCATTTTGGCATGGTTCCAATACTTCCTATATTGGCTAAAAAAAAAAAAAGGCTACTTTTTCAGTGATGCCTAGTTGTTTGATATGTGCCACACTCAGCTTTCTTTAAAGGGTTCACTTTCTAAAGGTTAGGTAATATTTGATAGCTCTGAAAAGCAGGGATCCAGGAGCTGCTGGCAATTGAATTGACAGTTCAAATCTGAATTGTCCCAAAACTTAATTATTTTTAGAACAGAGTAGACTATTTCAGTTGAAAGGGACCTACAATAATCATGTAGTCCAACTGTCTGACCATGTCAGAATACACCAAAAGTTAATGTATTTTAAGAGCATTGTTCAAATGCTTCTTAACTATGACAGGCTGTGGGCACTGACCACCTGTCTAGGGAACCTTTTCCCACGTCTGAATCACCTCTTGCTAAAGAAATCCTTCCTAATGCCCAGTCCAAACTCCTCTGGCACAATTTAATATCACAATTTAATTATCTATCAATATAATTTAATGTTTTTACTGAGTTTAGTTCAGCAACATAACAATTTCCTAGCAAAGTTCAATTTACACAAAACAAGTGTCTCTCAAAAGGCATGAACTGAGCTGTAGATCAAGAGAGCCATTCCCATTTAGGCAGCAGCTGTCCAAAATGTATATCCCAGCCAGCTGGTCTCTGGGATCCTCACACTGACCTGGCCAGACTCAGCTGAGCTTCCCAGATCAAAGCCTCATCTGGGGCACACTTGCCTCAGAAGAAAGAAATGAAATTTGCAGTTTTTTTCAAGTTAGTTAATTTTCAAAGTAAAGGCCCTGAAAACAAGGGCATTTTTTTTGGGGGGGACAACACACCAGAATCTGCCAGAGGTGACTGTGCAATAACGTTCTGTGTTCAGGACTGTTGTTTTGAGCATGGACTGGATGCAAGACCAAAGCCAACTCCTGCCAAATTATATATATAATATGTTATATATACATTATATATATTCTATATAACATATATATATTACATATAATATATATATTATATATCTGCATGGATATAATTCCACAGGAAGGGACGAGTCTGAGAATTCCCAGAGCTGTGGATCAGCAGCAGGACCCAAAAACAGCTGTCACCCTCCCACCTACCTCCCCACAAAAAGGGGCCAGAGCAATTCCCTGCTTTCAACTGGCTTTGCTGATTAACCACTGGGGGGAGGGGGGTGGTGGAAATAGAGGAAAAGCTGTCAACCTGATCAAGGCCTGAAATGTAGGATTCCCACATCACAGGCATATTTCCTGGTCCTGTTTGTAGGAGTCATCATAAGGAGAATCATCCTGTCAGTCTGAGCCACTTCAAGGGGCTGTGAGCCACAGGATGTATTCCTCTTGGTACTCTGGCTACAGGCTTAGAAGCAAAGCCAGCTGTTGTGCCTTATTTTCTTTTTCTAGAGTCGGGATTAAATGAGCAAGACAGTATTTCTTGTTTGGACTCAGATGTTTATTAGCTCTTACTTATATTATAGTCTCACAAACCTTGAGTTCTACAGAACTTCAAGCTAACAAACTAGAGTCCTTTTTTTTTTCTACAAGGCTTTTTAAGGATAAACTGCCTAATTATGAAATGTTACCTAAATAATTTTTACTTCTAACCCAATAACCAACCACCTGCGGTCCACAATGCAGACTTTTTTACCTAATTACACACTATCACCCAAACCTGTGATGAAGAAGGTGAAGAAGGACTAGCTTGTGCCCTTAAACCTCCAATTTGCTTTATATATGTTACTATATTCTAAAACCTTAAACTTCAAGTTTTCTACCACGTGATATGATACACTTTTATTCAAACTACACACCCATACTCTTACTTCTATCATTCAATTTTGGAAGACTTCTTCACGGCCTTAGGTCAAATGCACTGTTCTCCTAGGGGTTAGTGCCTGCCAGCACAGAAAGTCTAAAATTCTCAGTGACCAGGGTTCCAACAGCCAGCCAAAAAGCTCACGGGTTTTCTGCTGAGTTCTCCCAGCCATTCATGCACGTGTCCTTTCCACAGGCACTGATGGAAACTCCTACCCGATGGCATCACTGTGACACAGAGCATGGTTCGACTTCAGGACAGCTTACATTTATTTTTTTAATGGATGCACGCTATAAATTAGGATTTTCCCATTTAAACACGCCAAGAAAAAGGATGTGGTAAGGCTGATCCAAGCATTTAAGAGAAACCTGTTTTCCTCAGTGCAGAGCTCCAAGCAGCTGGGCAGAGACTGGCACAGAAGAGCTTGCCTTTGTAGGAAAGTGCTTAAACATGTGTTTAATTCCCACTGAGGTCAACAGGACTCAGGGGACCACAGGAATTGCCAGACTGAATCAGAACACTGGTCTATCTAGTCCAGCATCCTGCCTCTGTCAGTGGGCAACCAGAAACATGTGACAGCAAGATGGAGGAACTCTGCAGCTGGGAGAAAATTTGCCTCTTTCCCACGCACGAGATGTCATTTTAATCTCCAGAAGCGAGATCTGATTTGTGGAGGTTTAATAATCCTTTCAAATATTCAACCATCACTGCAGAAGTTCAACTGCCTTGTTATTTACCATAGGAAACAAACTCGAGAAGAACCTCAAGAGGTGAACCAAAAGGTCCTCTAAGAGACAGTTGCTTTGCTGAGCCTGAGCCTCCTGCAACTTCATGCAAGAATTAAAAAAAAAAATAAATTCCTAACAGTATTACAGAATGTGCCCAACTTCAAATTCAAGAGAGCATCACTTTGATCTAGGTTTAGGCAAACACTTAAGTGTTTTTCCTGGATCAGGGCCAAACACCTCAACTGGCAAAGTGTCCTGTATTGATATTGATGTTCAGCATGTAGAGAACTTCTGAGGAATGGAAAGGGAAGCACAGGGCTTGAGTGGGTGGTAAGCACCGAAGTAAATCACTTAAAGAAGCAATCCAGTCACCAGCTTGCTCCATGCCAACTGCTCCATTAGAAGCCCAACAGGTGATGCCCTTTAAGCCCCCATTCAGCAGAGTTCAAAAGAATGTGCTCCCAATTTAGCTCCTGCAGCTTCTGGTTTTGTTACAGTTCCCATCAAGGACCAATACAGGGTCATCACCTCCCTGGTGCTGTCCCATGTAGGGCAGACCACACATGGCAAGAGGAAACCAATCCTTGGCACCAGGAATAGGGGACACTTGATGACAGCCTGCAAAGCCACCCATGGGAGACTGCTGTGCATCCCTGTGGTTTGCCCAGCTTCAGACAGACTGCAGTTTTGAAACAGTTCACAAAACCCCAAGAATTACAGGCACTTGCTTTTTCCTGGGCAACAGAGGGAGTCTCCATGCTGCCTGCACTGGTGGATCACATTCAGAGCCAGCCTGAAGCCTCCTCCCTAGAGCTGTACTTGGCTTTCATCCCCTGTTCTCCAGACACCAAAATCCCACAGCCCAACGGTTCCATCCTGCAGACCTGCTTGTCACTAATGCACATGCCACAAGTTGGGTTTTCTTCTTTACTAAAAGCTAACTCATATTTAAAACACTCCTCAAATTTCGCACTTTCTCCCACTACTTGGCTGTCAGACCCTGCTAATGTTCTGCTGATACTGCTTATCTTTCATGTGATCCTCACCCATGCTTATGTTCACCTCACTTTACAATATAACAAATCTAAGTGTTACTAAGCAGTCTTGAGGAAGGCCTGGATTACTTTCCACATGTCATCAACTCTTTTGGGCACTGTTCTTCCCATTTCCTGGTGCTGGCTCAAGTGAAAAGAAGAGGGAGAGCCCAGCACAACCTCAGCCATACCTTGAGCCCAGGTATAGCTGCAGGAGACCATCCACCACACGATTTAGTGGATCCACATGTACAACCACATCCCACAGAATAAATCCTTCTGTCTCAGGGCTTGGGTGCTCATGCATCCCACCATGGAGCTGGCAAGTTCAGCCCTCCACCAAGCTGCAAGTGATTTTGAAATGGTGAAACATGTCTACCAAAGCTTCCTTCCTCCCAACCACCAGGATGGCAGCAGTTCCTCAGCTCACACCCATCACATCTGTTCAACAGGTCCAGCATCACTGGGAGAGAAGCTGTGGGCAGAAATCATCCATCAACACAGCACTGAAGCCTGCTAATGGAAAGGCTGAGAGAATTGGGATTGCTCAGCCTGGAGAAGAGGAGGCTCTGGGGTGACCTTACTGCAGCCTTTCAGTACCTGAAGGGAGCCTACTAGAAATCTGAAAAGGAACTGTTTGCAAGGGTATGTAGTGCTAGGACAAGGGGGAACAGATCCAAACTGAAAGAGAAGAGATTTAGATGAGTTATTGGGAAGAAATTCTTCCCTCTGAGGGTGCTGAGGCACTGGCACAGGTTGCCCAGGAAAGCTGTGGCTGCTCCATCCCTGGCAGTGTTCCAGGCCACACTGGATGGAGTTTGCAGCAATCTGGGACAGTGGAAGGTGTCCCTGCCCATGGAAGGGGGCTGGAATGAGGGGATCTTTAAGGTCTCTTCCAACTCCATCCAGTCCGTGGCTCTGTGACAGGGTGGCCAGTGCAGCCCCTCAAGCCTCTCTTCTTTGGTGTCAGAGGATACAAAGTCATCAGAGACATTTTCCCAGCTCATGTTTTGCATTCTGGCCAGTTTCCTATAGGATACATATTTTCCTTCTGGACACAATGTTTTACAAAACAAAGCCATTCTAGACCACTAAAGAGACCCAGACTTTTAAAAGCCTCTAATCTCTGGTAAAGCAACAACCACCATGAACGGTTCAAATGTCCAAATACTGTTTTAAGAGCAGACAAGTAACTGCTCAGTGAAGGGAGTTTCCACATTCGTGGTTCAACTCAGACATCTGTAACTATGGGGTATTTACTGTGCCTGCCTATGTGCAAAACTTAACTACAAAGTTCAGCACTAAAAAACCTCTTTCCTTTCCTCCTCTGCACTCACACTGAACACATGTTTTTATGGCAGTGGAAATTATACATGCAAGGGGAGAGAATAAATAACCCACCAAGTCATCTGAGGACACGTGCAAGCACCAGCACATCCTCACCCACTGAGCAGCCTCCACCACCACCCCACCTGCCCCCTGAGCCTACCTGATCCTGCTCTTCCTGGGCACACATCCCTCTTTTCCCCCCAGTTTATATTCCAGGGGCTTATGTCAGGCAAATCCTTACAGTGGTGGCATAACTACAGCAGGAGAACAAGAGGAAGAGCTGCAGGATGAAGTGGTGTGTTTGGAACTATGTGACTGGAGTAGTTAAATCCCCTCAGGTCTCATGTATTGGACATCAATCTCACCGTGGTGCTATCGACCACTGCTGTGGCACCAGCAAAGCAAAGGTCAGCCAGGTGCCTCCTCACACATGACAGCTCCGAGTGTTACACTGCCATATGCACCAGTGGCATTTTAATTTGAAAGAAATAAAGATATTTTAAAAACCAATGTAAAAAGCCTTAAATCGATCATGTTAATAGGTAAAAACTCAATTAAGCCTTTTTTTTATCAGTACGAGGAACAGTATGCACATCATCCTCCCCTAGGAGTACTGTGAGCAAGCTCCCCTTGCACTGAGTGACACACAAGCATGGAGCAAGGACCAGCAACTGATTTTACTAGAATATAAAAACCAAGATAAGGGATTAAGAGACCCCTTACCTCCTGTAAGCACCACAGCACTGAATAACAATCTCAGATCATGCTAAATGCTTATCTAGCCCATGCCCTAACAGTGAGTAGTAGCGGGTGTTTTAGGAAAAGAATACATCAATCAGATCAAGTAAATGAATTCATCTCCCACCCCCTCCAGCCATCAGTATGTAGGTGTTCTCTCAATATTTACTTAACAGTGGGCTTCCTCACATCTACTGAATGTAAACTGAGATGTTTATTTCCCTGGCTGGAAAACACGTAAGCTATGACAAAAATCCCTTACTAAGGTTTTGCATCCTTTAAGCAGGAGTTTTATCACCATAATCCTGTGGATGGTCAAAATCACGGGAAGCCTGGCTAATTAAAACGTTATGAACACAACACACCATTGAAGAAGCTGACAGCCTGACCCTGAAAAGGGAAAAGGATTTAAATACCCTATTCTGCTTCCCTAATATTAGTGCTGCAGAGTGAAAGCCTAGTCTTTTTTACTACAAAGCCCTTCTTCAGTTCCCCTCAAAAGTTAAGTTGGATGCACAAATCAGCCAGGTGGAAAACAGCCACCTCCACAAAGACCATGTTAACCACATGGGGGTTTTCTCCCAGCTGAAGTTGATCCTTCTGTTGCTTTTGCCAGTCTGTGCAGGATCCGGTCTCTGCACTCTGGTTCCAATCCCAGGAGAGGTTCCTTGCAAAGCAAACATGTGGCACATCAAACACAGGCTTATGTTTGATCCAGCTGCCATGTTGCCCTCTGAAACTGGATAAAGTTTTGTGTGAAGATCAGAGAAAGAGCCAGCAAGGGCTGGCAGCACTGTGCTGTCTTCCAGGACTTCACAGAAAAGCCATGTTAATGGGCAGCTCATCTTTTAAGATGCCAACCTGTCAATACTGTCTGAAAGAGTAAGGAAGGAACAACAATGCTCTGAATCCAAAAAAAGTTTTCTTTATTCAGGAGTGTGAAACAGCACTATCATCAGTCTTGGAAATGCAAACATGTAATCATCCCTGCATCAAATCACACAGAACTGGAGGCAAGGCCTCTGTTTCTTGTCCAAGTGCTGAAGTAGGGTAGATCCATCTTCCTTGTTTTGTTGCCAGATCTAGGGCACAAATTAATCTCAGCTCTCAGTGATTAACAGCATTTGAGGGCTGAAGCTGAAGGATGATGTTTCATTGTGGCAGCAGTGAGAACGGGATCAATGAGGTTCACACAACAACATCGGTGAGCATGACAATGCTCTGCTATTGCTACAAAAGCCCATCACAGGTTTATTTCTAGAATTACATGATGATCCCAAAGCTCTGGTGGTACCAATAGGTAAGACAGAAGAGCAACTTTTGGGGGGCTCAGTTTTCTTCAGCCTCTTAGACGTGGCTGTAGCAGGGCCAGGGAGAGCAGCACAGCTCTGCAGAGCTCTGACCAGTGTGGGGCTGCTGGGGACATCCAAATCCTCAGGAGAGGAGATGGCTGCAAAGCCGAGGGCACAGCCCAGTGCTGGGGCTGAGGGAGGAATAGCTGCCTTTTGTCTGTTTGCATAACTTCTGTGAGAACATGAGAGAGCAGGAAGAAGGCAGCTTGAGAACCTCTAAAACAAGTATTTTGCTGCCTCATCAAGTCTCCCGACCAGTTATGAACACCATGCAGGTTATTTTGCATAGAGTTTTAATCCCAACTGCCACACAGGTTTTCAGATGTGCACAGAGCAGCTTTTCCACATTTGCTATTACATGATTTTTCTTAGAAAAGTGGTTTTTTTTTTCTAAGAAAAGTTGGTTTTAGACCTTCGCTTGTAGATGTTGACAGCTCTGAAGCAAGGCACTACAGTGTATTGCACAAGGCTGAAAAATGTCAGTGGAAAAGCCTTTCCACTAATTTCTATAGTGAGTAACCTTACCATTCCATCTCTGCAAGTTTTTGCATTAATTTGCAAAACCTCAGGATATATCTGTTTGCCAGAGAGAACCAGGCTTGGGCAATGATGGCAAAGAACTGTCTCAGCTTGCACAGAGAGGAGACTTCAGGAGAAAAGGATTTTATTTGAAAATCAGAAGAGGGAGACAAGAGAAACCTGAGCACTGAACTGAGGCTGTCAGAGTCTCAGACTGGCACTGTGACCAGAATGTCACGTCGTATCTGTCCCCTACCCAGCAAGACTCAGTTCCAAAAAACAAAATAAATTAGTCTGGTCATATCCCTGACAGCTACTCCCCTCTGGCTGTAGCTGAACATGGTCTTCCAGCAGAATTAGAATCTAAAAGTCACCTCAGTCCCATTGTTCCCTCCTCACAATGGAGCCATCTCAGACCTACCAGCATTCAACTGCTCCATAACCTACTCCTGTCATGCTGACCTACATAAGAATAGGCAAAAAAAAAACCAACAAAACCCAAAACACTTCTTACTGCATGGCTCATTAGAGCCTTAACAAACTGATTCCTCTCCCTCCTCCCCTCACAATTACAATCATCACAATTTCCTTGTGCTTAGGTAAGCAAATTTCCATTGTAAAACCTCCTGTTAGTCCTTCCCACTTACTAAACTCCAGAGAAACGTTGAGCTGTGATTTACTAGGGAAGAAAACCATTTTAATACATTATTCATTAAAAACAGGAAAATAAAACTAGCAAAGCAACTTTGATCTTCTCCATGATTAATTCATGCACCACAAGCCCTCTGATTTAGAAGATCTCAAACTACACCAGCTACAGAGCAGAAGTAGCAGTAACAGAGTGACAGCATTTATAAGTCAAAGCTCCCATCACTAGTGCAAAAATCCTCCAGAAAAGCAGAATTAGCAGCAGGAAGATCCTGAACCCTTCCTGCTCCCTCTGCCTGGGGGCTCCCCTGTGTCAGAACCACCAGCAGCTCACATGGGGGTGGTGACAGCAGGGATCACAACATGCTCTTGGGAGGCTCTGCCCACACTGGGAACCACGAGATCCAAGCCAAACCTATTTTTAACTATGTGCAGTTTAAAGCTATTTTAAAAATGGATGCTCTGGGGACATCCTCCTTTTGGGGCACTGGGGCACATTCAGAAGTTGGCTGCTTTAGTATTGAAACAAGGGTGTCCACACAATGTCTGACAATCAGCTAAATCTGTTTAAAACTCACACCTTTATGTGCAGGCAGTGCAATTTGCTAGAGACACAGGTTTAACATCAACCTCAAAAGAAGGAGGAGCAGAATACTCTTTATGGAACACAAAGACAGAACACACAAAGAAAGCAGGATGAACAAGAAGCCACTTGAGATGGGAATATCAAGCAGCTTGTGTCCAGAAGTTCTGCAGCATCTCCACAAATAAGTAACCATGTTCCTCAACACAGCAGCCATCCCTAGGATGAAATCTCGAGCCTTCCTCACCAAGGGCACTGCACATCTCCACCAGAAAGCAAACTGTATCCCAAAGCACAACTGGAATCTAGTCAGGAGCAAAGTACCTGGGAAAGCTAATTCAACAGGTCAAGTTAAACATTCCCCTTTTTCTGCCACTGGGGCCTCTGGCTGCTGTCATGAGATGCCTCAGCTTTTCTCCTGGAGGTGCACTGCCCTTGGGCTCACTGGGCAGGATGATCAACACCTGAATCACCACCCTGCAACACCTGGATTCTCCTGGTGGACTGGTCACCCCACAGCTGAGGAGCCCAAGTGGTCTGACAGCAAACTCAGCTCTGATCACACAGCTGACCCAGGAACTTTTGAGATTTCCATGTGGCAGCTTGCCAGCGAGTCCTCTAATTTCAACAGCCTTAAAAAGCAGGTTGTTTACCATGTGGCTCTCCCACGCAGGTTCCCACACACCATGGGCTGAGTAAGACACTGCCTCAGCAAAGCATCTGTCAAGAAAAATAAATTCAGCCTCTTGTATTCCCAGCTTACTGGGAAGAGCTCTGCCAAGAAGCAGCACTCTTCTCATCAACACATCCCCACGGTGGCAATGCAGCAAGGAAATACTCAGTGCTCAGGCTGGGGGTCGCACAATCCATCCTAAAACTTCTGCAGATGGCAAGCGACCATGAGTGCTCTGCCCCTCCCGGTGCCAGGGGATTATTGTCATTTCCCAGAGGGATTTCCCAAGGGCTGCAGGCCAGGAGCAGCGCCTTCAGGAAACGAAGCTGTCCCCAAGAGACTCCCAGCAGCTAACACAGCCAGACCTGATTCTCTCCCCCTTTTCCCATCTCCTCCCAAACGTGGTTTTCACCCTGCAATACATATTTCTCCACTTCTGAAATATGTCTCTGGGATTTCAAAAGCAGATGTCCCAAATCCAAACAAATACAGCTTTAAAAATGCTGGCTGCCACATGGAGAGGATGTTGCTTGCCTCAGCTCAGGATCATAGAATCATAAAGGTTGGAAAAGATCTCCAAGATCATCGAGTGCAACCTTTGACTGAACATCACATTGTCAACAAAACCACAGCACTGAGTGTCAGTGTCCAGCTGTTTCTTGAACACTTCCAGGGATGGTGATTCACCATGAGACTGCTTGGGCAGTCTGGGGTCAGCAGCTCCCTCATGTGACACCCACCAATTTCATTCTCCCAAAGAGGTGGCCCTTGCCAGAAGGTGCAAAAACAGCAGCACTAAATACATATTGTGCCTCCCCATGGGCTCTCCCATCTCATACCTCTCAATTAACAAACAAGCAGAGGTGGGTGAGCAGGAAAAAAGGCACTTTCCCCAACAGCTCGTGAGAGACACCTAAAACTCGTACCTTGCTTCATCTTTCTTCCCAGTCCTTCAATGGGGAAGGAACACTTAAGGAGGGAATTTGTTTAGGCTCAAACGACAGGACATGAAAGCCAGCCCGTGGCTTAATGGTCACAAATAGCCCTCACACAAGTTTAAGCAGTTGTCCCCACATAGCACCCTGCCTTCCTCCCAGCACTGCCTTCCCACACAGCCATTTTCCAGCCAGATCATGAGACACAGGGATTTCTCTGCCATGGTCTTCGTGTGCAACTTATCATCAGCCCTTCTGGATGCAACTGGACCCTTCCCTTGAAGGGCTCGTTTATCCCACTTTGCCTCCCTTTCACAAGTGAAATACAGAACCAGAGTCAATGCAAGTAAAAACAGGTGTAGGACTAGACTGAGGCTATCACTCAGTAAGGATTCCTCACTCAACACCTAAGAACTCTGAGTCGGGCAGGCTGGACAAGAAATATTTTTCTGCCTTTATCCTTGCTGACTTCCAAGTGTGATCTGCAAGTTTGTACTGTGAACATTACAGGAAGGACACATTTTAGACACAAAAATTCAGCATTGCCTGACTTTTGAGAGTTGGATTTTCTAGTGATATCCTTCAAATGAAAAAGTTTCTGGCTTTAAAGCAGTGTCCTACATTTTATAAACAAAGAAAATTATTATTGGAAGCGAGTTCATCTGCTGGAACTGCAGCAGTCTCCTCGGTCCTGGCTCAGCAGCAGGGTTGTGGTTTTGAGCACACAGCTCCAGGGAGAGAGGAGAGCACTAACAGGGGAACACACACTGCCCAGGAAAGGACTATGCTTTATTGTGTGGATCAGTGCTACCGACAGACACATGCTCAACAAGTCTGGCAGCTAGACGGCAGAAAAGAGCTGAGATTCTGGGATTAAAAACAGTTCCAGACTCTAGCAAGAAACTGGCTTTAATGGTCACAGCTATGCTGCTGCTGCTGCCTTTCCCTGTTCCCTGCAGTTCCTCTATAATCCCTCTGTTCCCACCTCCTTTAACCTTTGGGGCTTCTTTAAGCTGCTTCTTCCTGACTACTCCTGCCCATACCCACCCATCACCACTCCCCAGAACAATCTCCTACTTCCTTCTATTTCTCCTTATATTCCCTATCTCTGTCCTTCTTCCAGACCCTTATGGCTCTATTTCTTCTCCAAGCAGCTCTTCCCCTTTGTCTCAGCAGATGGGGCAAGAAGAGCAGGACATCTGCTCAGCCACACCTCCTGCTTCCCTCCCTCCTCTGCACCCTGCCAGGGTTCCCCCTCCTGCCTCACTGCAGCACCCAGGGCAGGGCTGAGCTCAGTCAGGGAGAATTCTGGCCCGAAAAAAACAACCACAGCCCTGCTCCAATTTCCTAGTCCAGACAGTTGGTGCAGACCTGGCCTCACTCAAGGCAGCCCCAGGGAAACCTAAGGGCATCCTTGTCAGACAGACAGATTTACCCTCAATTATGAAACTGCCTCGTTCCCTCATCTGCAGCCACCAGCAGTGCTGGCAGTGCCAGGAGGAGCAGTCACTGAGGTGGCTCAGGGCAGGTGGTGTCCACAGCACTCCGAGCCGTGCTGAGGGCATGCAGTTTATCCCACATCACAAATGAGTAAATTTTCCCCAAAGCCAGCAGACAGGGACAGCAGAAGCTTTCATCCCTCCCTCTCTTGCCTCTGCCAAGCTTGAGGTCACCCTGGCCAAACAACGTCAGGATCTCTTTGCTCAAAGCTCTGTTTTGATTCAGCATTTCATTCTGGAAAACAAACAGAATCATTGCTGCTGAAGCACTCCAGGAAACAAAAACAGCTGGCACTGAAGAGCAGGAAACTCATTATTTTCTGCTGGGCATGGTCTGGAACAACCTAAACCAGAGGTGTATAAATTGCAAGTGCGTGTATTTGCCTCCTGAAGCATCACTGGAAGATGAGCTCTGCTTCCTACAGCTCCATGCCAGCTCACTAATGCTGAAAACCCTGTTCTGCCCTTGGCTATTTGGGACATGTTGCCCCACTCCAGTGAGGAGTAGGACGGAACTGCTCAACACCCTCACCTGCAGCAGACTGGTGCTGCTGATCCTCCTCATGTCTGTGGAGCAGAGGGAACCTTGGGTCTCCCCACAAGCACTAACGATGCCTGAATGGCTCCCAGGTAAACTGAGGTAGATAAACACTGCAGCATAACAGAATCTTGTTATCTTCAGGGGACAAGGACTTCTGGATGCCAGACAGACTGGGCTGCCAGGCACCCAGACACAAGGAAATCCTTGACTGTGGTGGTACCACGTAAATCAGGAGTCTCCTCCAGCAGCCAGAGTTGAGAGACTCAGATATTAAATGGGATACAGCATAATCTGATAGTTGGTGGAGCCAAAGTTATATAAAACAAAACAAACAGCATAGTTTTGTTGGTAATTTTTTCCTGCAGTTTCTGGCACAGATTTACAGATTTTACCCCTGGTAAAGCACTGAGGCCTTTGGACAGCCATTTGCCTATTGCATCAGTCAGGCACCTCACAAACCGTGGCTTGTGAAAATTCACAAGCCATACTAGAGAAATAGAAAACTAGAGAAATAGAGAGACAGCCTGGGGTGTGCTACTGTCAGGGCATCCCCTTCATCCCAGCCCAGGGTATCATCCAGGTACCTTCAACCACACTGGGTCCAGAGAGGGATGGCCACGAAACAACATCAGGGTGCAGCAACCAGGGCTGTGCCATCATCCCTGGATCCCAGCACTCACCTCCTATGGCTTCATGTTCCTCTCCTTCCATCTCACACTCTCCGCACTGCAGCACAAACACCAGCACAGCCCTGTCCTCCAAGGCCAGGGAGATTTCAGCTCCTCTGGGAACTACCGTCACCTCTTCCAGGAATCACATTAAAATAAAAGCAAAGAAACCTCTGTTCCTCATTACAGCCAGGAACACTGAAATCCCACTGATTGCAAGCTTGCATATTTATCTCTAGGTTTCAGAGCCCAGACAAAACACAGCCCATTGAGGAAGTGAAGTTAACCCTGATATTGCTGTTTGTTGCATTTTTACAGTGCCTGGGTATCTCTGCAATTGGCAGATCTTGGCAAGTCACAGATTACTGACAAAAACCTCTTGGCATGAGACACTGCAATAGCTGTGGGGCTCACATGGATCATTTTCTGAGAGATAAAAGTAGCCTTGTGGATATGTGGCAGCTGGGGTGCTGTTCTCCTCCTGCCTCTGCATTACAGTCCCTCCATAAACACCAAGCAAATCACTTCATTTTCCAGAGTCTGGCTCTTCCTGCTACCAGGAATAAACAGCTTTGTTTGTTTGCTTGACTGAATATTTTTTTCCATGTGAAAATTCAGAATTTTACAAACTTGCCTTATTTTCTTTTTTTTTTTCTAATGGCAGAGAGACATATGTGAGAGATCAGAGTTCCAGGGTGCAAGAATACTCAGGTTCTCCAGGCAATATTTACACATGAAATGCAACGTGCACATTTTGAAAGTTGCACTTTGAAATACAAAAATAAGAAACTCATGGAGGCTTCAGGACAAGGACAGAGCTGCTCTTGCTCCCCCTGGCTTGGCTGATAAACCTCTAGTGGAGTGTGCAGAGTGTGACCTCCAGGAAACCAATACCTGCACAGGACTTCATGAACAGCCTCTGGAAACCTTTTATTTTTTAACCTGGCATTTTATTTTTTAACCTGACATCTTTCAGCAAGGCTGGGGATCCACTGAAGTTCACCTGCCTGCCACACAGAGATGCACAATATTTGTGGATTACATTCCTGGTCCCAGCAAGGGTTCAATCTTCTCAGGGCACACTTAGGGTGTATTTTCTCCCACATGGGACTCAACACTGTCCTGACCTATCTCCATCTGAAAATGCAGAGCTGAAACAACATGGAATGGAACTGGAAATCCCTTGCCTACAGCAGGCAGGTGTGACATGTGTAAAGCACTAAAAAAGGTGTAGACATGGGGAAAAAAATCCAAGGGTGTAGAAATGCACGTCTCCTGCTGGTCTCTGTGCCACATAAGGCTTTGGGCTAGACATTAAAGACTTCCACGTTCTCAGACTGTGAACCAAAGACAGCAGAACTTTCTTTATCTTATTCTGCACTGATATGGCCTGTTTGGACCACCAGGTTTTCTAGGTGGTGTCTACTACAAGCTTTAAAACTCTGCTAGAGCCAGTAAACAAAAAAAGAGAAGAGTAGCCCAAAAAAATGAGAACAGAGCATTTTTTATTCCTGGTTCCTAGTTTCCAGTATTTATTCCCTTAACTACAAAACATGGGCTGAAAGCAGTCATTATTGCAGTTTACAGAGGACTGGTAAAACTCTTTTTTTTCCCTGTAATGCAAAAACCTGATAACAGATCTGTCAACAGAAATTCTATGGGGCTGAGGAGATACATTATAGTACAGAGCAAGGACAATAGCACAATACCCATGTTCCACTTGACACTTTAAGGCTGCAGATCTTTAGTGGTACCTGTCAGAGAAAACACTATTTCTTTAAAAAACTTTGTGTTAGAAAAATTTATTCTAAGAAAAACGACACTGAAAGACCAAGAGTCTCTATATTTGAGGACAAATCTTTTTAATGTGCCAGCTGCAAAACAAAGAAGCATTTCCTGGTCCAGGAGCAGGTTTGGGCTTCCTGAACCTCCTTCTTAGGTTACCTGTAGGTAAGCAGGCTCAGCTTCCCCCTGAGGGGTTGGAACTAGATGATCCCAAAGGTCCTTGCCAATATGATTCTATGATTCCTTGCTGCTGCAAATGCTACTAACATGAAATATTTAGTAATAGCTGCTATATTGGCTCTACCAACTCACTTGAGTTTTCAATATTTTTGTTCTATTTCTATTTTGCTCTATTTTTCTATTTCTATTTTGTTCTATTTCTTGCCCAGAACTCAAATTTTCTTTTCTTTCAGTGTCAGTAACAACCATTACTTACCTCAGAACTATGATATTAAAACTGAACTTCAAGCCAGAATTATCACTTTGAGTGACAACATGAAAAAAAAAGGCAAATTGCAAGACTTCAAAGCACTAAAATAGGAACCATTTTCTAGAGGGTTTGCTTCATTCATTAATTCAGTCAAATACTTCATTTGTATTAATTTCATTAGCATTGCTCAGGATTAAACAGAACAAACAGAAAGAGAGGTGGCAAACTGAGGGCACACATCACACCTTGCAGGCAAAGCTGAGGGGGCTGGGCTGGCTCTGGGACTCCAGTGCTGCAAGGGGAGAGGTTCAGTCCATCCAGGCACACACCTGGGGCCTCTCAGAGCCCAGCCTGACCTTGCTGCAGCCAGACAGCCTGGCCCAGGCACCATCACCAGCTCTCAGGAATCTCTTCTAACTTCTCACAGAGGTCCAGAGGCACAAACCACAGCAGTGGTTCACCCACACTCACTGCAAAGCTTTTTATTTCAAATCAATCCTATCCTGGCAAAGAAGAGCTAATTCAGGGTTGGCTCTTTTACAGCTGAAACTGAGAACAGGTCTGAATTCATGTCACCAGCTGAGCAACATCCTCTGGGGCACCTCAAGTGCACTATGTGTCTAAGAGAGCAATAAAGCAGATTTTATCCCTTTAAAGAGGGCCTGCAAGAGTTGAGACCCTGTGGATTGTCTGAGAGATGCTGGCACACACTTGGGATCACAGGGAGGGAGGGCAGCAGGATTCCCTGGGTCCTGTTACACCTCAGCTCCTGCAGCCTCAGGGCTGGGCAGAGCTTGCTGGGGTCCCACACACTGCACCCTGCTCCTGTCCCAGCTCCTCAGCTGACAACCTGCCTCACATCCACAGCCAAAACACACCTCAGAGAGGGCACAGTCGCTATTTTTAAGAGAGCAGAGGCAAGGAGACACAAACAGAGAGAGGTATGAAATGCTAAAGACACGGGGAGAAAATCATATTTATATCCAGAGTAAAAAGAATAAGAAAGTTTTCAAAAGGAACTGTATGACTTGAAAAAATTTGATGACTCCGGAAAAAAAAATCCTAATAGGTTGAAATAAAGAAAACCCAGAAAAGAGTAAATAAATTCACTCGAGAACGGTCAGGAAATCAATCCCTAAGCAATGCCTGAAGTCTGGTAGGCAGAAGTCAGTCCTCAGCTTCTCTACAAAACAGCCTGGGCTGAAAGAGCTCTTGTGTCAGTGAGGGAGATGGTTGGGGAAGAGTGTGCTTCCCTCCAGCCCACTGGGTGCCAGGGCCATCAGGGATGTGTCACCCTTGGGGAGTTCAGGACTTGGACTCTGCTGATCCTTGTGGGTCCCTTCCCACTCAGAGTATTGTGTGATTTCTGTGACAGGTAATCTCCTCCAAAGGTAAGGAGATTTTCATTTTAATTTTGCACTGATTGATTTACACAGGAAATGTCAGCTGAATGAGAGCAGTTAATATAATCAGACACAGCTTAGCACAGCAAGTATATCCAAGCAGAGAAAATAAAGAGAGGCAGGTATAATTTCTCTAGGTCTCCCTCACTTCCTATTGCTCTGTTCCTTTCTTTTTCTGAAAAACTACATGTATTTTTAAACACAAACAGGCAAGTCTCCCTGCCTCAAAACAGCATGGTAGCACTGATGGACAGAAGAGCCATATGGGGACCTGCAAAGACCAAACCTCTTTCCAGCTGTATGGTTCCTGTACTGCCCTCACACCCTGGCAGTGCTCAAATGCCTCTGGCAGACTCACAGGAGTGACACCCTGCTCCCCCATCCCTGCTGCAGAGGAGCAGAACCAAATTCAGATTTTGGTCAGAAGAACTTCTGATCAAACAAAAAAAACACCACTCCTAAAGGTAAAGCCCAAGCACCACCAAGACTGCCTGTTCTGAGTAAGCAAAACAGGAAAAACAAAATAGGACAAACAAAATAGGGCAGTGTCAGGTGGGTCTAAAACCCCAGTCTCAATTGTTTTGTTAGGGTTTTTTTGGGGTTTTCTCATTTTTCTTCTTACCCCTCCCACTTCCTCCCTCTCTTTGCCCACTTTTGCAAATTTTACTTTACTGGAGGTAGACAATGGTGCCTGAGACCCTGTGAATTTGGCTATTTCCATAAACAAAACAACTAGCTTGGCATAAGAAGTCAGAGGGAGCAGGGAGGATGTGGCAGTGGTTGCACTCCAGATCTGGAGAACAAGTAGGAAGCTGCTTTTTGAGCTTTCAAGTCATGAATTTTTCTCAGACTTTCTTCCAAAAAACCCTTTAAATTTCAAATACAATTCAGAGCCTCTACATTTCCAGCAAAAGAGACAAAAACAGAATTCAACATGATGATATGAACAAGACCTCTTTGTGGTATCAGAGGGAAATCCCTTCTTCATGAATACCTCCTTTACCCAATGACTGGGAAAAGTCAGTATCTGCAATCAGGCCTGCCCTGGACTAAGTCGTTTCTTGGAAACTCTAAATGTGACCATACATGGGAACAACCAGACAAGAAAAAAGCCAAGAGCCATCTTTGATCTTCCCTTTCCCTAAGCCTACACATCCTCAAGAACAACAGAGGAAAGAGAAGTAAATTATTTCCAACATTTCCCATTTCCCTTGGAAAGCAGTAGCTGTACAAACATCTGAGTTCTTCATTTCTCATCTCTGAGACCTTGTTAGCAACATGCTCAGCCACCAGCACAGATCTGAAACACACTCTGGATTTATGCTCATGCCCACCATCCCTGCTCAACCCTGCTTTAAATGGCCAAGCATGGCACTCTTGCATGTGGATACAAACTGGGATGTTAGTAAAAGCCCTCCACTTTCTTCTCTTTCCATCCCTGGCTCTGTCATAGGAAATTAAAGCCAATTTCTAACATCCTTTTCATCCCTGCAAGAAATTCCTGCAGGCCTCCCCAGCACACCTTGGCACTCTCCCTGTTCTCTGGTTACAAATATAAAGATTTCCGGGCTTGCTGCAGCACAGCTCACATCCACGCTCATAACTGGTATCACAATAAACAACAGGGACATCAAAACCATCACACTATAAAATATAATTACCAAAAAAAAAAAAAAAAAAGGGCTGCCTGGATACTTTTTTGAGGCAGCTGTCACACTAAAAACTTGCCAGCTTCCTGTGCAAAGTGAACCTGGGAAACAGAAACGCTCGTGAAGTCGATGTGAACCATTACAGAATAAAAATCATCCAGATGTTTTAAACAAGCTCTATTTTAAACATGCCCTGCTTTCTCCTCAGCTTGCCCTTCAAGAGGCAGCCAGGTGAAAAGCAGGAGTGACAAAAACAATCTGTCTGAAGGACAGCTTCAGGGAAATGGAGCAGAGCGAGCAGCCGGCTCCCCAGGTCTGAGCTCAGAGCAGAGCTCACAGCCACCAACAGCCCCTCCCAGATGTCCCTGTCACTCCAGAAACATCAGGCACACCACAGCGTGCAGCCCCTGAAGAATCCAAACATCTGCACTGCTCTGGAGCTGATGGCAGGGACACACACCAGACTCCAGCTCCGAATGGGAACAAGCCAGAGAAACTCCCTTACCTTCTGTGAAGCTTCCTGTAAGAGTTATGACAACAAACACTTTGCCTTCTGGCTCCAAATCCACCTGAAAAAAAAAAAAAGGAAAGGAAATGTTAGAAGATTGGGGTTTTTTTGAGGCAGAAATTCTTCTCGGGATTTTGCCTGACTAATCCTGCCAGCATTTGATAATACTTCAAATATTCTCATGCACACCTTAATTGAAAAAAAAAAATAAATCAAGTATCTGGTGCCCAAATTGTTCAGCATTCTCCTTTTCCCTGGAAATGCTGAACAATCTCAACCTTGCTAGAGGAAACAGAAGTTTAAAAAAAAATAAAATACAGTTAATAGTGTTCCAATTTGTGAGATAGATGAAGCTGAACTAAGACTAAATTCTCAGATCAATGTGCATCTGTTTCGAGAATTACATGGATATTTCCTCTCTATTATATTTTATCTCAGTGAAATTGCTTCAGTCTCTCAAAATACCATCATCACTGAGGCAAATGCTGATTTCTTACATAAATCACCTTTTGGCCTTAAACCATAGGAAATAGAAAACTGTTAGTACTGTTACCTAAGGAGTTCTTGTCATTTAATCTAAATTAGATAGAGATAGAAATACAGAACATAATTTTAGGGATCAGAGATTCAATCCCAGTGTCAGTCAGCCTGTCCTTGAAAGAAAGCATTTATTTTTTGGTGAGTAGATTTTTCATTTTGAGATACATTTTTAATAAAGGTCTTGCTTTTGTTGTTGTTTTTTTTTAATTTACCAGCTAAAATCACAGCTAAGGTTTCCTGATGTTTGAGTCAGGCAGTCACCCAGAAATCTCAGTTAAAATATAAAAACAAAGAAAGAAGTAACAAGGCACCCCCTGAATTTCCCACTAATTTCAAGGTTAAAATTAGCAACGAGGAGCTTCACACCTCGTGGGTATTGATCACCTGTGCAGAACAGGAATTTTGAAAATGGAGCTGTCTGGGGGAAGGAATAAAGATTGCTCATCCAAACCTTCCCTGCTCCTCCTGTACCAGCACAGGATGATGAGCTCAGGCTGATTCCTTTTCCAGGGGTAACACAGGGTGTACCCTGCGACCCTCTGATTCCTCTCCTGTGTAACAGCACAGAAATAAAACAACACCAGCCCGAGCTCCCCAGGCAAGGGCTATGATCACCCCAACCCTGACATTTGCTTGTGGTTTCCAAAAAACGCTGCAGCCACGAACCGAACGGACAATAAATAATATTAAGATACTGGAAAAACAGAAAAGTGACCCCTAAAGAGGAGCCAAAGAGCCAAGCTACAAATGGAAGGAAAGCACCTACACAGCTGTACTGGGAGGAGGTGTCTGAGCTGGGCTGACTCTGCAGGGTTAAGGCACAGAATGCTGACACAGCCCAGAAAAATCAGCCTTTTGGGTAAGTGAAGGGGAAGCACAGCCAGCCATACATTTCCCTAGACCACAGTTTGTTACAGAAGTGGAGAAATTGCTATTTAAACTGCTGGGAATTTGTTAGGGTGAGCAGAAGAAATATTTTCAGGAAAACAGAATGAGCAAATATCTCATTCACATGATTCCAGCTACAGTTCTGACGTGCTATGCACACACTTGTATCAGTGGGACACAAAACAGGGAAGCTACAATCTTGGGAAAATCCTACCAAAATGCTGATTTTATGGACACTACATTCTCCACTTAAAAAAAAAAAAAAAAAATCAATAAAAAAAATAAAAAATTAAATCAGTCTCACAGGGAAAATTTAAAGCAAATATTTAGCTTTGACTCAATATTAATTTTTGTGCTTGTTTGCTCTGCATATTACACTGGTTTTAGGAAGCTATGTTTGAACAGCCCTCTGTCTCCATTAATACTGAAGACATTTCCCAAATAGATTTCAACTCCAGCAATATCATGCATCATTTTTGCCTAAATTTCAGTCCCCTGGAGTGCAGCTTTGTAAAGAAATGGTTCTTTCCAAAATATATAATAATATATAATGCAAATTGATTTATGGGATACCAAGAATTCAGATTTTATGGAGAAATCCTTACTTACTTAGGTTTCCAAAATCATTCTTCAGTGCTTATCATTTTCCTGCCAGTCTCCATACAGGATATGTCAGACTCCTGCTTCCACACTGACAAAGAGGATCCTTCCTCTCTTCTTCTGACACACAATATCTCTGGTGGGATGTGGAATAAATCCTGTACTCCTTGTTCAGTCTTAAAAGCAAAGGACTGTCAGGACTCAAGCAGCTGGGCTGAGGCCAGGGAATCCAAGAAAAGCATCACTCACCTTCCACACAGGGCACAGACAATACCTGGCCCAAAGTCCTGACACACCTTGCTCTCCATCTCTGCAAAGAAAATTCCTCTGCCCCTGGCACAGCACAGTCCTCTGCCTATAGCAGTCTTACAAAACAGAAACAAACTAATTCAGAGAGCAATAGCAGGAGATTTATGAGGGTTATATAAAACAATCTCTCCCCTCCAGACTCCAAGATTAAAGACCAGTCAAATCCCCTACACCCACTAAGCAGCTGTGCTCATGTTGTACCACAGTCCAAGAGCACTCAGCCAAGAGGACTCGAGCTACACTCAATATCTTCTTACAGAACATCTAAGGGGGATGTAATTAAAAATTACAGCTGAAAGGCTCCAAAATGAGGCTGAAGCCCCAGCATGCTAGGAACTGCTGAAACTTTGGCACACCAAGGATGATGGATGCAGGACCAGTGGGGAATTCTTGTCCTAGGCAAGAGTTTTAATTTCTCTAGTCTTAAATTGATAGTAACAGAACAACAGAAGATAACATACAATGAAATGAAATGAAATAATAACAGACCGAAGGGAAAACTCTGGCTTTTGGACTTGCTGTGATCTCCTTTAAGGATGAATTTGTCCAGCCAAGTAGCAGCCAACTCGGTACCTGAGGTAACTCTCAGACATGCGGAACGTGCCCGAAACAGAAAATAACACCTGACCTGAAAACCTGAAAGGAAAATGTCTGACCACAGACCTCAGCAGCTCCCTGAGAGCAGCACCTGCCTGACAGGACGTGCTTCCCACCATCAGGGGACACCCTGAGCCATGGCCACACCACTGGAGTGGTCTCACACTGGTGGCAGCTGATGCCTGTGAGCTGCTCACACTTGTTGGACCCGCAGTGCTGAGCTGGGTGTGAACAGCAAGCACCTCACTCAGGCACTGGGGGTGACCTCAGGCAGCCCTGCAGCACAGCCCTTCGTGTTCCTGTCCTGCTTCACACACTCAGCATCATCTTCACACCGTCAGCATCACCTTCACACCGTCAGCATCACCTTCACACCGTCAGCACCACCTTCACCCTTGCAGTGCAGCCACAGCTGTAGCACACGCGTGGGAAACTCTTGACCCAGCAACTGCAGCCAGAGCTGGGCATGCAGAAATTGCCCCAGAACCATCTGAAACCAGAGACCCACAGATCAGGAGTCTGGTACCCCACTCTGTCCCCAAAAGGAGGAACTCCTGATATAAGCCCTCCTTCAATCTTTCCAGTCACCAAGGCACTTCCACCACCAGCACCTACTTTCACAGACAGAGGGTTTGCTCTGTTTGTTTTGCTCACCGTGTTCTGTTACTTAGTAAGACCTGAGCACTTCAAAAGGAAGCAGCTGCCAAAGGACTGGCCCTCCAGCCATGGAAGGGATAACCCTACCTGGGCTGGCAGCCCAAGCCCTGACTCCGTGCTGGCACAGCCCCAGGGATGCCAGTACCTCCCAGCACCAGCAAACACCCTCGGGATCCAGCCTCCCATCAGCAGCGTGGGTGGAACACAAGCACCACGCAGACGCCAAGTTTTGCTTCTCACTTCTTTCCTGTTTTTTCATTTCCCAGCATTGACATTGAAGGAAAAACCCCTACATTTTTACAGAGAAAGAGGGTGTCACAGTATTAATCTTGACAGAGTTATTAAAGCCCAAAGTAGACCATTAAATCAGTTCGGTTTGACAATACAGATATTCTTTCTTAAAAAAAAAGCAGAAGAGGCTCAGAGAAAGTCAACAGCCTGAAGGCAGCACAGATGATGCTCAGGGGGAACTCCTACACCATAATATTAAGAGATAAGTGACATAAGAATGAAACCATCCATATGTATTTGACACAATCATCAAAGAGTAGTATGTACAGAGAAAAGTTTTCTAATGCCAAGATCTATCTATCTGGCATGGGATAACTATTTTAGGGAATCACAGGCTTATGCCTGGAAGGTTTAGTATTAAAGCCAAAGGAAAGTCCTGTTGTATTGGGAGCAAAGGAGAAGTATGAAATTCTATGCATGCCTGATACTGTGAATTCTGGGAGGTGCAGTGATCTCACAATAAATCAAATTAAACTGGTGGCATGCAGCATCATACCACCAGCAGTAAGACCTGTAAACAATCATCACCCTCCTCTCTCTCCAGCACTTTCATCCTTGGCCTGGTCCCCCAGGGAAGAGACGGAAGGAAAAACATAGACTTTCTGGCTGGTTTAGAGGTAACTTGGCCAAGTTTTAGCTCACTGGGAGAGAAAAGCGTGCTTATCAGTGTAGTAAATCCTTTAGTCACCATCAAGGAAATGAAGGCAGCACTTTTGTCCACAGCACAAGGGGTGGAAAGGATCAACTGCTGGAGCTCAGCTGTATCAGTGAGAACAGCACAGGATTTTGGCCCTGAGCTAAACACACACTTTAACTTCTGTTGAACCTCACAGCCATACCAGGGGAAACAAGGCTGGAGGATTTTGGCAGGCAGATGCAGGTAAGGATGAGGAGTTCAGCCACGGCTTCATTCCACTTCCACTGCGAGGCACAAGCCTTTGCCAGGACAGTGTGCTGGGAGTTCCACTCCTAACCCAAAGCACTCACATGGTGCCCCATGCCTGAACTTGCTGGGATCCTGCTGTTCCATGTGACTTCAAAGGGAGCTGCCAGGGACTGGCTCCCCACAAGGAGGGGCCCCAGTCAACCACCTCGCACACCTTCCCCAGAAAAAGGCTGTGCTGACACTATTCCCAACAACAGAGCAGGTGTTATTTACTCCCCTTCTCTGCATTACAAAAAATAAGCCACTTCAGGAGCAGAGCAGATGCAGGGAGACCAAAACAGGGCTCCTTAATCACATGCCTTCACACATATAATAAAAACTGGCTGTGCATGATTCATCAATGGAAGAGGTTTGGAAAACAAATTCAGAAGGAGGGTAATCTCTCAGGCAACATATCAACACCCAGCTGAAGCATCCACTGAACTTGAAGAGCAGGTAGAGTGAGTTGGCCTCCGAGAGAGCCCAGCCTGCCCCTGGGAAAGGATGGGAAGAGGCAGATCCAAAGGGAGCCTGCCTGCAAGTCGCTCACTCTCCAGAATCAAGATGAGGTAGATAAGGGGAGCCTCCAGGATGGAAAGACATCTTCAGCACTGCACCTGGTAAGAGCATTGAATCTCACAAACACAAGTTTACATGATCCCCCCCCCCCTCCCCCATCCCCACAACAGATAATCGAATCTGGGAAGTCTGATCTGAGGCACATCAGAATCAGTGGGAATCTTTTTATTGTGTTTGGATCAGACACAAAAGATGACTGTGTTTACCCTGGAGCCCAGAACATCCTTTCTCCCATTGCTGCCCCGTCCTTCCTTCCCCACAGGCACAATCCATGAGCATCCTAGAAGTACAGCCTTTTTCTAAGGCATGTCAATGCTGACAGGGCTTCAAAACCAGAACAGGCCAGACACTTGCAGTGAGTAAAGCAAATATAAAAGCTACCTAGGGACTTCATTAGCTTAATTAAACAAGTAGCTATATCTTTTGACTTCCTACATAATTTTTAATTTTAATTAACAGA
Source organism: Sturnus vulgaris (assembly GCF_052056855.1). Taxonomy (NCBI): domain Eukaryota; kingdom Metazoa; phylum Chordata; class Aves; order Passeriformes; family Sturnidae; genus Sturnus; species Sturnus vulgaris. The sequence continues at coordinate 42,755,263 of NC_142248.1, forward strand.
ACTGCATATGTAATCAGTCATTTGTAGAGGCAATTCCCAAGGCTCTATTCAGTCGAAAGAGCTGAAAGTCTGGGTTAGGCTAAAGCTGGTTTTTCACATGCCTCTAGTTATTTCTTGTCATCTTTCTTGTTTAAGCTGTTAGCACATCATGCTTGTGGAATGTCAGATCTTTCTGTATTTTAATAAGGTAGCACCTCCTTGGACAGGTCAAATAGCAATTTTCTCAGCCAAATACACAGTCTCTGGATTAATCAGTCCCTCTTATACTTTTTGAGGCTGACAGACACCTGCCTATCAAGTCAAACACCTTTGAAAATCCTCAGGGCTGTCTAGTACAAAGGAGATTTTGCATTTCCAGACCAACAAAACATTAAAGTGTTTTTCCTACAAATGCACAGCATGCACTTTTAAAGATTCAAATTAGGGTGCCTAAAAAAAAAAAAAATTGCAAACACACACACAACAGGGCACCAAGTATTTTCTTATTCTTGCAAAGGCTAGCAAGTGCTCAGGACAGTAATTCCCACTGCAGGTGCCAGGGGCAGACATGGACAGCACTGGGAAAAGGCTGCCAACCCCACCTGCAGTACCCTGAATGTTGAAGCACTCACAGCTCACCTGAACAAAGTTTAATATTCTGCAGCTCAACTCACACATGGGTGGAAAGTCAGTCTCTCTCAAAACTCCTATAACCAGTTATTCCAGCTATTACTGTAATATTGTCATTCTAATTTTTTGTTTCAGGACAGCTGCTTAAAATATTACTTTTGTTTTCGTTCAAGTAGCCTAATTATAAGCTGTGCACCAGCCGTGAACAAGCATGCATAACTAATGACTCTTAGCCAATCCTGAACTCTTTAATCAATTTTAGTCTGGTTTCATCCAATGGATTACCCACCTCTACAGGAGATTTGTTGAGGTAGGAATAAGATTTATTTATCGTGTGAAAATTCCTGCCAAGAAAACCTGCTTGAAGAGCTACAAATATAATACAGATTTTAAAAAGGAAGTTTCAAATCTTAAAAAAAAAAAACAAAAAAACCAAACTTTCAAAAGCAAGAGCTAGAGCCTGCTCCTATGGTGTTACAGCAATTTATGTTGCTTTTGAGAAATATCTCTAAAGTAATGAATGATTTACAAGTAATGGTTGCAGGAAAATGTTCTTGAGCATATTTGAAAAAAAAATTATGCTATAAAGTTAAAAAAAGGGAAACACAGACACAACTGGTTTAGGGACTATTATGTTTCTGTTCTCCTTATATTTTCAAAGGACTACAACAACAACAACTCTCCAGAGAGATTTTTTACCTTTTCTCCCCGAGTTATGTGGCAGGGGGAGAGGATTCAATTGCTTGTGTACAAATCCCATGGTACTGGAGTTTCTTGAAGACAAGGCACTGATCTCATCAGTACCATCACAGAGTAAGAACCCACTCCTTCAGAAATTTAAATGAAATTCAAAACAAAATGGGGGGGGACCTGGGAGAGTCTAAGAATGTCATGCACACACTGGAGTCTACAACAGAGGAGAGCTTTCATCCACAACCTCTTAAGAGTGTGGGGCTAGAAATGGCTGGGCTGGTAAATGGGCTGAGAAGAAAATGTGAAGGATGACCAGACCCTACCAGTGAGGCTCCATTTCCTGAGGGCACAGCACATGCCAAGCATGGGATAACTCTGTGAACTGCCATGAGCAGCAAAGCTGCTGGAACCACCCCAGTGACAGCACAGGGTGGCCAGGGGAGATGCCAGGCACAGAGAAAAGCTGCTCTGGTCCCCCCTGAGCAGCCCAGCAGAGAGAAGGGGCAGGACCCCCCGGCTCCCTCCCACAGCCTCTGTGGAACCAGAATCGTGTGGGCAGGATGGATGCTGCCTTTCCCTGCCACAAGCACACACAGACAGAGCTTTAGCTCTCCTGAGCACAATTAAATCTTAATTATTCACCATACATCTCTGTAACACCATGCCAAATATCACCATGCCCAGTCCATCACTGTATTTTTCTTCCAACTCCTCTTGTCTTCCTCCTACAGCTTTTTTTTTTATAAGGGATGGGAAGAGAAGGAAAATCACAGATTAATTTCCCAAAGGCAAATACTTACATCAATGCAGGACCATTAAATTAAAGGATGGAAAATGCAGGGCTTCATTTTCAGCAGTCTGAACACTTGATTACAGCAAATACACCCATGCTCACCTTCAGTAGCAGCTATCAGGCTATCAGCTTTACATATGCAAGGTATGGAAATCTGCCTGCAGACACCTGTGTGTACAACTGCAGGTAAACGAGGCTGAGAGTGGGACAGGGTCTCTGCTCTGGAGGGGACTTCAAAGCATTGACCAATAATCAAACAAAAATCTTGCAATTAACAGTGACAGCATATCAATAAACCTCAAAAACCAGATATCAGCAGCAAAACAAAAATCTTTCAATAGCTGTAGAGCTGGAGTTGCAAAGGGATGATCCTGACAGCTCACATTTTAGCTCTATCACTGAGCACACAACACAGCAATCATCCTTCTCTATCTCCAAGATCTGGAGATTATCAACAAGAGTATTTTCTGTCTCTAGATGAACCCAATATAACTTGGCATAAAAACCCAGGAAATTGTGCCACATTTTCTGTTTAAAGAAATAAATTCATTGACTTGGTGCCAAGTAGGCAAGCTGGTGGCACTTCCCACATGGAAACATTCCAAGGGCCACCACAATGAGGTGCTGAGCTGAGCTTCCTCAAAGCAAAGCAATGACACAGCTGAGTTTAAAACTGAGGCAATGTCCCCCAGGAAGGAAAGGGCAGTGAAAAAGTAAGCCCAGGTAGCCCAGTGCACACCACAGACCTGGGTTTGGCCCAGAGAGGAACAGAACAGACACCAGGCAGAAATACAGAAGGAGAAAGAAAAAGACTGGGCAGAAAATCAACAACAGTTCTCTCAGTCTTGAGAAGTCTTCCAAGGCACAGCATTCACCTTCAGCTTTAATTAACCTCCCTAACAAATCTAGGCAGACTTTATGAATCATTTATGACTTCACATTAAGCAGCACAGTCTGCACACGGTCTGAGGTTCTGTGTCCAGGGCACTCTTGGTGGCTGCCCAGGCACAGCTACAGCAGGACAGCACTAAGGGGTAACTGAGGGGCAATCCACTGGGTTGTACAGCATCAGGCAGAGCCCCCAGTACCCTCTTCATGGATCCAACCCAAGGAGCAGGGACCTCCAAACCAGCTGCATCACTATGCACAGACCCTCTCTGCAGCTGTCTCCCCAGAACTTTGCTCACTCACCTACTTGTGCTGTTCTCCACTATTCAGTGCTGGGAAATATTTTCTCGTTATTCATAGGCTTTATTGCATAATACTGAACTTCTGAGAAATTATTCTCATTTGAGTCTCCATTAGGTGTGTCACTATTTTTAAAATATCTTCCTACTACATGTAATTCATTTGGTGTACTGCTGCTTTTCCATTTTTGTCCAATAGTTCTTTCTTCTTTCTAAAACCAGGCCACAGCAGATGAGATCATGAACCATTAAAATCCATTAGTCCTAAAGATAAAATCCATCAAATTTCTCAACACCTCAGGTAAAAAGGGGAAAGGTCACAACTTTCTCCTACTCCAGCCATTTCTGTCAGATACTGAAGAGCCAAATCTCATCCTTTTAACAACAGTTAAAAGTCGTGGTGGTGCAGCAAAAGGCAATCTGATGGAAAAGTTCAGTTATTTATTATGCTTGATTACTAATAATGAGCACTGTAAAACTAAAAAAGAAGGATTCTGGAGGGAGATGTGATCAGCATCTCGATGCCAGAAGATGGGGTTCCACAACCCAGAGGCACAGACACAAACCAACAGCTCTGCAGAGAGCTCGATTTACAGGCACCTTCCTTCCTCCTTCCCTTCAACACCAGGTGTTGAAAAGACCTTTATTGATCTTCACTGCACTGGGGACAGCTGGAACTCTAAGAAGTGGCTGGCAGAAGTTTCAGGGAGTCCCACAGTGGCGGCTGTAACCCAGGCTGCCATTCTGTGTCACATTCCTGCAGCGCTGTTGCCGCATCTCTCCCGAAGCCAACGCGACAGAGGGAAGGAGCTGCACACGAGATCCTGCACTCCAAACACATCACCCACATCAAACTCATCCCACACATCTCCACCTTTCCAACCAAACACAGCAAAGACCCCTGGTGATCTTACACCATCACTTTTACAGAAAAGGAAAGCAGAGTACGGGCATGGCAGGAGCAGAGGAAGAAACAAAAACCAGACCTAGCCCACTGCACAGCAGCCACGCTGCTTGGACAAGTGCAAGGGAAACTCTGCAAAACCCACAGAAGTAGCACATACCTGCACTCCACAGAAGTCCAGACATCAAGAAGAGTCAATTGCTACAAAGCACCAGAACTCTCAGTCTTTTCAGTGACTTTAAAGCCTTGAGCTAAATACATTGAGGGGCACACAACACCACCCCTGTCAGCATCACAATGGATTAATTTATGTGCAAGACCAAGTTATCAGCAATATTTCTAGCAAAACCTAAGATTTCAAATGGCATGTCTCAGGGGCATGCCAGTCTTTAGAAGTACAGTTCCCAACATAGCTCACATTCCCATTTAAAGTGTTAAACCCATTACTCATCCTTAGCGAGGATACAAAAAGAAGAAATTAAATCGAGCAACTTTCAACCTTGACATGGGCTGTAACACCACGGGGAAGCCCAAGCATCTCAGCTCTGATTATTCTTCCCTGATCTGGAATTAATCAGTGACTTCCTTCTTCCTCCTCTCACTTCCTCACCTGGCACTGAAATTGTTAAGGACTAACGTTTATACCCAGTCAGTTTTAATCCACCACATCCCCTTTCTATGTTGCAAAATGATCTGCCCAATGATTTGAGTCAGAAGGATGAAAAGCAAGCTATCAAATATATGAGTGGCATCTCACAGGAGAGAACCTGCTAGGGGCACAGGAAGGATGAAAAGAAAGGTTTAAAAGTAGTTTAGCCCACATACTCCCTCTCCCATTCCAACCACTTGTGGGATTGCTTCATATCCCTGGTACACACATCCCAGAACATCATGTAAAAGCAGCAGTAGTTTCTGGTTGCATAGTCAATTAAATGTTTCCAAAGGTAAAATAAAAAAATTAAAAAAAAAAAAAAAAGGAGTGCCAAGGCATGCACTCCCCCAGCATTCCTGAAGGTATGATGCTTGCTCATGGTGTCCAGATGTTAATGCTCATGTCTCTGCTCCAATCCCATGAGGTCCAGTGCTGGGAGCCACAATCAAGTCTTCAGGCAACAAAAAGAATGTAGGTTGCAGCTGACAACACCCAGAAAGGACACGCCACTGCCAACATTTGCTTTGCCAAGTTAGATCATATCCTATTTGCAGAGTGGGTTTTGTTTATGGGTTTGGTTTTGTTTGGGTTTTTTTTTTTGGTGAGGATGATGGAAGAGTACAATCAAAACATTTCTGTGAAACAACAGTTAGAAAAAAGGGTGCAGAGGTGAGGTTTTTCATGGGGAAGGAGAGTGGGTTGCGTATCAGTACCAAAAATAATTAGGAAAAAAAAATTCTCCTGAAATCCTGAGGCTAAGCATTACAGTAAGAGACAGACTGTGCAAGACCAAGCAATTTTTAGTGCCATCAAGTCTATGATTACAGTTTTCCTCATCTACCTCATGAGAAAGATGATCTCACTGCCCACTTGTGACCATGAAGTCACAGCTGTGACTCCAGCAATTAGGCTGAGCCAGGAAGGAACTGAGCAGCTCCTTGGCCTCCAGCCTTCCCAAGCCCCTGGATGGTGACAAGGTGCCATGTCACTGGGATGTGCTGTCCAGCTGACCCAGCCACCTGCCTCCCCTTGAAGGACAGGAGGCTCTCCAGGGTTTTGTGTGCAGCTGCAAGCTGGCTGGCAGCTTGCTGGCACCTACCAGCAGCACATTGTCACATATTTCCCCTTTTTAGTATTTCTTTTTCCCTTTCCAAAGTGTGGTTTCAAGATGAGGAACCAACGTGACCAAGATTTACCTTGGATTAAATAAACCAGAGGGTGGAGACACACAGAAAGGGTATGCAGAGGAAAAGGTCAGAACATGGTTGGACTGGTTTCGCTCACAGGTCGATCCAGAACAGAACTTGGTGCTGACCACATTTCCCATTCAAAACTCAGCATCACCCACAAACCTGCAGATAAACCTTCTGCTCTTCAAACATAGCTTTTGCTGAGGATTGCCACAAGCCCAAGCACATGGCAATCCTGGGTAAGCCAAGAGCAGGACGGGCTCACTTACAAAGCCAGTCATATTTAGGACAACTGCTGTCATGTTCCCTCCTTGACAAATGTTTTGTTTCTTTGTGAATGGAAGGCCTGGCATTTTATCTGTGCCAGAGTATTGTGTGTGTTTTATACACAAACACGCATGCTTTTAACTCCAGCACGCTAATGTGTTTCAAGTATAAATTCCCTCCTGGAGAAAAGCACATCCCCACCTGGATGTCACTGCTAATGTGGACCTCATGCTTCTCTTCCTGCTGACAAACAGCCCTTGCTGTGGGGGGGACACATTTCCATAATTCCCAAAGCAAGATTTTATTCACGCTGGGAAAAGTCACATCAGTTTTAGTCTTCTACCTTAATTCTCACCAGCTGAAGACAGAAATCCCTCGGACAGCATTTATCTCCTCTGGAAATAAAGTCACATCGCTTGCCTTCTTTAAGATTTACCAAGCCCTATAATACAAACCAAAGCCACTCAGCTCCTGCCCTCTCAGCAACCACCTTGGAGGGAAGTAAATTAAGAGATCCAGTCCCTTTTAATGACTGCCCCACATTCAGTGAAGGGAAATATTACAGTCCCATAGGAAAGATAATAAAACACCTAACACTGTTCAACTCCTAATACACATTATATTGAAAAAGCCTGAGACACAATTACAGTAGCAAGGAGTTTGATGGAACCATAAAAAAAAAAAAAAATAAAATGGTTTTGTTTGGAAAGGACATTAAAGATCATCCAGTTCCAAACCCTTGCCATGGTCAGGGACACTTTCCACTAGACCAGGCTGCTCCAAGCTTTGTCAAGCCTGGCCTTGGACAATTGATCCTAAATTGGAGCTGCTGACTAGATCTTGGCCACACCACGAACTGCGACTTTTCATGATTCTAAAAAACTCCTCTTGCAGCCCAGCAGAGTTTGAAAAGCTTCTGGGGCATTACCACAGAGAGCAACATGAAACAGGGGGGTGGTTTCAGATACAGAGATAGAACAAGCACTGACCCACTGGAAAATTCACAGCAAGAGATGGAAAGATCTGGTACTCTTCAAATACCTACATGTTCTGGCTGTGGCTTTGAAGCAAGCCACAACACTGTCTATTGTAAAGAGCACTGTTCCTGTGGAAACACTTGCTTAATATTGTCAGAGATGGAGTAAGAAGAAATGCTATAGATGTACAGAATTTTGCAGCTACCCATTTACTGGCTAAAATATATATATATATAGAACAAAAAGAATCCTCTTCTTTTCACTTGTCAGTGAAAAACATTATCAGGCACTGAAACAGCATATTTTTGTGCAGCTGGAGTAATTAAAAAAAAACCCAAACAAAAACAGCAAACCCAAATTCCATAGAATCATAGAATGGTTTGGTTTGGAATGGAATGGACCTTAAAGATCATCTCATTCCTACCCCACTGCCCCACTGGTGTGTCACCTACACCAGGTTCCTCCAAGCCCCATCCAACCTAGCCTTGAACACTTCAAGAGATGAGAGATCTGCACATTTTTCTGCAAATGAAACTTCTTATGACCAGAACTATTAACATAAAAACAGTTTAAGTCAACCTAGAAATGAACCACAAAACGTATACTGAGAAAACACTTTTTTGAGGTCACAAAGATGTTTTCAGAGCAGTTTTTCAGAAGCCAAACACGAAGACACCAAAACCTGCAAGTTCAGTTACTCTTTTCTCACCTAATGTTCATGTTCAAAACAGGAACAGGCACTTCAAAAATGTTACTAAAATAAGAAGTGCATTGCTTAAAAACAATGAGTACTGCATATGCATTGCTGAGGCAAGTCTCTGTGCACTAAGCTTATTTATATATAGAAATAACACCAATGACCTCGTATTAATCACAGACACAGACTTCTCCAGGACAAAGGGAAATGACAAACTTGCAAGGGCACACCAGAAACCTCCTGAGATCACATCCACATAAGCCAAAAACAGGTGACAACTGGAATGATCTTTGCTCCTCTTTGAAGAAATCCACTCAGATCCAGCAATATTATTTTTGACAAAATCAGAATCATGCAATTCTAAAATGAATCAAGCGATGATTTTAGATAGAGCTTCAATTCTCTTTCTAAGCTCCTTCTCAAAACTTCAGAAGCTTTTAATTCTAAGAATTTTAACCAAGATAGCACTAACCAGAAAGAACATCATCAGCCAAAAGGGTTTCTTATTGCTAGACACAGCGCCAGGCAAGAACCAAAATGAGTGTGTGCCGTGTCCTGTCTGTGCCACAGCACACAGGCGTTCACAGGCAGCTCCACACCACAGCATGAACATCCTGCTCTCCTGCAGATGTGCAGCTCTCACCCAGGAGGGAGAGAGGAGAGCAGCCACAGCTCCCAGCACCCCTCCAGCAGAGCACAGGTAACCTCAGAGCAGGGCTTGGTACGTGGCCAACAGCGGTCATCAGAAACTGCTGGGAAAGCACAGGGTTAATGGTGGTTTAAGCTGAAGGAGGGTAAATATTAGAGATTAGGAAGAAATTCTTCCCTGTGAGGGTGTGAGGCACAGGCATAGGGTGCCCAGAGAAGCTGTGGCTGTCCCATCCCTGGAAGTGTTCCAGACCAGAACATTGGAGCAGCCTGGTCTGGTGGAAGGTGCCCCTGCCCATGCAGGGGTCGGAACTTTGATGATCTTTTAGGTCCCTTCCAACCCAAACCGCTCTGTGATTCTGTGAACTGATAAATCATTAACCAAGTTCTTTGGTGGATACAAAGTACAGCGAAAAGCTATCCTGGCATCAAGCTTTGACCAAAAGCAGATTAAGGGCCCCAACTGCCCCAAAATTCCGCTCCCGCCTCTTCTTCCGGCCGCCACCACTCATCTGCAAAGGCAGCACAGTGGACGGCTGCTTTCACACGACTCCAAAACCACAGGAACAGCCCCCCACACTGACTTGCCTAGCTTTTGACTGATGGTTTCTTTAGCAAGCTCAGCTATGAAATGGGGTAGGGAGAAGCAGAGACACAAGCAGGAAGCTCTCTCCGCTTCTCCCGCTGCACAGCGACTGCCCATGGGGCAAAAACCTGCTGGGTGCCCTCCTAGATCTGCCCTGTTCAAACTGCCAGAGCCCACAGGTCACAGTCCTGCTGGAAAAGTGCTCCATCACATCTAAGCACAAAACTCATTCCTACACTGGATGACTTCTTAAGTATTATATTAGCCCAGATGGAAAGGGTCATACCAGCACATGAACCTGTCTTGTCTATGAGGGGTGAAAACCACTGTAAGGATGTGCAGTGTCGCCTGGACTTTTGATGCTTTATTCCTGATCCTCCAGAATCCAGGAATCTGCTCTTCATTTCAACACTGTCACTCCCAGAGGATGACAAGCCCGAAGGATGTGGATACAGTGAGTCTTGGCCTGCAGAGACAGCTCCTTAACAGTAAATATGGGGGGGTTCCACTGTCCTTTTAGGCAGAGCTGGAGATCTCAGCCTCAACCCGAGGGAATGCACCAAAGAAACTTATCTATTCCTGTACCATTTATTTTGCATACATCATACTCCTTTTTTCCCCTCAAAGGGAAAGAATAAAGCTCCACTGTCTGGGCTCATTAGAACAGCTCTAGACAAGAGCAAAACAAATTTGAAGATCTCGGTTTTGATAAACTGTTTAGCAAGAAGAAAGCAGAACATGTTCCTTTCCAGAATCAAGGAAACAGGAAAACATCATCTCTATTGGCAAGGCAGGCTAGATGTTACTCAAACTAATTATTTGAAAGGATGGTCAAAATGAGTTACTAATATTAGGTATTGATAGGATTATTGTAACAGGGGCTAATTCTTGACACGACAATGGCTTTTCCACCCAGTTCTGCTCCACTCTAAGCTGAGAACAGATTTGTTGCTTGTAGAGTAGCTACTAAATGACCACAGCTACATCCCATTACATTCAAGAAGACTAAATAATTCATCATTTCTTCCTAGCTGCCACATCAGGAGTCCCTTGCGGAAACAAGGGACAACCTTCTATAAAAGGAAACTGATTGCAGGGTCATTTTCAACAATCTCCAGTAAATTACCCTCCCTCACAAGCCAGTTTTGTGAGTTCTTGGGAAGTACCCAAAGCTGGGCTTTTTTCTGCTACTGAGTAAACAGATAATGAAGTGATAAGTGTGGGGCTCCATGTAGAAAACTGATTATCAGCAGCAATACTCCCACCAAGCCCTATTAGGAGATGGAGGCTCACCCTACACAAAGCTCTGTAGCTTTTGTATTAACAGTGTGTTCCAATGAGTAACTTTGACAAGAAATCCCACCATGGATTTGGACTGCATGGGAACACTTTCCTCACATGGTTATATTTCCTTCCAGGCTCAGGAGCAAACTGCCTCAGAGAATAAATTTTCATTGAATATATTAATGTGAGATGTCTCAGTCTGTGAACGACCCAGATAATAAAGTCATTGATGGAAGCCAATTCCTTCCTCCTTCTCAGAGCACCATGGGCACTGGCTGTGCCCAATAAATAATGTAAAACCCAGCCATCATTATCAACTCTTGTTGCATGCAAGAAGGGGGCAGGAAACGTGTCCAATTCTTCTCCCAGTTAGCCAGTGCAAAGCTGGCAGCGTAATTCCATGGAAGCCATGGGGAATCCACTGACGTAAACCTCACAGGCAACAGCAGAAGCAAACACCAGGCTCCTGTTCTGCTGGAATCTCACAGAAGACTCAGGCAAACTTTTCAAGAACAAGTGAGAAAGGAAGAAGGCAACTTTCACGCTGGTGTTATCAAAAATTGATGCCAGTAAGAAGTGAGGTATAGAGAGCTTCATGTGTGTGCCAGTTTACATGTGAGGGAAGGAGAACATTTAAAGCATGTAAAATCTAAAAGAAATGAAGAATATGAGATAGAAGAAAACATGCAGTAAATCAATCCTAAATCTCACTCCTTGGAACTCTATTTTTCCTCTGCTCTTCAGTCCTGGGGAAAAGGCCAACAAGCTATACATCCCTGTTTACCAAGAAAGCAAATGCAGGACAAAGTAGGAATTCAAATAGGATAAGCTAGTCTTTCATTAGTCACTCCTGATTTAGACAACCTTTGTTATTCTGAAGGAGCAAAGCCCAGAACTGCATACCTTTAGCATGGGACGAGCACACTGACCAGTCTAGGTGGAGAGAATCCCTCTAGGAACTAACTCAGACATTGACAAGCCAGCTCCAATGCTATCAGACAGTACTGATTTGCAACTATTTTGTCAGATAAAAGCACTTTAAAGCATCCCATGCTGACTTTTACTGTCATAGTTAACCTGTCATCCTCTTTCCCATCCTGCCTGTGGAGCCAGCCAGCTCCAGAGAGCTGCCACAACCCGAAATGATCCCCCTGACAGTGCACTTCTCCCTCTGACTCACACCCACAGCACTCAGCACCACGACAACTGGTCCTGCCTGAACCTACTACAGCATCTATAAAGCTGTGAATGATGGCAGACATTTTTCTATCCAAAAATAACAAAAGGATTCCCAAACTAAGATGCCACTGCTATCATAGGAGGTTTAGGACACTAAATTTAGCAAGTGGAGATGTACATGAAGACTTTCATTTCCAAGGGATGTCTTGCTTACATGATAGAGTTAAATTAAATGTACTCTTGAGAAAAAAATGCAAAAGGCTATGCTATGCTAAAATGCAGACTAATGACAAGGAATTAAAAAAAAGAAAAAAAAGAAAAAAGCAAAGGCTAAACAGAAACCACAGAGCAGGCCAGAGAGTGAGAGAGAGCTAGAAACCAGAGGTGCTGTAGAGAGGTGTGAACTGCTTTTTCACACCAAATGAGACCAGCTGGCAAGTCAAAATCCTGTCTCTGAGAATAGCCAACATAGAATATATGAGAGAAAGGCAGGAAAAACACCACAGAGTCAGATATGGAGGTACCACCTCAAACCTCTCCTGAGGCCCTGGATGCACATCATCAGATAATCTGTCACTGTGATTCTTACTATTAGATGTAAAGTCCTGGGACAGCAGAGACACACAGGCTGTTTCTCACATCCTGTCCCTCACTCGCCTCATTCTGAGAGATTGCTGGGCTCTACTGATCTGTTAAGTGATTTCACACTGCAAATGATTGTACTGATCTTTTTTTAAGCATACAGCAGACATGCAACACTCGTACAGCAAATCACACTTTTAGAAATGTGTCTTGCATGAACCCATTTTCCTCCTCTCCCCATTTTGACAGAAATATCTGTACTGCAATAAAAAGCAAAAAAAAAAAATAAAAATAAGAGAGAAATTCCACTAAGGCCTAAATAGCATTCTTATGTTGGTTTAAAAATCGATTATTTACTCTATCTCCCATTTCACAAACTGAAGTCAGCTACCAAAGCTGCCCAACTTGTGTTTCTGCACCAATACTTCATGTCCTGCCTGTTCCACAGAAAGGAGAACCCTCCTGGAAGGAGTCTGGAGAGCTGCCACTGCATCACTGATACGAATACAACCAACTCACTCATGAAACTCAATACTTATGAAACTGGGCAGGTGAACACCAAGAAAAAGCCCTTATGTAACGTCATCTAACAGATTCATACCTCCCTTCCTCCTTCTTCCCCTGCCAACATTTTTTTGAACTGGCAAAGCTCCTGGGTAAGCAGAGTCACAGCAGCTGGGTTTCAGTGCAGTGTGAGCTGTGCTGACCCAAAGGGCAGGTCCACACCACATGATGGAGCACAGCAATTCCCATCCAGAACCATGAAGGTCCAGCTGACAAGTGCAAATCTTATCCCAGACCTGACATCCCAAACACCCTGCGGCTTTGCAGCCCAGGATTGTAATCTTCCCCAGGATGGGCTTAATTGCTTTGCAATGTGGCACTCGGAGGAGACAGCCTGGGGTGTACCATCCATCTGTCAGACAGGACACAGCCATCCCCTGTCTCTCTGCCGATCCTGAGAGCTGCATCTCTCCATCAGGACACAGAGCATCAGCGGGATGGAGAGCACGAGGCTTTCTGGAGATGCAGTGGGTCTCACAAGGAAGACTAGCCAAAAAAAAAAAACCCACCCTGGCAGTTACCAGAACAACTCTTTGCCTGCAACCTGCCCCACACTGGAGGAGCCCCAGGACGGAGCAGGGCAGGGAGCGGGGCCATCAGCGGTCAGATCCCCAGGCAGCCTGCGGGATAGATCTGGACATCGATTAGATCCCTCTGGTCTGGCACAACAAGGGCACTAAAGGTCTTGCAGGGGCAGTGAAAAAGCAATTTTTTCCATCAGCTTGGGCCCAGGATGGACACTGAATGTCAAGAGCACAGGAGCTGCTGAGGGATGCTTGCTCCCACACGGCATCATGCTAACGTGACAAAAGCTGGCTCACATCTGCCCGTGGTGCTGGCTTCTAAATTAAAGCAGGATGGTTTCCTCAGCAATTGACCTCCCTAAGTGATGAGAACATCTCATGATATCAAAGCATACAAAAATATCATTGGCATTGCAGAAATACAGTTGTTTGTCTGGTTTACCCTAAGTGGTTTAGCAATGTTAATTGGACACTTTGTTTCAGATACACATTTATCTTTGATATCATTATTATAAAGCAGGTCTTTCCCTCACAACCAGCCAGCAAAAGGACATGGCTTAGGAGAGGAACAGCCACGTGGTGATCTGCAGCAGGACACGGCGCCAGGTTAGTTATCCAGGACTCCAGCCTGGGTCCAGCACGGCCCCACAAATAGCACAGGGGTGGAGCAAGCAATCAGAGCACAGATTGCTCACTGTCTCCAGAAGAAATTAAATTTGCAGCATGGTCTGACATGTCTTAACTGCATGCCTAAATAGGATGAAATCTGGGAGGCAAGAAGGTGCGATGGCTGATCCAGAATCCTTATAAAAGCTGCCAGTAACTCATTTCATGTGGTAACTCTGCTGCTCATCTTTTTCTCCATGGTTACACAAAAGGTCCCCAGTTTCCTGGTTGTATTAGCAAAGCACAATAGCTAAAGCCTAAAACATCAAAAGAGCTTTGATAGTTTGTGAAGAAAGGGTGGCAGTCTTATTCACATCAGTAAGGGATATGTTTTTCATATTGAATTACCCTGTAAATCAGTAGACTTTCTAATGGCATTTCAATAGCTCAAATGGCCCCCTTGACGATCCGTTCTGCAGAGTTTATTGCCTATAAGCTCAAAATGGCCAGAAACCAAATCATTACTCAGAAAATACTCCAAACAGAAAGCTTCTGACAGCCTGGGTGAAATGTGCTTTACTAAAAGACCTGTGGTAAAAGCTAAATATAAACCAGCACCAGAGTGAGGCAAGGCCTGCAGGGCTGGGGACAGATCTTCCTGGGGTGCTGGGCTCACTTGTGCTGCGGTCACCCTGCTGCCCCCTCCTCCTCCTCGCAGCCTCTCCGCAAAGAGCACCCCAGGGCTGTGGGTGCTGCTCTGCAAAAACCTTCTCACGAGTTTCTAACATGACCAATACTGCCAAAGGCAATGTGGCCATCAGCCCTTGGCTGCCTCTTCTCCCTCCAGCCAGGGCTTTCAGCTGGTTCAGCAGCAACATCAGCAGCAGAATGTAAAGGTACCCCTGGCATTAAAGTCAGTCCCCCACTCCAGCCAACCATATCACCAAGGGCTTAATAGAATCACAGAATAGATTGGGTTAGAAGGGACCTTAAAGAACTCCTCATTCCACACCCTCTGTCATGCACAGGGACACCTTCCACCAGACCAGGCTGCTCCAAGCCCAATCCAGCCTTGAACATTGCCCAGGATGGGGCATCCACAGCTTCCCTGGGCAGCCTGTGCCACCCTCATTGTGAAAAACTTCTTCATTACATCCAATCTAAATCTCTCCTCTATCAGTTTAAAACCATTACCCTTTTCTGTCTCTCTGTGCCTTTGTCAAAAATCCTTCTCCAGCTTTATTTTAGCCCCTTTAGGCACTGGAAGGTGCTACAAGGCCTCCCTTTTGCCTTTTCCAAGTTCAGAAACCCCAGCTCTCTCAGCCTGTCCTCATAGCATAGTGCCCCAGCCCTTTGAGCATCTTCATGGCCTCCTCTGGACTGCCTCCAAAAAGTCCATGTTCTTCTTTTATTGGGGGCCCAGGGATGGATGCAGTACTCCAGTACATCATTCCAGTCACCTCGAGGTGACTGCCACTGCCCTTGCTGCTAGAGGACCCAAAGGCTGCCCATCACCCATCTGACCATTTCCCTCCAGGTCACTGCAGCACCTGATTGCCTGGACTCTGTCCTGCCTTGTGCTGAATTCTGGCTCTGTCCCAGGCACAGATAAATGCAGTGACAACATTTTTGAAGGGGACAGGAACACTGTCACTTCACTGCACTGCCCCCCAGAAAACCTTGAGAGCCAAACCCACATCTTGCTGCACTCAGTTCAAAGCCAGGACATGAACTCCAGCCCCACACCCCCCTCACTGGCCCCCATCACTGCACACTGGCTCTGCCCATGCTTGGGTCAAATCTTCCCAGCCAAATGCACTCTCAAGCAAAGTGCCCATGTTCTCCAAAGATTCTCACAGTTAACATCCAGGCCTTTTACTGGGGAGGAGCAAGAAACAGGACCCCAGATAGCTCCAGTTCTGATGCTGGAACAGGGCAGTATGTGTGCAGCTCTTCGTGACAGTCAGCTGTCTCATCTGCCTCCATCAGAACAACTGTTTTTAGCATCACACCCCCACACACCATTAAACACCTGACAAACAGCAACAATTCTTCCCTTAGTTATTATCCCTTTGTTTCAGGCTGCAGGGCACTCTCAGGTAGCTGAGGTGCATGAGGCTCTGTTGGCATTTTGAGGGAGTCTGTTCATAGGGCCAAAGAACAACTTTATGCTAAAGGAAAGAAAGAAAAGCTGAAATTCCAGCAGCTTGCTTTCAGACCCATCTTACCTTCTGCAGTGGGTGTTTCTCTCCATTATTCAACAGAGTAACTGCATATTAGTAAGAACAGTTAGAGAAACAAAGCTTCCAAAAAGTTAGGGAAGGAGCTCATTTTACTCAAGCCTAATTAATATGCAGAGTGACCTTCTCGCAGATCAGAGATCAGCACTGTGTACATCACTGTTGTGTGCATGGAAACACCAGAAGAGCCTTCACCCCAGCCTGCTCCTGCCCTGTGGATGAAGACACCACTTACTCCAGCTCTACAAGCTTAATTCATCTCCACAGCTGGGCAGACACAAAATACTGCACCATAAAAATCTTCTGTCAAGAGCTATAAAGCATTTTGGCTTCCTGAAGCAACTTTAGCCCATGTGAAGAACTCTGCAGTCAAGCAGGACTCAAAAGAAGCAGCAACCACATCATATTTGACCTGCAGCACCTCGCCTCTCTGCCATGGTCATGATGCTCTGGAGAGAAGTTATCTTTTTATTCTTTAAACTTATTGTTCAACAAACACAATTGCAAAAAAAATATAGGTAAAACACAATTATTTCTGCCTTAAAGAAAAAATCATAGGGAAGGATACAGGCAAAAGACTTGAAGTGAAGGAAGGCACAAGAATTGTCTTAATCTCTTCCTGCACACAAGCAAATGGCAACAAACTTATCAGGAAGTTGCAACTGGCTCATTAATCTTAAAGCCCATCTGTTATGTGATTTCCTTCAGAGTACTCTCATGATTTGCTACTTCAAGATCAAGGTTTAAATTTCTTCTCCTTGTTAAGGTCTTAGAAATTATGGCATCTCCACCCAGGGACTAACTATTTTTACAATCGTTATTAAATAATTCCCTTGTAACAATGCCATTCAGTATCTTAAAGAGTGTTTCCCCAAGGTTAAAAATTACTTCAGCTACTACATAACACTCATAGGAATAATCCTAGGTATTGTAAACATCTCCCATATCAGCTACACTGAGTACTCCATTTGTTTCACTGATATACGACAGCTTTCTATACCACACTCAGAGACACTCAAAGAGGAGGTAATACCTTTTAAAGGTATATCAAGTAAAAAGATCCTAGCACAGGCTAGTGCAAAATTAAATGCTTTCAAGAGGTAAGTTTCAGCCCTGATGTGAATCCCAGCAAACAGCTCAGAGAGCAGGCAGCTCAGTTCCCTCCTGCCCTGCACCTGGACATGCACACCTGTGTAAAATGCAACCATTCAGGTTTGCACAATCTCACACCCACACAGGCAAATGCCTACAGAGACAGAACATGGCACCGGGGAGAGCACGCTCAGCTTTGGCTGAGTTAAACCACGCTGAAGGCAGGATGGCATTTAATTGACAACGTTAATAAAAACTACTTTGCTGAAACCTGACAAGGAAATATAAGAAAGGGGAAACAGTGAGAAGGATCTTGAAGTTAATAAGCTCTTGCAAATTTGATCTGTGGAAAATTAGTCAAATGTGTGTAACAACTAACATTCAAATTAGAAGATATCCAGACCATGCTAATATGTTTACTAGAAAGACTTCAGAAAACAACCCAAATGGTTAGAAGGAAAAGGGTCAGTTTTGAAGTCTCTGAAACATGAATTTAAAAGTAAACCATGAACAGAACACCATCCCAGCACCCAGTGGGATGACTCAGGTGTACAGGCATTACTGATGAGACAGCTCATGTCCATACACTTACTCATCTGCATAAGTGTTCGGGGTCATAATTGCAGTGATGTACCTGCAAGTCATCTGGGAAGCAGCAACTCTTACACACCAACTGCTGCTCCTTGCCTCTCGCTGAAACTTCTACAGTTCTCACAAGAGATGCTCACCAACGTTACAACTAACCTCTTTTTTTTTTTTTTTCCTTTTTCAGCAAGAGAAAATCCATATTTATAAACAGAGCAGCATGAACCTGGGAGCTGACGCCAGGACTGCCACAGGTAATTCCTGACAGCTCCCTCACAGGAGAGCTCAGGGAGCAGAAGCAGCCAACTGCCCTGTTTGTCTGTTATTAACCATTTGGACTTTACCAAAATACTGGTTTCCCCGTCTCTGAAAAGTGAACATAAAAGTTCTATTTCAAATCAAAATGGAAAATTGTGCACAGCCAAGTAAGCATAAACCAGGTTAAACTTGGGAGGATTCACTAATTTTCCTCTCACTTGATTTACTCCTTAGTTGCCTATTTGTGCTTTTATTTTGGGGATGGAAAAAGATCAGAAATGAAGGATTTTGGAGTGGAGGTGTTTCAAATCATCTACATTTCCTTGTGTTGTTTTGCATTGGCCAGCAGCTCACAGACCTTGGGTTAGTACAAACCAGCATTTCCTATCCTCCTGATTACACAAACTCCCGTGACAGCCTTGCTGGATTTATCAAGACATATTAAATTATCAGGGCAAGATGCTGTTCCCCGTCATCATGTGATCCAGGCTGCACGCTATGCGAGATGCTAACAAAGCAAATCAGAAGGGAGGGGAGAAAGAAAGGCAACAGAAGACAAACATTTGCTCATTCCCCACTAAATCCACCCCAGCTGTAAGTAAGTTTCAGACATTAATTTAAAGGGAGAGTAGCAGCTCTTAACCTCTGTCTACATGCCCAGATATAAAAATAGTTTATATCAATTTAGTTAAATGAATTCACTGATTTCCCACCCCATTGCACCCATCAGCTTACAGGTACAGGTCATAAAACACACGTCTATCCTGCAAGGATGAGAAACTTTTCCCTCACCAAAGACCAGATGAGTATTTCAGGCCACAGTCTGCATCTGCCCTAAAAATCAGTACTGCAGGATGGATGGACTAAATGAAATAAACTTACATGCATCCACAGCAGCATTATGACAGGTATTTTAGTAATGTAAATAAGGCCACCACCTTTGCAGCAGAGCAGTCCCACCCGACATGCAGCCAGCTCCAGTGTGACCAGGACTCCAGCCTCCCTAGAGGACAGCAAACATCCCCAGCAACTCCAACATCAAGAAAACCCTCAAAACCACAGTACTCTATCCCAAGCTCACTCCTCTGCCTTGCCCGTAGGGGTCTGCTCTGTATTTGAAACTGGTATTTGAAACGCAAATCCCAGGAGCAGATGCTTTGCAGGGGCACAGGTAGCCTGGGAAGCTGGGCATGCATCCACCAGGCAAACCCTGTGACCTCAGCTCCTGTCAGGAGCAGCACCTCAGCTGAACCATTGGAGGCTGGCTGGGACCCTTCTGTCCGACACAAAAACTGCATCAGGGACTGTCTGAGAGAGAACACCTCCAGTGCATGAACCTCACATATATCCATAAGGTACCTAAGTAAAATGGCCCCAATATACATTTATTAACCTGTAATCACCCAAAAGGAGTAGCATCACACCTGAGCCACAGACACTGGCTCAGAGCAGAAAGTCCCAGCATTCTCCACAGCGATAGGATCAAGATGTCTATCTGTTCTCTACACTGTCAGCTCTCCTTCCTCAACATCTGGTTTTATTGTGGTGGTTATCTGACCGCATATCCTGAACTTCTTGGCCTCAAAAAGTTTATACCCATCACAGCCTTGAACATTCTCAGCTCTTCTGCACCTTCTCTACTCAGAATAAATGCTTCTTTTTATTAACCTAACTCTTACCAGCAAGCTGTCTGGATCAATACAGTCACCTCCTCCTCCTTTACAAGATTGGAAGCAAAGATACAACTTTGGAGCCTGTACTGTTTCTCTCACCATTGGGACTAATCCATAAATGAGGTTCTCTGGGCAGCATAAAAGTGACATTTACCTGGAAATAACCTGGAATTAGCTCAGAGTGAAACTGCATTAACATAGAGCAGCGGAGTGCATAACAAACACAAGACTAATCCTGCCATTCTGCTAAGAAGTCAAAGAAATCCACATGCACACATCAAACTATTGTGCAGGCATGTGTAGAGCTGGGCAGAAATACATCCAACCCGGGTATCCGAGTCTCCAAGTGCGCCTCTGTGCGCTGAGCAAAAGGAGGAAGGAACGCCTTTGTGTGAATTCGCTGGTGTAGTTCGCAAGTAATGTATCACAGCTCTTCTCTCCGCTCATTCACAAAGAGGAGGAGAGACTTCCCAGCCCTCCACCCTCAAGCTACGACAGCTGGGGATCCTCAGGGTCCCTATGGAACAGCAGCAAATGTGAAGCAGGGGGACACAAACAGATGCGTGAAGGAACACACCTGTGTACCTGCAGACACACCGGGCTGCGCGTCTGCGGCACAGGCATGCAAGGACAAGCCCCGGCTCCGCGAGTGCCCTTCATTCATTCCCAGAGGAGCTCTCCCAGCTTCTCCTCCGGACTGCAGGTACTCACCCAGCCCTCGAAGGTGTCGCTGGGGGCGGCGGAGCGCAGCAGGTCCTGGAAGTGCAAGGTGCAGTTGGCCACGAAGTCATCGTAGCCGATGGGGGTGTCGTGGAAGACGGAGAGCTCGATCTGATGGCCGTCGGTGACCGTGGCCGAGAACTCCTCGTTGTAGGTGGGTTTGTTGGTCTTCTGCTTGGTGCTGGTCTGCCCCACGCGCACCTGGTCCACGCTGACGGTGACATAGGGATCCAGGAGCTGGTAGCCCTTGCGGAAGAGCGAGTGCCGGAGGGACCAGCGGGTGGGCTGCAGCCCCACCGCCTCCCCGATCCGCACCTTCAGGTACCCGCTGAACTTCATCGCTCCGGACATGGCCGCGCCCCCAGGGCGCCCGGGAGCCGGGAGGAGAGCCAGAGCCCGCTCCCGCCGGGAGAGGCACCCAGCCTCTCCTGCCGGGCCCCACCTCGCCTTCTCTTAGGGGGCCGGGCGGTGGCACCGCGCCCGCCCCCGGGCTCTGCCGGGGCTCCGGAACCGCCCCCGCCGCCGCTCCGCCGCCGGCCCGGGCTGCTGCTGTGCTGCTGCTGTGCTGGAGCCGAGCGATCCGGCCCGGGGACACCTGGGCGTGGGGCGGCGGGCGGGGAGGAGCCGCGGAGCTTCGAGGGCGGGGAGCGCACGACTCTGCCCGTCCCGCTGCCGCCGAGGTGCGGCCCTGGGAACGGAGCGAGGAGCGGCCGCTGCCCGGCCCCGAGACACAGCACAGCTGCGGGGACAAGCTCCGAGACACCCCCGAGGGGCTCCGAGCCCCTGTTCAGCACCTCCCGCCTGGGGCTGCCCCCGGCGCTCGGACCGGCACGGGGAGAGGAGCGGCCCCGAGCAGCGCTGCCCGCTCCGCCCGCACCGCGCCCTGCCCGGGGAAGGAGCGCGGAGAGCGCAGGGATGCGCTGCCTTTGCCACCTTGTAACAACTCCGCCGTTCCGGGGTTAATTGAGGGTGATGAACGTGCCTGGCGCTCGGCGTGCATGCAGGGTGGGTTTCAGGGTGGGTTTCTTCGGGGGTTTGATCGCGCTTAATAAAGGCGGAATTTAATGAGTTGTAATTGCTTTGCAGATTTCGCAGCAAAGCGGTGTGAGCTGGGTAGGGAACAATGAAATCCTGCCTTTCCGGTGGCATTGTTCAGCAGGCATCGTCTGAATCAGGTTGCACTCCCTAAGATGTGGTCCTTTGAGTGACCCCACCACGGCTGGATGGTGCCAAGACTGGCTGACAGCTTGCAGCCTTTTTTTGGTGTGTTTCTTTTTTGTTTGTTTGTTTCTTTTCTTTTTCAGACCACTCCTCTCACCTCAGCTCTGCCATCTTTCACATTCCCTAGCAGGCAGTGTCTCTGTTTTCTCCCATTCTCTTTCCTCCCTTGCCCCCTTCTCCACGTTGTTTTCTTCTTCTAGAACTCCAAGTTTCACAGGAGCACCAAGCCAAGGCTCCTTCCAAGCCTCAGACAGGGCAGGTTGTCTCTGATTGCCTCCTCTGGAGAGAGCAGGTGGAACAGGTTCAGTAAAGTGATCACTCCTCACAAGGAAGCAACTGTTCTGCCAGAAAAACTTGTAGACTCTTAAATCAGACTTCTGACAGGTCTCCTTGCAAGGCTTTTACATTCCTTGTTCTGTCACTATTAACTGGAGAAGACAACTATGTAAGGTTTTTTTGAGTTTGGTTAGGACAGCTCATCCTGTGGAGGAATACAGGCTTAGTTTTAGAAATTGCCACTCCACATTCTGGGATTTTGTTTCCAGGAGTGACTGGCTCCAGATCTTTTAACAGCAGGTATGGCCAAATAAACACAGAGTACTCTCTTCTCATAAAAGACTGGTAGATTTAGGATTGTTGTGTTGATGTTCCTTCTGAAATGCATTTTAGAATTAGCTGTGATCTTTCTAGGTAATTTTATTTTCCCTGGTTTTAATCTTTGTTCCTTCTTGGATCTTGGAATCCCTCAGCAGTGAGCTGGTCAGAAATAAGTGTTTCTTTTTATCAGATTTATATCTGCTAGTGCTTTTGTGTCTGGATTCACCACTTCTTCTTTCATGGCACCATAAAATAAAAAGTCCCTCATTTACCTTTTCAAGAGCACCTGTCATTTTGTACTTTTACCACTTCTGTCCTTCCTAGTTATGAGCTGTCCCTTGAAGCCGGGGCAGAATCCATACTGACCATCATGGACAACCCAGAGTTCTTAGAAAACTTCACCAGGATTCACTCAGGGCTGCAGACAATGTTTAAAGACTGCCTGAACTTGAAAGCACCCAGCATGGGTGCCCAAAGGATAAGGCTGAAGGCCTTAGAAAGGCTGGAGCACTCACTCTAAATTCCAAATCACCAAATATAGATTTTACTTTGCTTAGAGCCCTTTCAAAGGGCTCAGTGCAACAGCAGTAAAGAATGTTTGGCACTAAGAGACTATAGTCAAGAGAAAAACATGAATTACAATTGCAGACTGCCATAGTACTGTCAAAATTTCTCTTTACCTTTTCCTCAGATTCCTGAGCAGGCAGAGATGAAAGTCACCCCAAGCATTGCTTGGTACAAATAATGGCTGGCTCACATATTTACTATCAGAAGCAGGGAGAAGACAAAAATCTGCTGGTTAAAGGCTCAGACAGTGCCATTTCCTCTGCTTAATCACACAAGGTGAAATACTTTGCCATGCTGGAATTTCATCTATAATAGCAATAGGAATGAGGACTTAAAGAATTTTTTCTGTACAGTGGTTCACTGAAATCTCATGTGATAACAAGATTCCTCTACCCAGACTTCGAATAAACCTAGAAAGTATTGTAAAACCCATGGGAAAAAGCAGGTGAGCCACAGTTGTAAGTATTTCTGGTGAGCAGCAGTGCGAGCCAGTTTTCTGCTGCAGAAAAAAAATCAATCCCGTGGATTCATATGATGTGAATCTAATTAATTTTGTTTATCCGCTCAAACCAGTCTGGAACAGATCATCTCAAACAGCATCTGAACACACCCCTATTCTGAACTCCCAGCCAAAGCCCAAATGTCCTGTTCTCAAAGAGAACTGGGCAGTGACATGAAGTCAGAACCTACCCTGCCTACTCTCCAGACATCCACACAGTGCAAAAACATCCCCAGTTAGATATTTTCTTCCAAGAATCAGAACATCCCTGCACACCATGACCTTGCAAGGCTGGATGCAGCTGCACCATCTGGTGATGGCTGCATTGATCCTCCTTGCTCAGCTCTGGGGGCCAGTCAGGTCTGCAGGAGTGTGGATTCTGTTCCTTTCCTCAGCAGGACCTGGGAGAGCAGGCTCCAGGCATGGCAGGGTGATTCATTCTGTGCCCTCGAGTGCTCAGGGAGGCTGAGCTCTTCCCGGTGCTTCCTGCCAAGCTGGATGGTTCCCTGAGCAGTCAGCCTGTGACACAGAGCTGTTCAAGGAACCCACTGAGAAGAGTGAACACATCTCCTGATGTGCCTGGGCAGCACAGTGGTGGGAGACGTGCAGTGGCAACAAATAGAAAATAAAGTAGAAAGGCAATGCAATCTGAATTATGGGTAAATTACAGGATAAACAAGCCAGGTTACAGGCAATCTTATTAATCTGCCACTGTAGGAGAAGCTTTTAGTGTAGTAGTGGAAAACCCCCTGGAAAAAAAAAAACAAAACAAAACAGCTCAGAGCTCACCAACAATCAAAAAGAACAAGCAGACTATTGGTAATTGCTTGAAACAACTGACAGCAGTGCCAAAACTGTCACTCAGGCACTGTATAAATGACACACTCATACCATTTTTTGTGTGCAAGCCTGCTGCTCCCTCCATCTCAAAAAAATGCAGAATAGATCTAGGAAAGGCACAGAAAAAGATGACAAAGGAGATGAAAGACATGAAACATGATTGTGAAGGGGAAGAGACTGCCTAGCTTGATATTTCTAAGTCTGGGAAGGAATGAATGAAAAGGAAAATATGAGCAAGGTCTGTGCAATCATAAACCACATGAGCTGTATCAATGGGAAAGGATTTTTCATTCTTTCCCAGCCAGGACCTAAAGGACACTTACAATTGTTTTGAGGTCAGAGGTTTAAAAACATACAGAAGCAAATGCCTTTTCACAGAATGCATAGTTATAGTCTGCAGTTCACTGGAAAAAATGGAGGCCGGAAATATAAACAGCTTTATTCAGGACTAGGTGTTAATGGAGGGTAGAGTTAATAGTGGCTACTGATCATGAGATAAACCCTGGCTCAGGAACCTCTTAAACCACAAATTGCCAGCTGAAAGGAATAAACAGGAAGGACATGGAGCAGCATGGCTGAGGTATGATGGATCTAGGAGGGACACGGTGAGCATGCTATGTTCCTCTGAACTGTAATTTCCATATCTAAGTAAAAAACTGAAGAATGGCACCTCCTGAGCCTGGCTTAGGCACCAGTCCCTGCAGGGGGGTGAACGGTCAAAGATGGGAACAACTCTCTAAGTTTACTCCTGCAGTCTTCCTTCAGGTCACAGTAACCTTAAGGATAAGTTTATGCAGCTTCTCTCTTACGTTTTTGGGAATCTGTCTGAAACAAAGCCAAAGAGCTTGGCCAAGTCCTGTTGTAACATTATGATTTAAGCCTGGCCTCATCTCACACTACAGACATACACAAATTAGAGTCCATTCATGCACCCTGTAAAAATCTCCATTTCTCTCTCCTACCAAACTACGTGTTATTTCCTTCCCCAGTAACTTATAATTCTGTAATAATTTAGTATCATCCTCATTTGGCAAGTTAAGGGCAAAGTCTTAAATTGCTCCACATAGTCTGTAAAACTATGGAAGAATTTTGTCTTAAACAACTACCATTTCAAAAAGTACCAGTGACATTTTTTGTAACTGAAACTGCAGCTAAATACACTATAAAAATACAAAAATTAAGAGAACTGTAGAGGCAATTGAAGTAGGAACTAACTCTATTTTGTTCCTCTATTAATTTTAGTCTATTTATACCACTTCCCTTTTATAGTTCTTTCTATAAGATTGCTTGTTAAACCTTTAAACAATGACAGCTGCTGAAGACTGAATACCCCATATGTGGAATCATTTGTGGTCTAGGGAGAAGGAAAAAAAAAAAAAGATCAAATTCCTGTCTAATGATAATAATTATAGGATCAATCCAAAACTCACTGAAGTGAAAAGCAAAGCTGCCACTCATTTAAGCTATACAAGAATCAGCTCTGGTTTGTATCTTTGCTGTTGATCCTGATTTATTCCAGTGCAAAACAGAAAAAGAGATTGTAGCCTAATATCAGCTTTTCCTAGTTGCCATGAATACTGAACACTACGAAATTGTAGCTCACCTGATCCTTATTATTTTTTATTTTTTGGAAAACACCGGGTCATTTTATAAAGTGCTGGTATTATTAACTGCAGAATATAGTTTATAAGAGCACTAACTCCTACAAGCCAACCATTAATACAGCTAATGGCCTGTTTGTTGTATTAAACTGCTCTCATTTGTCTGGGTCCATTAACAAATGCAGTGGTCATTAACTGTTAACAGCAACTCAGTTATTAGATTTTATTACTTGTACAGGAAACACTGGAGAACAAACTGATTGTTCTGGTTTACTGGGGTTTATTTCTTTCCCAGCAGTCTTGCTCTATTATTTATAATTTAGTTTCTCACTTGTTCCCGAACATGACAGACATGCTCAGAAATGGGTTCAGGGCATCCATGTGGATACTCAGTTCACGTGCCAGCCCCCTGCCCCTGAGCCCAACAAATTTCTCCTCCAAACCACAGAGATCTGAGGTACCAGGCGTCTGCAGTGCCCTCTGCTTTCCTGATTTTTCTGTAGTTTTTTTGTTGGGCAGCAGCTTCCACCCGCATATGTAATAATGGGATTTAAGTAGCAGATCCAGTAATGTGTATGTAGGAGGCTGGAAAATCTTCTGCTTCATTCATGGTCCTCTCTAATCTACTGAAATCCAACATTCAAGTTTAAAAATGTCTTTTACTTCCTCTACACGGGGATTGATGCATCAACTAAGGGCCAATGCTTTCTGTCCCTCATTAACATTTAGTCCAGATAATTGTACAGTTCTCTTCTGGCTTTGTGTCTTATAAGCTTAGAGACACAATCATGCAAATGCCTGCACGTGAGGAATATTGTCCAGTATTAGTGAGATATGAAAGGCCTTCCCTTCCACATTTTGAATGCTGAAGGCCCCTGATCCACTTTTCTCTCTGCTTTCTTGTCCTTTTTGCAGTTCAAAGCAATGGAAAAACAACACCAGTGTCAAAATGCCATGAAGCACTGGCAGCAGCTTGTTATGGAAGTGGCTTTCATGAAACAGTCTGGGCAGTGTTCTTCAACCTGCAGTGCCATGGTACACAAATGAGGGAGGAAACACCCAGAAAAGTGTTGTTAGGGCTCTTTGGGAACAGGATCTTCCAGATTCCCTCCAATCAATGCTGGACCCAGCCAGTGTTGCAAGACAACTATCAGCACTTCAGAGGTGGAGAGATGTGAAATGACTGTGCTTTACCCTCTGAGTGGTTGGGTGTATTTAATGGTATTGGAATAACTCAATTTCTGAGCTGTTGGTCTTTTCCTACCACATGCAGTTATTAATGGTACTTTTAAAGTTGTTCTCTCCTATAAAGGCACACCTGGTATACATGATCCAACCTGATCACTAAAGGCTTGGATCAATCAGATAGGGCCACAACCAGCACAGGGTTTTAATGGCACATGTGATGCTTAACTTTCTGGAGAGGAGAGGTCACACTCCAAATAAAGTGATGCATGATGCAGTATCTGAATGCATTGCACTGGAGATGCCTCACCAGCCCTGTTTGGCTCGTGAAATGGGTTCTTATCATGGTCTCACTACACACAAAGTGGTCAGAGGACAAACATGGACTTCAAATTTGGTCAAATTACATCAGCCCAGTGCTACCTGCAGGCCCATTCAGATGGCAGCCAGTGGATCCAATATCAAGAGGGAAAAGGTGGGAGATTTTGCTAAGAACAGGATTAGGACACTGTTGGTTTGTACAGCCAAGGATTAAAAAGTGCTTCTGTCACCCCTGGGGCAGGGGTTAAAGCCTCTTGTGTTTGCCCATGCCTGTGTCTCACGTGGTATGAGCATGGGGATGTTGTAGTGCTGGGGACTCAGAGATATGAGTCAGCTTATCTGCTCCTGCCTATAAACAAGGCACTTGGGATACAGCTTCCCTCCTATCAGCTTCTGATTCTGATAACAACTTCCTTCCTACCCTCTTTCCCAAGCCAGCACGTGCTAACATGTTGTGCAACAGAACCAGTTGGACAAGAAACTCAGAAGTACTTAAGAAGCCCAAGGATGTGCACTTTATGCCTTTAAGCAGCAGAGGCTTGCTGGGAATGGCCCCAGACTGTCAGGTGTGTTCATTCTCTTTACCTTTTGGAAATGGGGTAGAATAAAAGAGCATCTTGGTCTCTTTCAGCTTCTGGTCAGTGCAGAACATCAAAAATCCCAGGATTTTCCATGAGGAACAACAGGACTATTCAAACATTGAAGAGACTCCAGAGTCTTTGCCCACCTGGAGTGCTGCATCCAGCTCTGGGATCCCCAGCACACGAAGGACATGGAACTGCTGGAGATGGTCCAGAGGAGGCCATGAGGATGCTGAGAGGGCTGGAGCTCCTCTGCTCTGAGGAAAGGCTGAGAGAGTTGGGGATGTTCAGCCTGGAGAAAATAAGGCTCCAGGGAGACTTTTAAGTACTGAAAGGGGGGCTTGGAAGACAGATGGGGACAAACTTTTAGTAGACCCTGTTGCAATAAGAGTAATGGTTTTAAACTAAAAGAGGGTTGATTTAGATCAAGATATATATCTTGATCTATCTTATATCTTTAGATATAAGAAAGACGTTTTTTACAACAAGGGTGGTTAAACACTGACACGGAGAAGCTGTGGCTGTCCCATCCCTGGAGACATTCAAGGTCAGGTTGGATGGGACTCTGAGCAACCTGACCTAGTTAAAGATGTCCTTGCTCACTGCAATGTTTATCTAATATTAATGTTATTCCTTAAGAAGTAGGGTGTTATTCTTTTCTTGAATAATTTAACTTGGCATTTTTTTAAGTCCTCTAAAGACTGAACTATGAGCTGAGCTAAAACAATAGTAGACATTGTTTAACACTAAGCAGACTAAAGAGGAGGGGAAAAAAAGTATTCATGTTATGGGGCTATTATGACTACATGTTGCAGACTCATTATATTAGCTAAGAACACTTAACTGAGTTGACTCCTTTAATACTGGCAAAGGATCAACAAATTCTCAAAGTTCTTTTTTCAGTCAAGACCGAGCCTGATCTTTCAGTTTCCTGCCATGTCTCTCATAAAATTTCTTTTTTCTCATTAGAACAAAATCCCATCTGCCAGGAACTGCATATTCTTTCTTCATTTTAAGAGCTGAACTCTGTTCTACTGAAATGCAGGCATTGAGCAATAATTTGTATTTATCTGTACATTTTGTAGTAACCATAAGATCTGTCATCTTCAATACCTATAGTACAGATGGAAGTTGAAAAGGCAGTAGGAAAGGGTTAGAAATAATGGAGTTAAAAGTATTGAATGAGAGTACACTATGGAGAATATAATGATGATGAAGGATGCTCAAAGGGAGAAGGGAACAAGTACCTGGACTGGATGATCAGAAGAAAAAGAAGCACATAGGAGGTATTGGGCATTATTAATCCTTGAATTCCATCTAAGGAATACTGATTTTTATTCTTCAGTCTATTATAAAGAAGTCTCCTCCTGGTTCAGAACCAAGCCCCAACACAACCCCCAGCACAGGATTGCAGTGCTGTGGCAGGGCTGCACTCTGGGATGTGCTGTGCAGGGCATGTATCTCTGTGTTTTTACTTTAATCATCACTGAGAGGAAGGAAAAAAAGCTCTGTATGTACTTTTAATGAGATCTTTAAAATCTCGGTAAAGCACAAGAGCTCTGGGATATGAAGATGCCATCCCAAGGACCCTTTGAGTCAGACTGTTAGATTCCTAATTACTTAAAATAACACTTCTGTTGGTACACACCTATGGGTAAAAGTTACCTGCATATCCCCATTCCCACTCCATGGTGGTTCCCACTCTTCCCTTCTTTGGGATCAGAGTGTGCACTCAGCCAGAAAATACCAGTGCAGGCTTGAGCTCAGTCCTCTCTCACACACTGCATTGAGAGATTCTCAGATGTGTGTAAAGAACCAGGGAGAAACAATGCCCAGAACCTCCCTGACCATCCCATTTCTGTCCCAAATTCTGCACACAGGCAGCAAACTACACATAGGGATGCTCTTGCTGGGCTGCATCTCACTCTGAATAAGCTGGGGAAATAATAATAGCTCAGTATTGCTCTAAAACTTCAAGACCTTGCTCCAAAAATCCTAGAACTTATAAAACATTTAGAAATCAGATGGAAAAGCCACTCTGAACAGGAGAAAGCACTCCCACATACACAACTCTGCATCAACAGAAACTCCTAAGAGCAAGAGCTATGAAAACCAGGAATTCTTCTTCCCTTGTCACAGACCTCTAGATGGAGCTGCCTCTTTTGTTTTCAAACCAAGCAGGAGCCACTGAAGCACTGCCATAAGGCAAGGCTACAGAATATAAAGCTTAGACATTTGCAATGGGAGAATGGAATGGGAGCATGATTTTGCATACACGTTGTGCTGTCATTAGATACTGCAGCTTCTCCATAATTCTTCGAGAAACCAGCTGTGTTGCCATTCCCTTGCTTACAGAAGTCACTCCTTCCAATTGTTTGGGGGTGAAGAGACAGATTAAACTGGAGATTGATCCCTATGAAGAGGAAAAGGCTGCAAAAATTTGGATAACAAAGAACTCGTCTTCCTCCTGTAAAGTGGGGCTTCATTTCAGGGAGACCTACCCCATTCCATGGACAGTGGAAGCAATTTTCCCAACAGGGCTGGCCAGACTGACAGAACTGACAGCCTGAATGTCATGCTCAGCCTGAATGATCCCATAAGCCTGGAGAACAAGCCGTGAGGGGACCACCATGGCCACATCTCTAATCCTGGGGTCAGTTTTGGGATCCTCACAACAAGAAAGACATTGAGGGGCTGGTGCAGAGAAGGGAATGGAGCTGGGGAAGGATCTGGAGAAGAAGTCTGGTGAGGAGCAGCTGAGGGAGCTGGGGGGGCTCAGTCTGGAGAAAAGGAGGTTCAGGAGGGACCTTCTGGCTCTGCACAGCTCCCTGACAGGAGGAGACAGCCAGGTGGGGGTCAGGCTCTGCTCCCAGAGATAGGAAAAAAGGAAGTGGGCTCACCAGACGGAGTTTAGATTGGATATTAGGAACAATTTCCTCACTGAAAGGGTGGTCACACTGCCCTAAACAGGCTGTTTGGGGAAGTGGTGCAATAATAATAACAATCCCTGGAAGTGTTCAAAAAACTTTTAGATGTGACAACTGGGGACATGGATTAGTGGTGGGCTTGGCAGTGCTGGGACAACGGTTGGATTTCATGACCCAAAAAGTCTTTTCCAACCTAAATGATTCCCTGCCAGCGCTCTGCACAGGAGGAAACACCCAGTGTTGTGTCCCTCTTTGCACTGCACTGTTCCCACCAGGCCTGGGAACCACAAACCCCAGATTTTGGGCGGACTGAAGAAGCACACATCTCCCTTTAAACATGACCCCTAAAACCACCTGCACCCTGTCACCCTTGCACAGAGTGAGCAGCACAAATGGGCAGGATCCAGAGTCAGCATTTCATATTCTCTAATTTCTTATCAGCCTTAAAAAAAGCCTCTGGGAAGACAGAGCATCCCTGTATTTCACTGCTGCCAGTGCCTGTTCCTCTAGAGGGTACCCTCAGCCCACAGGGAGCTCTGCTGAGCACTGCTCTCCTAATGAAACCTGAAGGCCAGGCCCAGGCAAGTAAAAATAAAACTTTACAGAAAAGCATGCTGTAATTTTATGATGCGCTTTAATTTGATTCTGGTTAGTTAGACCAGCCCCCTGGGCAGGCTGGGACTGCACTGAGCAGCACAGGGCTGTGCTTTCAACTACCAGCTCCAGCCTCTTCCAAGGACATAAATGTTGAAGCCTCCTGTGCAATCAAACACGAAAATTACTCTGGGGTGTAAATGAAAAAACCCATGAGACCTGCAGGACCTCACATTTAAAATACATATTTAATCTTATTAAATACATAAGAGCAGAAATGTTCAGATCTCTCGTGTTATTTGATTTTTAGTGGTGCCTTAGGGGAGTGAAATAAGCATAGGACTGCCCTGTACTAGAAACTGGGTGAACACCTAGGAAGAAACACACACCTTGTCCCACAGAGCTTGCCATCAAAACAATGCATAAGGGAAGAAGGCAAACTAAGGAGGGGGAAAGTGGTCCTGCAGATGGGACAGAGCCAGGACCAGGGCACCCAGTTCCCCTGCCAGGGTTCCTGTGCTTGGCTCCCACTGTCTCAGATGCTCTGTACTCACAATGTGCCCTTCTTTCCCCATGGTTTGGGTTTTTCCTCCTAGGATACAGACATGGATGCACAGCTCTCCTGAAAGCCAGGCCCCCCAGTCCTGCTTCAGCTAAACTAAAGCAGGTCACAGGAAATGTTTACTCACTGAGCATGAGTAAACATTAAACTAAACTGTGACCTAGCAAAAGGAACCAAATATTTGGAAATGCCACCTCTTTTCAATTTTTCAAAGGAAAATACACCCAGCACTTCAAACTCTGCCTGTTCCAGTACCTCCCATATCCTCAGAGACTGTGGCTAAGTCTGCACCTGCCATGTTCTAGGGGCAGCTCATTGGCATTTAATGGGCAGCCAGTTTTCCATCCAGGTTAGGGATATCATCCTCCATCCAGAAGTGACAATACAGCAACAAATTCACTGCTCCCATTCTGCATCATATTGGTGCCAGACTGGGCTTCTACTGGGATCTTTCAACAGCCTCAATCCAATGAAAATGGTGTTTATGTGAATACCCAGAGCCACTGCCAGTGTCACTCCTGTAATGGGATCAAGTCATGAAGGAAATATTAGGATGTGCAGCAGAACTGAGGTCCCCAAGTGCAAACACTTTGGAAGAAGCATGTACGAGTAGGGCTGAACTGTTGAGCAAAATGGACTGAAAAGTTCCAGTGAAAGGTGCTGGTTTCCACCCAGCTCCCAGGGGGAAAGCTGGCTCAGCCCAGCAAGGCATTTTGGTCAGCAGGGAAATGTCAGCAGGCTGGGCACTCTCATGGGATGTGGCACACCAAGGTGCAAATCCAAAGTTTGCAAAAGAAAATTTATTCTAAGCTGGGCTAAAAATTTATTCTAAACAGGGCTGTTTGGCTATTTTGGTACCAGCTCTCTTACATGGTAGTTTTGTAGTAAGACAAGAAAAGAAAAAATCCTGAGTTAATAACAAAAAATTTTCTCTTCAGAGGGCTAAAATTTTTTTATTTCCCCATACAAATTTACTTTACATGCCTAAAACTCTCCCTGATATCTAAAGAGCAAGTTGAAAGGGATCTTTGTGAGCTGAGCACTATTGGACGTGATGTGAGAGCCAGGAAAACCTGTGTACAGGTATTTACATCTGTCCTTACTGTAGAAACCATTAAAATCCCTTTGACATTCCTGGGGATCTTTTCTGTCTAAAAAAGGTATAGAAGAGTCTGTCTATGATATTAAATGTGGCTGCTATAAGA
This sequence comes from Sturnus vulgaris, assembly GCF_052056855.1. Lineage (NCBI taxonomy): Eukaryota > Metazoa > Chordata > Aves > Passeriformes > Sturnidae > Sturnus > Sturnus vulgaris. The sequence goes on from NC_142248.1 coordinate 42,788,473, forward strand.
CTTGTCCAGATAAAGTTGGTGGTTAATATTTCATTCAAACCTTTTTTGCCTTTTTTTTTTTTATTATCATTATTTGGAGGGGGGGGGTCAGGGGAAATAAACCATGACAGATTTCTCACATAAAATTATATGATGTGGTTATGACTGATATGAACATTTCTGATGTATGTGTCTGTACAGCCCTGCCTGTAAAACATTTCAGGAGCCTTGTGCACAAGATGTGCTCTGACAAAGGTGAATTACACACGAGCAAGCAGAGCAATGAATACACCCTCACGTGCTCCCCAAGCCCCCCGTGGGATGGCAGATATCAAAACCAGAACCTGAAATTCCCTTCTGGAGGCATTACATACGTGCCTGGAGATTTTTCCTGACTGATTTACAAAATGAGCAGCGGGTGAAGGGCAGGGTTGTCAATTCCCTGCTGACTGGGACAGTGGCTGCACCCTTGTGGCAATCAATGCTCTTTTAATGGAAAACACCATGTGTTTCCATTGGATTCCTTGGTTATTTTTTGGCATTCTGTTTATGACAGAGAATTATTTGTTATCAAATCCTTAGTGGTCAATAGCTTCAACTTCATTTTAATTACCAAGGCAGCCAAGTCATATTTTTTCTCCATTTACAGAATTTGTAGGACTATAACCAGAAAGTAAGCCACGAGTGACTTGGCCAGTAAACAGTGCAGTTTGCTGACTAGTGTTTGTTTTATAACCTTTGGCATATCTTGATATGTACATAATAACAGTTCTTAACCCATAAATAATATTTTACAGAGGTCACACTATAGTTATTTAAGTTCAGGGGTTTATTTCCCAGAACACTAAGTAGCTGTGAATGAATTATGTTTAGTCTGATCTGCCACAGAAGGGTCATAAACTTACAAGTTGTAGCAAACCATGGAATATTACTCCTGTATGTCAGGCAAACTGTAAATGTAAAAGAATAATGCTTGATAAGGGGAAAGTCTTTTTTATTTTGTTAAAGTAATATACGTTCCTAGGGAAAGACTGTAAAATTTCATGTTAAGTGACAAGTTGGGCAATCTCTCCACACACAGCTTGTGAATTCTGCTTGCTCTCTGGGACTCTCTCTTCATGTCTGACAGGCTCCAAACCCTACTCTGAGCAGTGAATCTTTTTCTTTCTTGGCTCCCTTAGGCTTAGAATGTCCCAAAATCCACAGGAGGCGATGAGAGAAACTTTAGTGCCTTTTCACAGGGCTAATAAAGAAAGGGGTCACTAACTGCTGCCAAAAGTCTGTTCCACTGCAACAGCCAGGGATAAGAAGAAAGCTGCTACCTCACTTCTTAAGTATGACGAACATCTCAGGGTCTGGGAGGGAAGAAGACTCAGCTGCTGATCAGGTGGGGACTTGGATAACTTTGGAGGCTGCTCGAGGCCACCTGACAAGAGAGGGAATAGCAGAAAACAGTGGCAGGGAATTCCAAATGAAGAAACCAAGGGACTGTAGGTTCTGGGAAACACACCATGTTAGGAAAGAGGAGATGCTTTTATCCTGAAGAATGTTGGTTTCAGGACCAGCTGAGATAAAGAAAACATGCAAGAGAGGAGCAGAAAAGGGTCCCAGGTCCTAAAGACAAGACAATGAGAATGAGAAAGAGCCAGACCTGCAAGAACTCTGCCTCGATCCCAAAGAGCACCCAAAAATGAGGAGAGCAGGGGAGTGCATCTGAGTCCATGTGCTTTTAGTGCTGATTACTGTAATGACTTCAAAGCAGTAATTGAATTTAGAACCTGCTGCAAAACCCAAATTTCTGTGTGCTCCTCCAAAACAGTGACCTGCATGGTTAGAGCCCTTGGAAGGGGTAGCTTTTGGTGAAGAAAACACCAGTCCTGAGTTGCTGTACTGTAAATCCTGCATCAGGGAAGAGCCTGTGCTGAGGTTAAGAGCAGGGCAGAGACCCCACTCAGCTCATGGAATGAAAGGATGTGGGAGATCCAGCTCAGTGCACCCTCATGGACTCATGGACACCCTCCTGGCCCCAGCAGCAGCTGGCACCCCTGAGTCCAGGTCATATTTTCCTTCCAAGCCTTCCTGGGCACAGCACTGTGCCATCCCATCTTTTTGTCACCAGACAAACTGGAGAGATTTGAGGGCTCTTAAAATTCTGAAAAGTTCCACAGGTGACCTTTAAGAGATGCTGTAGGGAGGCAGTGACACTTCTCAAACCAGAAACAAATACAAAACACAAGGATCAACAATGAAGATCAGATCATTCTGGTTCTCCAAAATTATCCTACTCTGCCAACCACTTTGCTCTGGCTATCTGCAGGGGGGCTTTGCTGTGGAATTTTAGCTGGCCTGGAGACTTCTAAGAGGAGGAGATAAATAAAAATGAAGCAAAAAGTCACCAGCTGCATTTCTCAATTTGCACTCCTAGTGCTGGATGCCTGAGCCCAGGGTTAGCTGTTGTGAGAGGGCTGCAGCATGGTGAGACAGGACCTAGTTCACCACCCAGCAGAGCCCTCTATTATTTACAAGTTGTATTAATGTTCTGGCACTCCTTCTATGCAAAATCAGCCCTGCCTAAATGAATAGTTGCATAGTGGTGGAAGAGATTTTTAAAGAAAAAAATATGGCAGTGAATTGTTGAGTTCCCACTGAAAGCCAGCAGGAGATGCATGCCTAACTTGCCCATTTTCCTTGAAAAACTCCAATGAATATTATTTTGAAATTCATTAACTGGAAAGAAAATAAATTTTGGGTGATTTTTCTTGACTTTTGAGAACTTTAGCAACAAATTATTTCTTCTGTGTGTAACCTTTGAAAGAATTCATAAAAACAAGCTTTTTAAACAAAATAGAATCACTCTTCAGTGTCCTGACCATACTGCAAGTATTCCATTTCATGGATGTTATTTTCTGATGCTGAATTCAAATGGAATTTTAATTTTTGGGGGTGAGGGGGTCTAAAGTCAAGGGGTTCTATAAACACCATAACTTGTGAAGCCTGTGGCTGTGTCTGATACTTGGATCACCCTGTGTCTAACACAGCATGAACTCTAGCACGGGTTTCTTCTCTTCTTGGGGTGTTCAGCGTGACTGTTTCACAGGTATTTCCCATTTCTGTCAGTGCAGCAGGAGCTGTGCTGCTGCCTCTCTCTTTCGAGGATGCTTTATTTATATCTTTCACAGAATCATCACAGAGTGGCTTAAGTTGGAAGGGACCTTAAAGATCATCTCATTCCCCTGCCACGGGCAGGGACACCTTCCACTATCCCAGGTTGCTCCAAGCCCCATCCAACCTGGCCTTGAAAATTTCCAGGGATGGGGCAGCCACAGCTTCTCTGACCAACCTGTGCCAGGGCCTCACCACCCTCACAGGGAAGAATTTCTTTCAATCTAAACCTCTCCTCTTTTAGTTTAAAACCATGCCCCCTTTGTCCTATCTCTGTCTGCTTGTGTATAAAGTCGCTCTCACTCTTATTTATAAACTCCCATGAAGTACTGAAAGGAGTTTTCATTTTACACAGACATCTCCATCCATAAAACCTGTAGGAATCCTCTGCAAATCCTTACTTTAAATCTTCTTTCCGTTTATCTGATTTGGTTGAAATTCCCTAAAAATTTCACACAACTTTTATTGCGTGAATGGAAGTCAAAAATAGAGGCATGAGCATATGTGATGGATTCGGTAGTGTTGTCGGTTTCCTTATACAAAACCGACAATATATACATATATATATATACATATATACAATATATATGGATAATTTCATCTCACTTTATTGATTGCGAAATTTCAATTCAAAATAATGGGAAAATAAAATAAATTGACTGACCATGACATCTTCTATGCCCAGACAGGTTTGAGGAACAGAGATCTTGGGCTCCCTGTTGACCCAAACAAGTGATGTGTCACCAAGTTTTTATCTGTGCTCTATGACCATTCATTTCAGACATAGCAGCATGAGGTCATGTCGTATTTTTAATTACCTGTATTTTAATTGAAGCATTTGAGATTACAGCAAATAACATCACTGTTACAAAAAGCAAAATAATTATGTAAAGAATGAAAAGTGGATGTCTTCTCCCAAGAGGTCCCATGGCCATGCCTGGTTCTGCTCAGTAGCTGGGCCCACAGCACATTTGTGACCATCACTTCCTTGCTGCCTACACTTACCTGTTACAAACACAGCAACTCTGTGTTCACAGGAAATTCCACTTTAAGCAGCATTTTCCATGGCTGTAGTTTTTGGAGAACCAAAAACCTAAACCAGTGCCACTGGAATTTCTAAGAGAAATTTAATCAAGTAAACAAAGTCAATTAGTTGGTTGCCTAAATAGAGCTGAATGTGCTCTTTTGAAAAGCCTGCAATCTTAGGTGCACCAAAAATTTTTTAAAAAATTAGATTTAGACTCCTTCTGTCACTATAACTAAATACAGTATATGATAATTCATTTAAGACTCTGTGTTTATCCTTCCTAGACATGAATCATTTCCTAGCACCACAAAGCATCACTTAAGCACCATTCTTTGCTCCCTATAATTTACAGTGTAGTCAGCCCTGACTAATCATCCTAATTATGTCTGGTACTAAGGACTGCAATTCCCTCCTTCTGTCTTCCCAAACACACACATGCAAGATTAGCAATACTTTGAATATACGATGTTTTCTTCACAGCTTGCAAAAGCAAAATTTCTAAATTATTATGAAACCATTATTCATTAATTACAATAGTGCCTAAAAATCCCAAAAGCCTTTTTTCAACCAGAACACAGAGAGAGTAATGTAAAAGCTCTGTAGATGAAAGGCTCAGAGACACAATCAAATTACAGAAGTTTAAATCACCACAGGTCAGCAAAACTATTTACTGAGCACACACATATTCTTTACCTGCTGCAGTGTGGCATAAAATGCATTAACTCAGACCTCCCTTTTTGAGGTGTGAGTGTATTTTACCTTGCTTTCATGGCATGGTCTCAGGGAAGAAGTGCTGCTGAGCATCTTGAGCTCTGCCACAGTTCACCCAGTGTTTGGACAAAGCTCTCAGGCACATGGTGTGATTTTTGGGGCTGTCCTGTGCAGGACTCAATGATCCTTGTGAATCCCTTCCATGTCTGGCTATTCTGTGATTATCTGTGGTGTTAAGCCAGTGTAAGTGATTAGGATACCTGAGCCCATGGCACCCATGGCACCCAGGTGCAAAGCACAAAGCCAAACACATGTCCCTCCTGTTACCCTCTGCAAAAAGGGCAGATTAATAGATAATTAACATGCATTGGCTTGTCTTGTGGTGCTTATAAAATGTGTTTTGCATTATGTTTTGTAACAGTTGGCCAGCAAGCCTTGACCTGTGAGGGTTAGGATGAATACCTGCACAGCTGGAGCCTTCAGTGGCCAATGGCAGCCCTGCTCTCATCATTTCCCCCTTTTATAAATGTAAATATTGGAGGTCTTGTTTAAACCTTCAGAACCTAAACATGTCATCACTATTAATAACATATGTTATAAGACACCACATGCTGGCAAAATAACCTGCGGTTAATGACACCAAAAATATTGAAAAGCTTAGCATAAAATTGAAACTTGTTAATGGTACACTGTGCAGTTTGGCATACAACTAGGGGCAGGAATTCCACACAATGGGACTGTGTGAGTGCTAACAGCAGGCTCCCACAAGATAAAATAAACTTGTTTTATGGACATGAGGAATTGATTTTTAATGAGATTCTGTTCGGCCATAACATCATCCTGGGAGGGTGAGCTGGTTTTCCCCTTGCCTCTGGTGCAAAATTATAGTTTGCAGAATAAAGACTCACTTAAGCTGGGCCTATGGATTTGCACCTCCATCATATTAAGTGAAAAGTAGGTGTTATCCCAGGCCTGGTTGTTAAAATGCCCACAAAGAAGATCCCCTCATCCCTGCATTACCTATCTGCACCTTCTGGGATCAGGGAGATCAGCCTACAAGCAGAACACACACTCCTCGAGCTCTTTCAGAGATAAACTATCTTGCAAGCTGATTTCCTGAGGACAGAAGATTAGTAATAAAAAGGGATAAATCTGTCTCTCTAGAGAACCTGAGTGGAGGAATTTGAATTTATCTTTTCATGTCCAGGTCTCAACTGCCTGTTAAGAAAACATTAAGATATAAAGAAATTGTCAGACTTGTCAAAACACTGTCACATCCAGTCACAGCAATGAAGGACTGTCTCTTTGCTGTCGATTCACATTTTATTATCTTTCTTATCCATTCCATCAATTAAAACCAATACTAAAGCTCCTCTTCTAGCTCCAGAAAGAAAACTAGAGTCACACAGCTGGGAAGTACCTTGTAACTGGGCAGCCCTCAGGGAAAAACAGAATACAAAAGCAAGAACAACTATCAAATATCTTCAGCTTTAAACTCAAAACATTTTCTTTGCAAAGAAATCACATTTTTGCTTCCCAAATCGATGTCACTTGGCCCTGAACAAGCTGAGCTGCACTGTGCTGTTGCTTTTCTTTCCTCTCTGCTGTTGTGGTTTGCACTGTTTGTGTGCAATCATTGGCTTTTAATTGCCTTCTATTGCCTGTTTCATTTGTCAATAAATAGAAAGTGCAGACCTATCACCAAAGGCCTTACATCTGTTTCTCATACATCTTAGCCACCCATGGTGCCTGAAGCTAAAGCTGTCCCCTACTGCTAACCAGGCTACCAGTTTATTAGGGCTTTTTCCCTGCCCTTTTAAAAAGATGAAAGCCCCTAAAAGCTTTTTTCCTCGCAAGTGATGGTTGAAGTTAATGAAGTAAGCATCTGTTAGGTGAGAGAAGGTCACCCTGGGGTTGGGCACCTCCCCGTGGTGGGACTGGCATTCACCCAGCGATTAGTATGTGATGACAACACCTTAAAGATAATTAGTTGACAATGAGTTGAGAGCCTGTTAACCCCTTTAACACCTTATGGTTTATGATTATAATGAAACACTTCGGGACAAAACAAAATAGATGTAGTTTTCCTTCGGTGATTTACCATTTTTTTTCAGTGTTTTCGCTTATCATTTTTGTGACCCTCTGCCAAAGGAAGGAACAGCTGCCAGCAGCCCAGAGCACGATTCTTCATCTTCATCAGCCAGGGCTGAAATGCAGCACCAGTTTTCTGTACACTTTCTTCCCCTGGTTGTGAGCTTAAAGACTCTTTGGCCTGGGGTGGGAGCCATTGCTGGGGCAGAGCCATGAGAACAGAGATGTGGATTAGTTTCATTTCTCAGTGGCTGAAATGTCAAGCTGAATGGGTTTTTTCAGGTGGTTTTTCACAATAATGTGGACATATCCATGCAATGCTGATGGAAGCCACTGGATTTGATTCATCTGAGTGTTCTAGATGGGCTTTCCCCAGAAACACGGATTACTTGGCAGAATGAGAGAAGCTTTTGCAAACTAAGGTGCAAGAAAGGCAGGATCAGGACATATGTGACTGAAGCAATCAGGAAACAGCACTGGGATCATGAGTGCTGGGACACAATGAGGAGGAGCAGGAGGAAGCAAATGGAGAACAACTGGCAGTGTGTTGTGATTTCTGTACACTGGCATTTCCCACCTTCATTCAGTCACTCAACGTGTTTAATCATGACATGGGAGCTCAGACGAATTACGACTGGCAGCAGCTCAAGAAATTTGGCAATAGCAAAGTAAAACAAATTTGTGCACAGTAATCAAGAAAAGCCTGTCTCGAGATTAAAAATAAAAATCCATTTCATTTAAAGAGATACATATCTTGCTTCCCTCTTCCTTTGCACTTTCTAGTTCAATGTGATGAAGGCAGTCCTGGTGGGAAATTTTTATGACAACATCTCTGCACCATTTTTTTGGACACAGACCCAGCAGACAAGGAGTGGTCTTGCTTTCATGAAGTTTAGCACAGGACTTCCATTGATTTCAGCAGGAACAGGCTTTGTGTTTGGTAAGTACCCAAATGCATGCCTATCTAAGCTATTCTGTAAACTTTCTGCCATGTGTCCATCATTAACAGCTGCCAGGCTCTTGGGATGTACAATAGATCCTCACAATTCTCATTTCTCCTGTGCCTCCCATTTCAGTCCTTTAAAGTGCTTTAAAAACATCAGTAAATTAAGTTCCACTGTGGCAAACACTCCCTGGAGAGACTTTTATTCCCAGGTGACAGGCAAAGGCAAGGCTTGCAAAGGATCCCCACAGCAGTTACAGCCCAGACCTCCTGGCTCCCAGCCTCGTGCTTTACTGCTAATTAAATACATCTAGATTAATGTAGAAAATGTACAGTTTTGTTATGCCTTTTAGATTTAAAGGCAATATATGGATTCAGCACTGTATCAAATGTCCATAAACTCAAAAATAAACTATTTCCAGCAACTTCTAAGTCCCTCATTAACTAGCTTGTACTACTGGGTAGAACCAGGCTCAAGGAAAACTTGCTTTATCATTTATCTTAATAGAATTCTAGGAGTAGAAGAACTGTCCTCCTCCAAAATTGAAGGATATTATCCAAAACTGATTGATCTCTGTGGTGTTATGACCATCAGTCTTCTAGCAGTCAAAAGAACTTATGATAACTCCACCTTAAGGTAAATTGCAATTATAGGGAGATGGGTCATAAAATCAGAATTCCTGGAACACATAATTGATTGCTTGATTATTAAGTGTGATTCAGGGTTAATTAATCAATCTGCTTCATGATACAAGAGAAAAATATTCTTAAAATTCCTGAAATGCCATGCAGAATCAGAGTCTCTTTCCTCATGTGAATTGCTCTTTTATTGGTCTTTAGATTAACTGGTCCCTCTTCCTGTAACCCTAAATGCAGGTTTAGTCACAATGTAAAGTACAGAATTATTTGCCTGACTATGAATTTGAAAAGTACAGCTCATAATTAATGATGGACATAAAATGACAGCTTTATGTGCTGAAACACCCGTGCAGCAAAGTATGAAAAGGCTCCACTGGTTTCAGCAGAGCTACAGAAATTTAGGCCAGCTGAGAATGTGTCCTCATCTTTACAACAGATTTTTGCCCAGTTATTTCCTTTATCCATTTTTTAACAACTTTAGAATATTGCTCTGGGGAACACATCTAAAGTATCTGTAATGGGGTTCTGCATCAAGCTGCACAATCCTGTTGAATTCAGCTCTCACTTGCCTTTCTTGTTATCTCATCACAAATGAGGGAAACTCACGCTGATTTCAGCACACCTGAGTGCAGAAAACACCCAACTTGGACAGGTACATTCGAAACTGGAGCTGTGCAAAAGTCTTTGGAGTAGCTAGATGTGGAAAAAGCAGAATTATCAAATCAAGGAATGATTCTCTGTTTTTGTACAACTGAGGATTTCTTGCAAAGATGTTTACAGCACTGTTGCCACCACCCTGCTCTGCTGAGGGCTGCTGCCTCCTCAGGGCAGGGGTCAGTCCAGCTCACTTTCCAGCTGGGTTTGCATTATCCCAGCAAAATGGGAACAGCTGGTTTGGTTTTGTTGATCATAAAGTATTTCCTTAAGAATTTTCAAGCTGTATAGTAAGGTCTCTAGGCGTTTTCTGCTTTGAGTGAGAACAATTTGTCAATAGACAAGGATTTGTGTATTAGGTATTTCACTCCACCACAGTCTCACAAATAGGTGAAACCAAAGCATAGAGGCTCTTTAGGATGGGTTTTGGTGGAGGAAGAGTGTGTCTTACAAGGAGGAAGGAACAACATGAGCTGGACATTTTGGCAGACATTGTCACTGCTGCTTAGTTTCACAATGTTGAAACAGAGGTGTGGCCACAGCCAAAACACAAAGCCTTGCAGTGGTTAATCTCCTGGGCAGCTCCTGTGACAGCATTCCTACCAACCAGCAAAGCTCTCCAGACTGGAGAGAAGCAGGGGCAGGATGGACATGCCCATCCTGCAGTCCAGTCATGACACCCACTCATCTGCCTGCCCAGCAAAAAGGACACTGAGCAAATGCCTCTGACTGAAGACATTGCCAGCATTGAGCCATTTGAAAAAAAAAACAAAAAAAACCATAAAAACTAAGATCTCTGATGAGGAACACTGCAGATGGAGAAACTTTCCATTGGTATAGAACTAAATAAATACTCCTCTCTCAGTGTCAGCAAAATGCCTCAGCCAGCACAGCCAAGAAAAAGAAGGAAACCAGCGTGGGAGCCAGCACAGAGCCTTGTTTGGGGCTGCTTGAGACAGGAATGGAGCCTGAGACGTTGCCATTTTCCATACACTGGCCATCATGGAAAAACAAAAGTGACAGAAATAAACTTTGTGGGACTTCAAAAAGATGAACAGAATTTTCCAGACCCCCTCATGATTCTGCAGTGTTAAAAGGTTTGCTAGATCAACCAACAAAGTCGCTGCCAAGATGTTTTCCTGAAGATGACAGAGATCCTACCTATAGGGTATGACCAGACCTAAATCCAATAAAATTAGGGACATACTGAGACCATGTGAGTGTCTTTTCAGAATACAGAGACTGGGGAAATGGCAGGATAATTGTCACAATTTGCTTTGTCACCTTTATGTTTAGAGAAGTACATGAAAGTTGCGAGCCCACACGTTGAGTTTTGCTTTCAGAAAATGCTAAAGATTTAAGCAAGAAGGGCAATCAAACACCTCCAAAGGTCTCTTGTCCTTATGTTTGTTTGGCAGCAGCCTATGTTTGTCACACCTTGTGCCACAGAGTTATCTGTGTCCTGTTTTTCAGGATGACAATGTCACTGCAGCTCCACCACACCTCGTTAGGGCTGCTGCTGGTCTGCCCATGAGCTCCAGCTTTAGGAGATTTCCCTGTTCAGACAGCAGCTGGCACCTGCTCTGAATTCTCTCCCAGTACCCACAGGCACACCAGGAGCAAGTAACACCAATCCTGTCATTGTCTCTGAACCAAATTGTCTAATTTATTCTTAATTATAAAGGTGAGTGACTTAACATCCATAATAAAAAGGCATCAAACCTTAATGCTTCTCTTTCCATACGAAGATTTCCGTGGATACAGATTCTATTTCTGCCCAGGTCAGACTTTTCCAGTTTGGATTTATGGGCAGGAAGGGACTTGGGCAGTGTGTTGTTGCATGGGGGGGACCTTGACCATGAGACAGCCCTGTCCAAGGGCCACCTGACATGGGAATATTGGGAAGTACAAAATTAATCTTTTACCAGCCCCTCTGGGAAGGGAGAGGTACTGACTTGATTTTCTGGAGAAGACAATGGGATATATCATGGAATTAGAAGCAGTGAAAAATATGTGGAAGGGGTGAGGAAACTCTAAAAAAGCAAATATGCAAGAAGTGTTTATATTTTTTTTTAATCTTTACTTTTAAATTTATCTCAGAAGCTGATGTAGATTAGAACAATTATTAATTAAGGGAATCAAAAAACTTTATTCTTCAATTGTCTGTGTTTCACCTGTTATGTACCTCAGAAAATATGACCTCTAAGCCTTGAGAACACAGAAGCTTGGAGCTCTGCAGATAATATTTGCACTGTCTGGAGTGTCTTTGAGGCTTTGTGGAAATTCAAGAGGACGATAAAGTCAATTTTTTGCAAAATAGGATGGCGAAAATGCACCTTAGGAAGGATGCCAGGTACAAAAGGATTGAGGCTTGTCATGCCCAATCCATTCCAAAGGAAGATTGGGATAAACAGGCCTGGTGTGGTGAGACCCACACACAGGAGCCAATGGGGTCCAGCTGGGGAAACTCTGCCAGGGCCATGTGACACACAGTGTTCAGGTTTTGTTAACATCTGTGTGGTCTAATTTTCTATTACTGTCAGCAAGTTATTTCTAGGAGTGCCAGGTTATTTTGTCCATAAACATTGTCCCCATCACACATTTCCAATTTTAACCCTATTTGTCTCCAGTTGATTTACATTTGGCCAGAAGCAAATTACCTATTGGAAGCATTTATTGAAAATTAATTAGGTGGCTAAAATACCTCCAGCAGATTCTGTTAACAGTGTCTGTTCCTTATGGCTCTCCAGAATTCAGCATTTTCCAGTTAAAACACCTAGCAATTAAAAAAAAATCATAAAATAAATGATATAATCAGTTCCAGAATTGAACTTGGTCTCTTTGAAATCAGATGCTTTCTTCTAAGGCTGCAGTGCCATACAATAGCAAAGGATTTATAGTGCCAGGGGATTTTTGATAGAGGAGGGAGTAAGCACTTACAATAACTAAGTCACTGCATGAAGCAAAATGAAGGTGCCTTGGAGCTTAAAATCGGCCAGGCAGGCAGGAGAATTGTGCAAACACCAGACTGGGGACAGGAGAGAAGACAAGATGTATGAAGTGAGATTTGAAGGAAAATACAGGATTAAATCAGAGGCAATCACAGCATCCAAGAACATGGAAAAACACCCTGCATCTCTCTAAAGAAAAGCCAGGATGTTAACATGATTTACTGCAAATAGTTCCACAACATTAAAATGAGTTTTTATTTTCTGTGTGTGCTGCTTCAAAGAACAACTCTGTGGGCTCATAAAAATGCAGAGAACAAATAGGGGCCTCTAAGACCAATTTATATGCCATGCCCACTGTGCACTGAGACACATATAATCTGTAAAATGTCAGCTTCAAAGTTCCAGAGAGATTGGTGTTAACCCTGACCCCCGACCTTGGCGACTCTAGCTGGGCCCTCATGCTCTCTTAACCAGCTGTTTTAGATAAATGTGCTCCATTTTTAAAGAGATTGTCTCAGAGTTTTACGTGAATAGTAGTAATATTATTAACTCTCGCTGAAAAAACCACCTTAACTGAGAGTCTTTACAGATGGGCCAATCAAAGTCTTACCCCATGCAGAGAGTGGTGGGTTAATAAATATGTCATTGGACTGAAAATATTTAAACAACACCGGGAGAAAAGAGCAAGGCATACGACAAAAGGAAAGCATATTAGTACTGTTTCCTGTCAAAATACACAGAGGAAACACTTTACTTTGACCATTTTCCTCATAAAGAGACACGGTAGGCCAAAACAAACAAAGCTGAGGAATCTGGTTTATCCCACTGTTGGATATCAAGGGTTATCAACTTAAATGAAGTAAGGTTGAGTGACCAAAGCCAGGTTCTCCTTGACAGGACTGTTAATTGAACATATCAGCAAAGGTAGCACACAAGCTGTGGCCCTGCTGATCAATAATTCCATTTTATAAGGAATTTATATTCTCCTGATTTTACTTTATGTATCACTCCAAAGGTAGGCGGGGGATTGGTCCCTCGTGGTCTGTCGGAAGTCCAAAAGTATGGGGCAGCCTGCTGGTTTGGCAAACCCTGGACAAAGCCTAAATCATCCTCTTGGAAGGAAGATGTCAAAGTTCAAGGGCACACAGTATATTTCAGACAACAAAGAAGCAGCTGGTGTCCACTCATAATAAATAAGAATAAGTTGGGGTCAGAATTACAAGTCAACTGACTCCCCATTCACTGAACATGAGCCAAAGACAACTGGAGTCACAGGGAAAGCTCAGAATGATTTTGTGAGTGTTTGACTCAGACCCACTGGGAATCCAGACCTACTTTTCATGCCCATGGGGTGAGAATATATCCAAGAGACAATATATTCACAGATCTCCATGGGACTTGTTCTTCAGCGTTGCATTCGGAACCACCCACCCTGCGTTTTTGGAGAGTGATATGTTCAAAAACCTTCTGAATAGATAAAGGAATAAAATGCAACTCGTTAGAAGAAACAAAAAATGCAGCACGTAGGTTAAAAAAATAGAAGATTCACAAATGGTCCTGTTCTTTAAAAAATTAAGTATTTCAATACAGTTAAATTCAATTAAAATACTGCTGCCAAATTGTTTTTACACTATTTACTTTCAAGGACCACAGTACAAACCAATTTTACCACTGCACTTCTAAACTCTCATTATAGTCTTTCTGGGCTAGCAGTAAACCATAACACTGAAAAATCAAATACACAGCTGTCAGAACATGGAAAATTAGATCTGAAAGCTCAGCTTTGGCTCTTCCCTCCAGCACCTCTTGACTTGTAACAGAAAATCCCCTTATCATTACCAACTGTTTGGTTGTCACTGTAATATAAACAGGAGTCTTACTCCCATTCACAGTACCCTGCCTGTAAAACTGAATCAGTTTTAAGCATCAAAGTGAGACCAACAAGAAAGGGGAGTTTGAAGAATAATTCACAATCTTCCAAGCTTTAGCATATTTAAATATTTGCTTTCACAGCTGGTTTGGCCTTAAAGTTTGAAATTTTCCAAATTTTCCAAATTCTTTGACAATGTCAATAAATTAGGTTTGAAAGTTATTCTCCTTATTATTGGATTCATGTTCTCTAAACACAGCATAACCTCTCACTAAGACATGCACTGCTGGGAGAAGTTGACAGAGACACAATAAATTGAAAGGGAGAGAAAAAACCAGAAGCTTCAGTGGATATAATACATAGAAAAAAATACAAATAAATACAAGCAATAAATATAACAAATTCAGATTTATAATTATTTAATGTGTATTATTGAATTTATGTAATACATAATGTAATATTTAATGCAATACAAAAAAAAATCTAAAATGCTTTCTAACAGAAGGAAGATTAAAAAGTATGAGGGCAGGGCATACAGAAATCCTTTCCATAGGACTGATCTGTGGCTGCTGTGCTTTTGTCAGCCTTCTTTAATACATAAGCAGCCTCCCTGGAAAATCTGTTTAGTTTTGAAATGTAATCTGCTTAAATGGCATAGGAGAGAAAATGAGTTTAAATTACAGGCAAAGCAAGTTTGTGAGGGTAAACATTTTGTTTTCTAAATACTCAAAATAGGTTAATAGTTTTGAGTTCTGTGGACTTCGAGAAGTTTGCTTTCCCCACATGACAAGTTCCCTTCCTGTTCTCATTCATGTCCACAGAAATTATCTTGACTAAGAGAGAAGGAAAAAACCACATGGACAACCTAAATAAGAATCATGTTTCTCAATGCTTGTTTATGGTCAAAATCCAATTATGGGTCCTCAGGATATCTGAAGGATATTATAAAGCCCTCAGGAAGTAATAGATTGTCTTGATTTCAATTACAGCTCTTTGGAGGAGTAAGAAGCTGCTCATTCTTTTAAGCTGATCCATTTCTTTAAACTGAGTGTCATTTCTGCTAGAGCCATGTACCCATCCTCACCTCTCATTAGGATGCTGTGAACTGTGTGTGGAAATCCAATGGTCATCCCATCATGGAGCAGCATGACCCTCTTTGTAACCCCTCCTGTGATTTGTAAATCTGACCTTATATTTCCTTCTGCACCACACCTCTACTTTCCAATCCAACACAGGGCTTTGTCCTTCCCCTCTCCTCCCTTGGCTCAGCTTCCTCAGTGCTTGCACTGCCATGTGCTGGTTCTCTTTTAGAATTCTCTGGGGGGAAAAAAACATCTCTTGCTCATCCTTAATCTGGTCACTGCTGCTGTTGTGTTAACAGAGACATCACAGCCCTGTGGTGAAGGTGCTGCTGTTATATTTGGTAAACTTGAGCTCACACCCTTTCTTTACCAAGAACCTCCTGTGGCCTTGAGTGAGCCACAAAAGGCTTAATCTTAAACTGATGCCTGGAAAGGCTGACCTGGAACAGAGACTAGACAGAGCAAAAGGAATAAAATAGGAATTTATTGAAAGGATTCACCTTGGGCAGTGCAAGAGCCTGGCTGGGACTACACCCAAACCAAGTCCAAGATGGATCCTGGTCACGAGTTTCTACATTTTTATAAGTTTTGGTTCATCTTGGGGTCAATTGTCCAAGCACAGCCCCAGGCTATGGAGTCTCAGCCCCTGCCTTGCCCCCTTTCCCTCACTGTTGTTTCTGATTTTTGGGTACTGAGTGTCCTTGATTCTCCAGCTGGGCAGGGATTGTTTTGTCACTGCCCTGTGAAGAGAACTTACTAAGGCCTAATATGAAGTTTCAGAGTTACACACTAAGCAGCAGAGATTCCAAAAACCATAAAAGCTAAAACCCAAGGCATCATTTCCCCCAAGCACCTTTTTTTTTTTTTTTTTGCTGAGCCCACAAACACAGACTTCCAGCCCCATGGGTGCAGTGCCAGTGGAGCTGCACCTCCCGGCTTCCACCCTCACAGCCTCTTCTTCCAGGACACCACCCCGGCACTGAGCACATGTTCAGCCACAAGGAAACATTTACCAGAGTCCACACAGCACAAAACATTGAGAAGGGAGATGTGTGCAAAGGGCTGCATTTAAATATTCAGTATAGAGAAGAAGGGAACTTTCCCCACGCATGTGATAAGCTTTCAACATTTTTCCCTGCCCAATTCAAGCCTCTCACCTTCCCAGACATTTTCCTAATTCCTGCACTATAGGATATTTAGAGGTAGGAGGTTTTCAGCCTCTCCTATTTGTACAAAATAATTAAATTATTATTAAAGCAACTGCTAACCACCAGGCTAGAATAATTCACCCTCTGACCCTTCACGCATCTAAGTGTTCAGAAAAATTATTCCTTGGAACATGGCAGAGCTGCAGTTTTCAACAGTTTTCAATTTACAAGCTGTCTATATTTTCTTTTTTTTTTTTTTTTCCAAAAGAGGTATATATCCTTGTATAGGGAATTTAAACCTACTGACAATAGGCTTGCTCCTGTTATTTTTTCATGGACCTCTTGGAGTATTCTGTAGACTCCCAGAGGCACACAGGCTGAAAAATAGTGTTGCAAAGGGGAAAAAAAGCACAGGTTTAATAACATTGGCTCATTCTCCTGAGGCCTGAAGTCTGCTGCCTTCCTGGTGCCTGTTCTGCAGCCTTGCCTCTGAGGAGATGGAATATGAGACACCACCTAGATGTTCACCTGCCAAGGGAGGAAAATCCTTTCCCTCCACAATGAGACACAAATATGGGCACAGGAGGTCACTAAAACCAAGTGCTTGCTGCTGTGGTGACGTGGGTTTGAAAAAGACGGATGTGTGTGAAACAATATCCCCTGTTCCATGAGATCCCACTGTACTGCAAGAAAGTCATGTGGGAACAGTGACACAAGTGGAGACTGTTCAGTTTTGAATTGCAAAAGACGTGGTTTGCTCCCCTTTGCCCTCCCTGCAGACAGAAAGGAAGGGAAAGAGACTTGTCCCTGCCTGGTGTTGATGGAAAGCACATTTCAGCTGATCTGGAGGCATTTCTGAGCTACAGCTTATGGTAATAATGTCACAGCTACAACACCTGATTTTTTACAATTGCCCCAAGATGCTCATTGCAAATACAGCTCAGCCTGAACCTGGTGAAAGAAATGCAATCCTGAAATCAACAAAGTTCAGACTTGCAGGCATCTTATTTCTCTAAGGACTTAGAAAGGATTTTGCACTTAGAGGTGTGCTTTGTGATCACTTAAAGCTCTCTTTAATCACTGCAGAGAATGAAGATGAGCTACATCACTTCCAGATCTAGCTCATCTGAATTACTTCAGACATTTTAAATGAGATAATCATAAACTCCATGTGCATTTCCCTCCATGGACTGTAAAGAAATGCAGAATATTAGCACAGATGACTACAGTGTAGGCACTTCCACCTGGACACATTGCACTAGTGCTGGTTTAACCTTTCTGGTGAAATAGCAAAAATGCTGCATCTTTAACAAATAAAACTTTGATTTCTGTGATCAACTTTATGGACATATTTTCATTTTCCCATACACAAGACTGAACTTCTCCTGCAGTAGGACCTGCAGGCCAAACACCTCAGCCAAGGTCCAGCAGGTCAGAATGTGTAGCTGGACTGTTTCCTGGGATGAACTGTGACAGTTTTGGCAACCAGGAGAGAAAAATCCAGCTACTACTTCTCTGGAGCTGGAAGAAACTCCTTTATTCTGGGCTTGCATAAGAAGGGGATTAGGAGGAAAATGCTGAAGTGCTCAAAGCCAGATGGCTGGGGAGCAGAGACTGACCTTATTCAAAATGAAAGCCTCCTGGAAGCAAGCAGGGAACTGAAGCAGCTCAAGAGTGCAGTGGCTGGGGTGTAATCAAACAAAATCCTGCTCCAAAACTATTACTCAAGTACTTTGCCTCGGTCAAAAAATATGGGCATTTTTATCAATTCCAGTGTGTTTCTGCAGCACAGAGATTACAGAAGAGTAACCAAAATTTATAATTAAATTTTCAGTAAAAGGGCAAAGCAGGAATATGGGAATATTGTAGGTAATGGTGGGCATTGCACTGCTGTGCTCTTTCATTGCTTTGGTTATGGCAGGGCAGGTGTCAGGTGATCTAAAACCACAACACTGTTGGTTTTCCTGATTTCCAGCTCCAGAATGATGTTTATGGAAGGGGAAATACATGTGCTCAGAGTTTGGCATTTTTGTTCTACCCGAAGTAACATTCTTCCCAAAATAGTATTTTGTGCACAAGTCCTTTCTTAGCTACCTCCCATGGCACGATGCAGATTTAGGAGCACAAATGCAGTGTGCTGATGGCCATAACATGAATATAATGTGAAGTGGAAACAAGGAGACCTTTGGGGGAGAGAGCTTGTCTTCCTCTTCCAGGTCATGCAGCTTCAGCAATGGCAAGAACAAGAACAATAACAGACAGCAAGAGGGATAGTGGACAAGAAATAATAGCAAGGACTTAAGATCTTCCTGGCCATTCAAGATGCAAGTCCTGAAACTCTGCAGAGTTCCATAAACAGGACATCCAAACCAGAATCAGTCTGTCTTTGTTGCCAGAACTCTGAAAAACAATGAATTGGAACAGAAATTAAGATTACCACTCCATCACAAAGGAAGCAACAACCAAGGCTCTTCCACATACAAAATACACCTGAAAATCAAGATCTTTCCAGCACTTAGGAAACAAATCTCAAAAGCTCAATTTCAACAAAAACCTGGATTTTTTTTCAGTATCCAAAGCCTAGGCAGTGATACATTTACAGATTTTCTTTCAGGCCATAAGGAATCATTGTAATAACCAAATTAGACTTCCTGCATTACACAAGCACAGGACTTTTCCCTGACATGCCCATAGCCAGAAGCATGACATGCAATCTATCTAGATCTGAGATGGAATTTCAGTTATGCTATTATGTCATTTTTAAAAAGGGAGAAGGGCTCAAAATTCTAATGAAAAGCAAGTTGGACATGTAGTGAAGCTATTGTGTGTTCATAGAAACCCAACCTCCTCCATGGAGCAGCATCCAGTACCAACTGATGGAGCATCCTTAGGCAGTGCTTTTGGTGTGATTATCTCCTCAGGGCTGTTGTATTCTTGCCATGACTTCCCCACTGCTATTTTTACATGGTAATTTGAAATTTTTGTTAAAATTCTCATGGCTGGATCTATATGTGAGAGTCTGATGTAACTGCAAAACCTCTTTGCTTTGTCTTCTCCCTTTGTTATTCTTGCAAAAAGAAATATCTCTCTGTGTAAGTCAGAGTCGCTGGGAAAACAAATCTTCATGTTTTGACCATTGGTTTTATATTTATTCTTTTTCTGCTAGATATCAAATTCACCACTTTTTTTTTTAATAGATAATTTTAGGTTTATTTTCTTAAGAAAGAAGAATTGGGTTCTCCTGGTGTCTGTGCCTGTGCCAGTGTGCATTTAATCCAGGTGCTGCCAATGTAAAGACAAAATACTTGCACCCCTCATCCCATCCCTGCCTCTGCAGGAGGGTTTGTACAGCAAAGCAGATGGGAGAATGGTGCTGGCTGAAAAAAAAATAATTAATGAAGTCTTATTAACCCAAACCTAAGACCCAAACCTTCACACATTTTTAGGTGTGATCAGTTCACCACCCAGCTATGAAATTACCTGTGCCACCAAAACCTAGAGGAGCAATGCTCCTGCAGGGAGAACAGAGGTGAGTGCACACGTGTTCATCAGGCTTTGCTATTCTCTCTCCCTGTACAGCTCTTAAATCTGTCTGGCCACCAAATCTCCTCCAAACCTTTCAGCAGGGCTGGGGACTCAAACACACCGAGTTCCTGCTTCGCACATCAGGAAAGGGGAGAGATTGCAGCCAGAGGCTCCTCAGAGGAGGAGAACCACGGTGTGAGCTCACCTTTTTATCAGCCATCAGAGAGCCCACGTGTGCAGGCACTCTCAGAGACTTTGGTGTTATTGGCCACCAAAGCACCCCCACTGCAGGGGCACAGGAAACCTGGATTCACAAGTTCCACTGCTCACTGAGCAAATCCTTAGGCTTAGGAGCTTTTATTCAGCTTTTTTTGGGGTCTCCAAAGAATCTGCAGTGATGACTGTGCAAGAACAACACGCTCTGGTGCTGGCAAGTAATTAGAAGGAAAAGAACCAGACCAGCCATTAAAACAGTAAAGGCAACCTTTTCATCCAAGACAGCTAAAAGAAAAAAAAAATTAAACTCAATTTCAGCATGTATCAGGAGAAACACTCCCCAGTCTGCCACACACATCACACACATCCTGTTCCCCCATCTCAGTTTGGTCCTAGGGGTCTTGGAAAAATGTTAATCCCCTTTTTAGGCTGAGTTTCACCACTGTGTAACTTTTAAAATTCATAGCAAAGTGTCCTAGGCCCCGACAACCACTTTGCAAGGAGTTTCTCACCCTGAAAAGAACGAGTGGCAAGAGTTTATTACCCTTCACAGCCATTCTGTGCATCAGTGGGAGCAGAGGAAATTCTCTTTGGGCAGGGCTGGAGCTCACACAAAAATTTCACCTGCCCCCGTCTGTAAACTCACACCATGAGTTTGACTCAAGAAAATAGGAAGGAGGAAAGACTTCCTCAAAAAAATGGGAGAACACTTATTTTTTAGCGGTAGTGCTACAAGATACATTCAGCCTGATTTTCTTCAGACCTGCCCTACTTTGTCCTGCAGAGGTCGGTCTTGCCTGCAACACATTGCAGACAGCAAATCTGCTCCTCCTAAAACACTTCAGGGATTAGGAGTATTATAACTTGGAAAATTTTCATCCCCTCCTCAAAAAAAAAGATTTGTTGAAGTTTCTCTCTAAAACAGAGATAGGGGTTTTTAACAAGAATTTATGTTCTAAAAAAAAAAGTGATGACAATCCTTCCAAGTTATATCATCTATCCAAAGAAATGTGAAAAGCAAAGGATAAATCTTATTTCCAAAGAAAATTCTAGTAACTGGAGAGTAAGTTAGTTTTGGTATAAATATGATGAATCAAGAGTTTTTATTACCTTTTTCAGCCCAACATCTGCACTTGCACTAAGCAAGGACATAAAAAATGAAGTATAGCAAGCCATGACTGCAATCAGCTTTTCTTCCCTTGTAGCACACACATTGTCCATGCTGGGATGCAGCCTTGCTCCTGCAGCAGTACCAGAACACAATCTCAGAGGCTACAGCTTGCTTTAAATCCCCCTGTACCTCCACAATTCTCAATTGCAGGACTGCAGACATCTTTTCCTGACACTAGATATGCTGCATAAAAATGGACTGTCATCCTTCAGGAGGAGGGAGAAAAAAACCCAGTTCCAAAGCAAGGAAGCACTGTGATTTTGCTTATCTACCCTAACCAAGATTTGACATATCAAGTGCTAAAAGCCCTTGTCTCTGCCCTGGGAGAGGGGTTCTTATCTCCCCTGTGCCACTCAAACACCAGCTGGGGGGCAGCTCTCTGCTGAGCTGCTTTTGGGGGCTTTTCACCAACATTTCCAAACCAGCTCAACTTTCCCACCGTCTCAGGACTGGTCCCCAGCTAGGAGTATTTAGTGTGGCAGCTGCTTCCTGAGACATTTGGCCTCCTGAATGCATTCCTCTGGGACTGGGAAAAGGATTTGGAGGAAGCTGGAGGTAGTTCACTTTCCAGCATTTTGTGGCCAGCCTCCTTTCCTCCCCTGCAGCCCTGTCCGTGGGGATCCTCGGATTAGAAGGAAAGAGAAATCCCTGTCAGCTTAAGAAACTGGGAAAGAGCAGGGGCTCAGATCACACACAGACCTTCAACTTGCATTTATGTGAAGGCAAATGAAGCCAGGAAACTTTTTAGGACCCAGTTGCTGTCAGAGGGAGGACACCACCTTTGATTTTTAGTAGGAAGATTCAGAATTCACTAGTAGGAATGAAGGCAAAGGTTCACCTGGGGAAACAAAAAGCTTGTCTGGAAGGTGACAGGGTCCTTTATTTAGAATTTATCCTGCCTTGTACATTCCTGTCTACTACTTCATATTGTCATGTGCTGGTTTGGATGTGCAGCTAATAGCAGCTGGCCTGGTTTACTCAGTATGTTGAGATTATCCTCAATCCAAGCAGCAGAAATTTGTGCTACTGCAGCTGTGGATACAGACAACCTGGCTGCTACCTATGCCTAGTAACAGGCAGGATTTCCTTACAACCTCTCAATACTTTCCAGGTGAAATCACTGAATCCCTGCTGGGGATTACATACAGGATGGATCACAGAGAAGTAGATTTTTGTCCATAGTTGTTATGTCTCCTTATTCTTGTCTGGCAAATGTATACTCTCACCTTTATTTGTCACCTTTCCTGCTCTTACACTCATAAATGCTCCCCACAAGTTAAAAAATATTTCTGAGGTGACTGGTCAAATATATAAAACAGATGCACAATTGCATCTTGGGATGAATTAATTCTGTCTGTGTGTGAGCAGTATAAACCTATGGGTAGGTCAGGGAATAGATCGGACTAAGCACACCAGCTGATTTTTAAATCTCTGGGTCTCAATCACTGTTTCTTTGTGTCTGATTTTCTTCCCTCTTAGGTAGAGGTGGAATCAAGCAAGGATGTTTTAAGGGGTAATCCCATGTCAAGCATTTAATTTTAATTTAAGTCAAACTTAAGATAAGGCCAACATGTATTCAACACTTTCAATTTTTTTTTTCTGTTATTTGAAGTATAACTTAAACCCAGCCAAATTGGCAGGAATTTTCCTCTAAACTAGCAAGGCAAGGAGCCAGCTCTGTAGGTCTTCTTTCAGAGCAGTTCCTGGAGCCTTCCCTATCAGCAGACAGCACAAATACTGATTTACACTGGTAGGTGTAAATGAGGTTCCCTCATACACTGCAGCGGATGCTCCATGTGGAGATCCAGGTTCCTTCCGTGTATTTTGAACAACAGTTCTTTGTCTGGGGCTTGGACAACCTGGCCCTGCATCTCAAGTGTCAGGGCTACACGAGTTTTATGGCAAGGCTCAGATCTTCCCAATTGCATATTCACCCTGCACTGAGGGACAGTGGACATTGCTGTTTTGAGAAGGCAGGAGCTTGGATAATTAAATATTCATCCTTGAAAACCTGCATTAGTTGTTCACATCTTCCACAGACAGTGCTTCATGGTAGAAATATTAACACAGTGGCCACCAAACTAAAATTAATGGCATAGGCTGTGGCTAGTGAAGGAAGTTCTGCATAGCCATGGGACCATCTAGGACTCCAGATGAGACATTTTGGATCACTGAATCGAATTTGAGGTACTATATGCAAACCTGCCATCAATGTTTCCAAAAATTAAAAGTCACATGCTTAGGACAAAGAGCCACTAGCCATGGACCCCAGGCTGCTTTGACATCACCTGTTTTATTACCTTCAGAAGGACAAGTGTTGAAATAAATTATGTGATTTGGCTCTCAAGAGCACTCAACTCATTACCTGATACCTTCTTACACAACCTTGGGCAGGTAAACCCAGATCCACCAGATACAGTCAGTCCATTTAAGTCAATGGAAATTGTCACTGAGCCACCTTAAGGTGTTTCAGATTTTCAGTTTTAGGTGACCCAGCTTTCAACCTGCAAAATTCGCTTTTTGTTTGTTAGCTGTGGTCTGTTTCATGGGAAGACTGTGGGGAAGGATGCATGTTTTGATGTATTTTAGGTATGTTTTGCTCACATGTTACACTGATGAGGACAGGACAGACAAACATCTAGAAAAGTAAAAATAGCCATGCTGAACCAGCAAGAATTGGTCCTCTCTGTTTATATTGATTTTCTGTATTTTGTGTTAAAAAGGAGGTGTGGTGGGGCCAAATCCAGTTGATTTTCTCATATGCTTGCTATATGGTTGTGTGTAAATATCCAGACTCATGCAATCTAAAATAATGTATTAATGACCTTGTAAAAATTCAGCCCTTCTACTTTTCTAAGGAGCCTGCTAAAAGAAACAGCTACAGGGTCAATCTCAGGTATAACAGATTTTTCTTTTAGGCTTGAACAATAAAATAGTTGGTGGTCTCTAATGCTACTGCCTTTAAAACATTCCTAGGTTTTATTAGGATAACCCATAAGTCTGGAAAGTCCCACCCTAAGAGCAGCAGCAGCTTTTGTTCAGAAAATACAAGTTTCTTCTTGTACAATGTTGGACTCGAGGGTGTCTGAACTATGAATGGGTGGCTGAGGGCATAACAGGCAGCAGGTTTCAGACTTTTACAAGGAGAGGGGGAAAGGCAGCCCTACATTGTGGTGCTGATGTTTAACAAACACTACCTGGAACAGGGAAGGATTTTATCCAGCTCCTGGGGAGCATGGGCAGGTCCTCAATGGGTACTGCAGCTCTGCTCACCCTCAGGGTGCTGTGCTGATTTCCTTTCCCAGATCTGGCCATAGGTTGTCTTTAAGAAATCAGAGAATGCACAAATTTCTTCAGCAAACTTTTCTCTGGAACCACGTGCAAATACCTGTGAAGAGCTAAAAGAGAATTCCTGAGATACAGAACCATTTATTCCACTGCAAAGGACCAAGCAGTTCCTTTTCTTTCCCAAATACCTGGAAAATAATGTCATGGGTCACTGTTTCTATGAAACTGCATTTCTTCTTGGTTTATTATTGCTGACTGATCTCATGAGCTAACTTTCCAGAGGAGCACATGTGAATTTATTTACATATGTGCCAATTATATTAATAGAAGTTGCAATGACTCATCAGTGCACATTGCTAAAAATCCTTCCTCATCTCATCTTCACAGGGAGATTTCTGCTCCATGTGAATTTCCTCAGCTTACCTTGCTAGAAGTTCACACACCCTTACTCTCTGGGGAAGAAAATTCAATTTTCTTTCTGAGCTGGCAGGCACTCAGCCTGCCCATCCCAGTGACCAGACCTGCAGCACCTTGGCTTTGAAGGTTGCAGTGAATCCTATCTGGGATTCAAATCCCAGCAATCTTCCTGGCAGAGAGCAGCTGGGTCCTTGTTCAGTGATGCTTGAAGGCCCCACACACATAAGCAACATCATAAAATTTATATTTTGCATTATAGCAAAAGACTCTTTTGCTTTTTCATAACATTTGTATAAGATCTGGTGTATTCGTAACACTGGTGCTGGCTGGGCTCTTTTCTGCTTCATATAGATAATATTAATTAATGGTTTTTCTCTATCCTTGCCTTGCTCTTTCACAAGCTCCCACCTGTTTGTTTTTTCCCAATCTTCCTGCCTTCCTCTTTCTCAGTCAATATTTCTCCCTGATCTCTCTCTCCTCATGACCTCACTTTTACAAAATACCCAGCCACAATCAGACTGAACCTGATAACCTTACAGTGTTTGCATACCTGCAAGATTAGGCAAAATGCTCAGTATAACCTCAGCAAACACCTGCAGGTAGGAGGTCAGCACAGCTCAGAACTTAACCTGGGCTTTACAAAACTGCTCTGCACTGGCCCAGCACAGCTTCCAAAGAGGGCATTTGAAAATCCCTCTGCAACATCTTAAACTCCTCTTCTAAGGTTCAGAAATTATTCCCAAAGAAAGCTGTTCTTCTCAAAATCCATGATTGATGCTGGTGGTTTCTAGGCTAGAGTCAGGAGAGGAGGTTCCACTTCATGAGGACAATGAATTCACAATTTAGACACTGAGTCAGTCCAAGTGAGACAGAACTGGAACAGCTGAGGCATTTTGCATAAAACTGTCTTGACAGTTGTATTTTAGATGTGCACCCTTGTGGGCAGCTGGTTCAGTGCCCCCTTTTTAATTCAGTATCTGCAGGTAAACACAGAGGGTATTTCTCAGTATTCCACTGTATTTCTCAAATTATTTTGGGGAAGAACTCCTTGATTAGAGCTAATAAAAGTTAACTGTATGGTACACCATAATCAATTTGTCGATGCACTACTTTTAACAGACTATTTGAGATAATTTTACTTCCTTGTAGAAATGAATCAAAGGAACAAGAGCGCTCTCTGCCTTAAAGAACTATCAATCATGTCAGACAAAAATAATGATCATTTCCACTTCTGTAGTGATGCAGAGGGGCAGGTAAGGGTGTGAATTGAAGGAAATAAAGGGTGTAAGTGTTTCAGTCCAGGACCATCACGGACCAGAGCTATGGAGCTTGGGAGACCATAAGCAGCTTTCCCCAAGGTCTCAGAGGTCACATCACAGGGCTGAGCTCCCTGAGCTGGACCCAAGTCCCAAGCCAGTGCTTTATCCATCCTTCCTCTTACCCAGGTAGCCTCAGAGGTCCAAATTCTGCCCTGGGGTACATGTTGGCCTCATTAACTTACTCTGAATAAGAGCTGTGGGCAGAACTTAGCCCACAGCAAGCAAGATTTATGGACTGAAAATGCCACATACTTTGCTTTTTATTCAGCGAGAAAAAAAGAGAAAAGCCTGAAACAAGCGGAGCAAAGCAAATTAATCAGGACTGCAGATTTTTCATTCTGAAAACAAGAAAATATATATGCATGAACATAAAAATTGCAGGTGCCCAAGTGCTGCAGTGGTCTCCTAAATCTGCTATAAAGCACCAACAGCTAGGTTATACCTGTCTCCAGACAGATACATAAATTAATGCTGGAGGTTTTTTAGCAGGAAAAAACATCTTAAATAAACGTGTTTTTTCATCTTTTTCCCTAAGGCCCTGTGTTTCTTGTACTTGAATTGAGTGTGTATAGGTGCCATGCTCTTTGAACATAAAACTGCACAGCAGCTTATTCTCAACGGGGAAAAGCAAAGCTTTGGTTATGCTGCATTCCTAATAATTTTTGCAGTTTATGGAAAACTCCCATAAACAGAGTACAACACAGTAAGCTTTCTCTGCTAATATGCTGTCTAGACTCCTTAAAATATGAGTTCTCCCTGCCTACCGTGTATCATGGCTTAAACTTTTGACCTTGTTTCTGTTCCCTTTGACCACTTCATAGGTTTTGACCCTTTTCAAGTATTTAATACCCAAATGGCAGGTCACCAGATCTGCTGGGGATATTAGGACTCTTAAAACCTGTCTTTTATGGTGAAGTTGAGAAAACTGGCTAACACAAAAAGTCAGAAAATATCTTCCCCCTTCACACAGCCCTCGACATAAGGCACCTTCCCAGGCTGGGTGACATTGATCTGGGGTAGAAGTGACAGCAGGCTCTTCTCTAACACCATCACATACGTGCTGGAAGGGGCAGAGGGCTCGCCATGGAACCACACAAACACTGGGGCATTGCTAATGCATGCCTTTGATTTCTGTTTATGGCCCCCAAGTTGAGTGATCTGTCTTGTTGGCACCAACCTGACTATTTTTAAATGATGCAGCAGCTGGCTCAACACATACTTCAAAGATTTATGTTCCTGTCTCAAAGCCCTCTCACTGAAAGGGGAACTCTGGAGTAGCTTCCACTCACTCCACACACACAGACAGTTGACATACTTTATCCCAGGCCACCACAGCATGGATTTTAACCAAGAGAAAGCAGGGAGTTATGTGAGAGAAGGCAAATACAGAACAACAAAGGCAATAGTGAAATATTTGACATTTTACAAACCTTGAAGTTCCTGAATTACAACTCATAACTCTGGACTTCTCAAGCTGCAGAGTCAGATAAACTCCTGATGAACATTCAGTGCAGGAAATCAGCCCTTCCTATGAAGGGAAATGCAGAAATGGAGTTAATTCCTACACTTGCAGAAGCACATGGATAGACACACACCCACATGGACTTAGATGTGCTCATGTTTCAGTAACACAGTAAAAGATCACTGTGCAGATGAGTATAACCATGTATCAGTTGATGAGGGATATCTAGGAACACCCATGTCAGATGCAGAAATGCAGGATATTTCAGCTAAGCTCTCACATGCTGGCACTAACAATTACTAGAGACACTCTTTCATAGGGAGGCATTTAATATTTGGCCTACAATGCCTCTCCATTATGAATAGCCTGAATGAAATCCTGTGGTCAACAGTCATTCCAGAAGTGGCTGACCAGTCTTGCCTTCACAGAGGTCGAGAAATCCAAAGATCCATAAGGGAATATTTTTCACTGCTGGCTAGAAAAATATGTGCAATTCCTGGCACTATTTTCCTGGCTAACCCAAGGTGGACACTCAAATGAACTAGAGACCTGAAAAAGCATCAGCAGTGATGCTTTCTCCAGGAAGCCATCCTGGAGAAATCTGTGTTTGAGCCCCTCTTGATGGACAGGTTGGGGATGTGAATCCCATGGGAAGAGACCCCTCTGGATGGTGGGAGCAGTGGTGGAGGTGATGCTGCTCTGCTGCTGTTAACAGCCACAAATTGCCCTGAGTTTATTGCAGCTCTGACACTACAAGGGAGGACCTGCTTGCCCCAAAAACCTGAAGGAAGAGAAATAATGATCCCATCTGACTTCTGTGTGGGGTTAGCTACTGTTCCTCTGTGCCTGTTAAAAGTAATTGTGTTCCCTTATGTTAAACCTTTACCTGGAGAGCAAAAACTGTGAAATCCTGGCAAGCTGACCCCTTCTCCCCATCACCACACAGCTGAACTTGCAATCCTGACTTCAAGAGAGCTGCCCAGACCGTGATGCAAATCCCTGAGCAGGACCCAAGTGGGATGTGCAGTCTCCCATCTCATCCCTCAATCCTCCCCACAGGGAGATTCTCTCCAACCAGTTTACACTCCATCCATGAATTCAGAAATTCCTTCTGCTATGGAGGTAACACTATAAATTCCTCTAACTTAGCTCCTTCAGCTGCTCTCTGAGCTGTTTCCTATGCTGTCTGGTTCACTGTCCTAAAACAAATTGCTTTTAAAAGAGATACTTTGTTAAAGTGTCCAAAATCAACTGGTGTTCAAATGCTTGGATTATGGAAGCATTTTCACAGTGTAAAAATTGAAGTAGAGGGAACATATATTTTGTGGGATTTTTCCTCCCTCTGTCAGTCTTATTGTAAGGTTGTATTGGACCCATTTTGACCTTCTCAACAAGTGAGGGACCAGAAATACATCCAGCCCCTCACCCTTGCTCTGGGCTGGCCACTTCTGGGGCTGGAGCAAACTCCTCTCTGGCTTCAGAGCAAGACATGAATTCCATAAAACCCATTATAAATACCTGTATACGTATTTGCACACACATACACACATATTTATGATCCATGTGTTTCTCTCTCAGCTTTATTCAGGCTTAAGCTAAAATCCTTCTAATCTGCATCAGGCA
Source organism: Sturnus vulgaris (assembly GCF_052056855.1). Classification (NCBI taxonomy): domain Eukaryota; kingdom Metazoa; phylum Chordata; class Aves; order Passeriformes; family Sturnidae; genus Sturnus; species Sturnus vulgaris. Next base: position 42,817,751 of record NC_142248.1, read on the forward strand.
CAGTAAATGTTGCCCCTGTGATATCTCAGTGCTTCCCTGCCTAGTGTTTTTAGGTAATATTAGGAAATACCACCCAAAAGCTTTTGAGAACAACAGGAATCTTTCTGTCATCCACTTGGGTTTCAGATCCGGACCTGAATACTTGGTCTAAGCCAAAATCTCTTCATTGTCCCCTCTCTTTTTTCTCTGATTTTCCCATGTCTGCCACAATTCTTTGCCTTTCTTACAACATCTGGTAGAGTTTTTTAATGCATCTATATCTGAGAGCTGAATAACACACATGACTTTTAAATAGCTTAAAATATTCTGACATCTCCCAACCTACTTCTAAATCCTACAGATGGGTCAAATTATTTGCTCAGATCTGCTCAGTGGGTCTCACCCTAGTGTTTTCTTGTCCCTAAATGTGCGAAACAATTATGTAAAATGGAAAAAAAAAAAGCTTAAATTATAATTAAATTACAATTAAATCTTAAATTTTATGGTGCGGAGCCAAGGAGGTAAGTTCAGATAAACATTTTGTCAGTGTGTAACAAACCAAATTTGTGTAAGGAATTGATATTCTCCATACATCTTGATGTTCTAGTGTGCATTTTTCCTTTTAAATCTCAAGAGCCAACACTGTAGTGATACAGATTTCAGGCATGTATTGAATAAGATCACACCATAATATTGATACATTTATAATAGACTTCATATGGAAAAATTCTAGCAAGTTCAAATGATTCACCAAGATTTAGCTTAGGTATTCATGTCTGAAATAGAAACTCTCCAGAGGGTCATTTGCTTGTTTGATAAATCAGAAAAGAACACATTTTTATATAAGTATTTTAATACAGGAAATATGAGTCTAGTCAGTATCTTTCCAAATACATGTGTCTGAGTGGTTTTTGATTTGAAATGCTGCTTAATGTCTTTTAAAGTACTATTTAAACAACTTCACATGAGCAACTACCAATCAATATGTCTCCCATTCTCTAACACTAAAAGACCAATGCTAAATAAATGGGTTTTTAGAATCACATATAATGAATAAACCAAAAAGGAAGTGGAAGAGGAAGAAAAGAAAACAGCAACAGGGCCTTATTTAGAATATGTATTACCCCAAAAAATGTAAATAGTCACCTCTAGTTTGGCTTTCTAATGGAAAAGAAATAACATGAAATTGGGCAATTACAGACCTTTTCCTGAGGTATGACTCAGTCTGCTGCATTTTTGGAGGGCTGGTAGTAATGGACTGGGCAGTGTCCAGGCAGGCCAAAGGCAGCAGATTTATGACATTGAAAAGGGTGTAGCCAGAGAGTAACTTGTAATAAATGCATCTAAAAATGAGCTGTAAAGAAATGATGGATGATAGCAGAGAGCAGGCCCCCAGGAAATGCTGGGGTTTGAAAGCTCCCATTGAACTCTGGTTTAATCCTGGTTTGAGGGGAGCCAGCAGTGGGAGAGGAGGCTTTTCACAGAAACCATATTTTTATATTGTAATGTGCACAGTAATTCAGACAGAGTCCCAAGCATCTCAAAAGAGGAAAGGGAAGACAATGCTGCTTTGCCAAACTTGAACAAGCTGAATTTGCAGTGCTTTCCTTTTAAAAGAAATAAAATCTAAGCCTTTTGGTAGTGTGGTGTATCAGAAGGATTTCTGAGTCCATCTGTGGGGTGGGAGGTGTGATCTGTAGTGCAGAAAGTAAATGGGGGTAACCACTCCAGGTTTTGGATGTTGATTTTTTGTGCAAACAATGCTGATCAAAGGCTGGAGGAAATGATGGACAGACACTTAAACAGCCCAGGCTGTTCTGCTCATCTGTCAATAGTTTCTCTAGGTCCTATCTACTGACCCCCTACCCTATTCATCTCTTCTAAATTCTCACCATTCTCTCCTGAAATCATAAACTTCTTGCATCCATAACTTCTGGCAGGGATGCCATAACTCTGTTTCCTTTGTGTGAAGAAAAACTTCCTGTTGTTTTCTAACCTGGATTTTACAAGCCTGTACCGTGGCCACTTGTTCTTGTGCTGGAAAAATCACAGAATGGTTTGGGTTGGAAGGGACTTTAAACATCATCATTTTCCATCCCCCTGTGATGAGCAGGGACATTTTCCACTAGACCAGGTTGCTCCAAGCCCATCCAGCCTTGTCTTGAGCACTTCCAGGGAAAAGACAGTGAACAGTTTATCCCTGCTTAACCCCTCCTTATCATTTATGGTACTGTAGGTCACTGTCTTACCCCCACTCCCAATCTGTCCCTTTTCAAGATTCAGTCATGTCTTACATGGAAGTTATTCCAAGCCTTTGATCACCCTTTTAACCCTTTTTTAGTACCTTTTCCAGTTTACTACATGCTTTTTGTTTTTTCAGATGAGGGGACAGAACAGCATACATTATTTGAGGTGTGGATGACCCATGGCTATAAAAAGTGATGAAGTGATTTTTGGTTTGCTTTCTGTTCCTTTCCTAATCATTCATAACATTCAATTTTCTTCTTTTTTTCTTTTTTTTTTGGTCTTTTTTATTTTTTTTCTGGTGGCTTCTGAGCCCTGAACTGATGTTTTCATTCAAGATTCACTTCTTGGTCATAATAGTCAGCTCAGAGCCCATCACTTTGTAATGAATCTAGGGGTTGTTTTCCCCCACATGCATCACTTTCTGTTTATATACACTGAATTTCATCTGTCATTTTATTGCCCAGTCACTCAGCCTCATAAGGACCTTCTGCAACTCTTCACCCTTCACAATCCCCACTGTTAAAAGCCAACAGGAAGCCTGTGGCTCCTTTTGCTCAGGGACTGGGCAATGCAGGCAGGCTCATCCTTGGGCAGAGCTGGCTGGATTAGCTGCCCTTGGAGTTCCCCCAGGACAAACTGGGCACTCTCAGGGATGCTCAGAGCCTTCAGGCAAAGGAGGAGTTTCCCCAGAATGGAATTCTCTGCAGCCTTCACCTAAACGGGGCCTGCCAGCTTTCAGCCTGGCTATGTGAGGGTGGGGAGGAGCAAGGCAGGCTTGCCCTGCACAGCTGCACATGGTGCTGGGAGTTAGACTGGCTATGGTACAGCCACACGTCTGCTAATGTCAGCTCATAAAAGAGAAAAAAAAAAAAAAAAAAAAAAAAGAAATCGCCTTTGGTTTAAAGTTTGCCCCCCTCTGCACCCCCCCCCTTTTTTCCCCCCACTCTGCTTCAAAAGAAAGACAGGTTTGAGTCTGACTCTGAAGCACCCTCTGCTACAGTATGTGCCATTTACTTTAGTAAGGCTGATTAAGTCATGCATTTACAAGTAGACCTTCCATCAGAGCTAATTTAAAGCAGATGTTCTGGGTTCCACAGCCAGGGAGGCATCAATCTGAGAATTGCAAGGGTCTCTGTAAGAGCACTGTTTTTACTGCACTTTATAGAGCACTGGGAGGAGGTTAATTGGTGTAAAAGTTTAATTTCAAATAAGGATCCCCTTTTAAAGTTGCATATATGCATATACTTTTTATGGAGCGTTATATTACAAAGTCAAAGTGGGGGAGAAAAATCATCCAAAAACATTTCAGGATCAAAGACACCCAACCTGTCAACTGCTAAGATATTTTTATGAGGAAATAGGACTCACATTTTCTCCAGAAGACGCAGAGAGAAGTAAGAAGTGGAAAAATATTTAACTAGATTCCATGGTATATTAGAAGAAGGAGGAAAAAAAAAACCACCCATGCCAATATGTTGGTTTCAGAACCTTCTGGCTTGGCTTCCACTGCTGAAAATATTGGCAAGAAAATGCTCTGCGCTGGGAATATTTATTAGAAAAGCAATAGATTTGTACAGTTTAACAATAGAGGGAGGATTCAGAGTCGTCCATTTGCTCTGTGTTCTAACTTTCAACTACTTTTGTTTTTTATTTGCAAGCCAGAATAACTATACTTATCCCTTGAAATTATCATCAGCGCTGGCTTAGCATAATTGTATTATTTTATTAATTGAATTGCCCATGGAGGGGTTATGGCCTGTTTCTTACACTGAAAACTGCACGAGCTATACCCAGATGGGAGGCCAATGTTTTTATGAATTTAGTGATTTAGATTCACATTTTATGCTTATTAGACATTATCAGATTTTTGCCTTTAATAAAGGCAACAAAAGGAACCAGATTTACCTTGAACTTCAGTTTAGTTTTGCAGTAATACAGACTATGGCAGTATTCAGCTCCAGAAAGGTTCTCTCTTCCTCCATCATTCCTGAGGGAGAATCCCATTAAATGTTGCTGCTCTTCCTGCCTTGTGTTACAGGAGCACCTATGAGCCTGGGCCAAATTTGCTTAACCCTTTCCAAACCACGGCCTTGGCAAAGAACCTTTGAGCCTGCCAGGGTAGGAGAGATAAGAAACAGGCTGCAAAGGCAAAGGAAAAATGAGTGATTTACTCAAGGCTGTAGAAAAACTATGCCCAGAGACCTCATATACCCTTCTTTTGCATGCCAGGCTAGAACCCCAGTCACAGAAGGCTCTGTTTCTGATCCTGATGAAGACTTTTCCTCAAAGAGCAATGAAAAGAGACAGAAAAGCTCTTATTTGTTATTTCTCCTTTTCCAAGGAGAGCCATTCCAGACTTGCATGACCAAGGGAGATTTGGGGGGAGTCCAGTATAGGGGGCCATATCAGACTTTCTGGGCTGTTACCTGCAAGGTGAGCTCAGAAAAGTCATGCACACAGAGTGTAAGGGACACAGCCCTGGCTTGTGGTCCTCTTCTCCTCCTTGTACCTCAGGAATCCATACTGTTGTACTACAGAAAAAATTCCATGGTAGTGTGTTAACGTTTGAATCTGCGCATGAGATCCACAGCTCCAAAACTCCCCATTGCCCAAAGTTGCTCACCTCTGCCCATCTGCCTGTAAGCAGCTCTGTGCTGATATGGGGGGAGCTCTGCCTGAGCCCTGTGCAGCTCAGGAACAAGGAATGTGTGGCCCTGGAAAGGGGAATGGAGGAGTTTGCTTTGGAGGATTCCCAGCAGGAGCTGAGCACTGGGCACGCTGGAGGTGCTGACGTGCAGGATTTTTCCCAGACAGCAGAACAGTGCAGGTGCTGTAACTACACTGCTTCATGGGCACTGTGCTCAAGGATTTTACCCCCCAAATTAAGGGTAGCTGTGTAGAAGGACTCAATCCTCAGATCTTTTATGACTGGGAAGAGCACACCAAGCCCATCACTAGATAAGTTCTTTCCAAGGGCAGCTCGAAATGGTATTGACAGGATGAGCGAAGTTCCTGTGCAGGGTTTGCACCTATTCTTTATAGTCTGGTTTAGTGAAACACAGAGACCTGAGTGGGCTCTGTGCCCAAGGAAGAATATAATCCTTCAGGGGATATGGAACTAACAATCTCATAATGTACTGAAGCCAAAACAGGCAGAGCACACTGGGCCAAACGCATCCTGACTGGAAATCCCGCAATTTGAGAAGGCTACAACACAGACGAGTTTGACCCAATGCGTTTTGAATTTAGAATGGATGCCAAATAGTAACCATTCCCATGTGAAAATAGCAAACATATCTCTTTGAGACCACTGTGTTCCAATGAAGTGCATGAACTTCAGAGTTTTTTTCCTTTCCAGGTGAATGATGCAAAAAAAGAAATTAAAAGCAGGAAATCCTGGTAAGTGGTACAAGGATGTCTGTGCTACAATAGCATCAATCCCCATCTTCTCTGGCCCCCTTTTTCAACATCTTCTTCCTCATTAATCTCATTTTCAAAATCCCGAAACAAGTTGCTGCCAAGCGTGATTTTTTTGCCAAATTTTTTTTATACTCCAGCCATTTGGAATATGTATTGTGGTTCTGTTAAAATACAGAAGAGAGAGAGACTGCTCAAAAAGGCAATTACTAGTCAGTTTATAGAAAACAGCAGTTCCATAGGTTCTTTACTTTTGTTTTGTCTTTCAAATTCACCTCTGAAAACATAGCTTCCAAACTCCATGTAGTAATTTTCAGTCCCCTAAATGCAGACTGTGAGGTCTTCAGTTAGCAAATACTGAATTCTGGAGTCAGCTTTTCCAAAAGGTCTTCTGGACCACAAAGAGGACTGAAGTCCTCTTTACTTTAATAGGGTCTTTTGTTTTAGCTTTTACTGGCATCAGTACATCCCTGGTAACTTGGGATCTCTGCACATTTTAAGCCACAGACTTGCAGTTCTCCAAATATCTCTTCTCCCAGACAAAATATGAGTATTTACAGCACCTCTGAGAGATGTGGGATTTGTATCTAAATCCAAACTTGAAATCCCCAAACTCCTGTTCATAAACTTCACACCCTGTAACTATGTAGGATCCCCTAGTGCCCAGCAGCAAAGTTCCCTAAATTCACACCTCAGATTAGATGCCTTCTCCTCCTTCCAGATGCTGCTGGACACTACCAATATCACCAACCTAAACCATTCTATGATTCTTTCTATGACAAATGTTGATTCATCTCTCTGGAATCCAGTGACAGGACACGTGGGAACTGTTCAAAGCCACACTAGGAGAGGTTTAGACTGGACATTAGGAAGCATTTCTTTACCCAGAGACTGATCAGACACTGGAACAGACTTCTTAGAGAGGTGGTTGATGCCCCAAATCTGTCAATGTTTAGGAGGTACATTGTATTTTGAATTGTAGGTACATTCCAATTGAAATATTAATTCTATTCTATTCTATTCTATTCTATTCTATTCTATTCTATTCTTCTTAAATAACTCAATTTTTATAGTGAAACATGCTAGATAACCAGAATTGCAACCATAAGATTGGATGTGTGTTTTCATCATTATTTTTCCTACCGCCATTTCTAAACACACAGATCAGTCTGATGTTCATAAAATCAGGAGGCAAAATGCAAGACTGTGTCCTTGGATGGATCCCCGTGGATCCTGGGTTTAGTTGCTGGTGCCAAATGGGCTTTGTGCACAGCACCCCATTCAGCTCTGCCAAGACATTTCCTGCTCCCCACAAATTTATGATGTCACTTGGAGCAAAACTCATCTCAGTATCTTACTTTTATGATGGTAAATCTGTTGTGAATCTGATATAAAAAAGCAGCAATACCCTGGCTTCTCAGCTGGTGTAAAAAGGAGAGCTGCATCAGTTTGTGCCAGCTGAGGATGTGGTTCAAGCTGTTGGTTTTTCTTTTCCCTGCAAGATGTTTGCTGCAATCTCAAGGACACTGGAAAAAATGTTAACATCAGCCAGTTGGGGGCAGGAGGGAAAAATCCCTGAAAATTTAATATAGTTGCAGAGCACTTTTTGTTTTTTCCATTAGCCGATATTCTCAGGTTACCAGAGAGGAATTCATTGTACTTCTCCACATTTGCTGCTATTGAAACAAGAGATTGAAAGAGTTGAGAATAAATGGCCAGGCTGAAAATTTGCAGTGCTTGTGCTGGGGTTTGGGTTAGGGCCCTTACCAATAGAGGGCTGATTAGGCATCTATTTCCCAGTCCTCAGCAATGAGATTAGGAAGTGCAGGAAATTCATTGTCTTGAGCTTTGCCACTGCTGGCTTGCTCCAACAGCCATCCATCAAGGGACTGACAAGCTCAAACTGTCCATGTCAATCTGCAGCTGCCTTTAATCACACACAGATTTATGGGACACCCCCCTCGCCCCCTGTGGAGATCTAGAAACTGTGCTTTGTTTTGCCTTGACATACATTTTTCCATTTAAGATGAAGAAGTATGAGTCCTATTAAGCTGCACTGCAGCTAAGAAGCAGAAGGGGCAAAGCTCTGTCTGAAATGGAGGAAATGATGATGTAATTTTGAACTGTTTAGGACTGAAGGGATTAAAAGCTTTGGAGTAGGATTTGGAAAGTCTCTGGTGTTATGTACAGTAGGGTTATATCTCCTGCCTCCCCATCTGGACAGAGAGGACCTTTTTCCTATTTACTGGTATGGGGGTTGTTGTTGTAGCTGTGCTGCTCACCAAGCACATGGCACTTCATACTCCATCATCATTTCCATCACAAACCCTCCTTTCCTGTGAGGGACCACAACATCACAGCAAATATTTGCTGCAGGGTAAAGCTTGCTCCTAAAGTCTGGTCTCAAGCTGAAGAGCAGCAGGGGCATGAGGCAGGATCAGGCTTGGAAGCTTTCCACTTTCTAGTAACATTACACTTACCTCATTTTCTAAAATGAGCATTTCTAGCCATTATCAACAACCCCAGAGCAGGGGCTGATGCTCCTTTTCCATGTGTTCAGACAGCTCGCTGTCCAGCCTGTGCAAGGATTTATATCCCCCCTGGTTTGGTGGAGGGACACATGTCCTGGGTGATGCTGGCCAGGCTTGAGGGGCTGTGTGAGCCTCAGCAGGCTCAGCAGCCCCTTGGCTCACCTCCCCATCCCATCTGCTGCTGTCTGATGCTCCAGGCAGGGGCTGCACACACAGGGAAGTGCCTGGTTTTCCTCAGCCTCCCCTTGGCCATGCTGCTCGTCCCCCAGAGGTCCAAGAGAACATGGGTGAAGTCATTGTGTGCTGCTGAAGCCCTGAGTGGTCCTTGCAGTGCTGTCTCCCAGCAGCTCAGTGGTTTTTGGGAGTCTCACTGGCTGTTTCCATTAAGAGAAGAAACTCACTTTAGTTATTTTTCAAAACTTCTTTATGAACTCAAATCATCTTTATTAACCCAAATGTAGTTTCTCTGAGCAGAGCAGGAGTCAAATAACATGTGGGGACAGCACCTGGTCTTGCTGCAATCAGTTGCTCACCCATATTCTGTCCCTTTCTGTGTTGTTCTCTTTAGGTCAGGCTCTAAGAACATCTCTGGCTGCAGCTCAGGCCTTTTGTTCCTTCTCAGTTTGCTGCCTTGCCCTCCCTTAATGCTCCTCCAATGTCCAGACACACGACCAAGCCAGAGCTGTTTTTTGTCAAAAATGCTCTTGTCAGGTTTATCATGAAGTTGAATTTGTCAGCTACAGATATGTCCATATCAAATACAAGACAGGGATATCAAGCTAAGAATAAGTTAGCAAATGGCAAGAAATAAATTACTTCTTAATCTCCAAGAACAGAAGTGGTATTTTGACAGGTGTTCTGGCCATGCTGGATAACCAAACTCTCTGATTGCTCTAAACACATGGAAAGTCAGTATGCATGCAAAAAAGTGGCCATATCCCCTAGTAAAAACCTGACTGAGAAATACCTGCATTGCAGATGTATTTTCAAAGCCTGTTCTGTAATTACTCTGCTATATGGAAACACAGCATGAAGTTGTGGTCTGCTCCCATTAGTTTTAATCACAAAGCAAGCAAATAAAATCAGCTATTCAGGCATGCTGAAATAACATTAAGGGCCTGATAAATTTGCAAGTGCAATCTCAGTTGTAAGTCAGAAGATATTTACAATTCAAAGAACATCAGTCCAATTCAGGAGGCTTCCAAAGATCTGCTTTCTAATCTGTCTCCAAAGCCAGAATAATTAGAGTGTTATATGCTCTGATAACAACTTTCTCGAGTTCCTTATCTGAATAGAAATAGCACAGGGACTGTCTCACTCAGGAGACTGTAAATCAAAAGTGAAATGACAGTTTTAGTGGAGGCTCTGGGATTTATTTCAGCTGAAGACCTGGCCATGCCATGATGACATACAAGCCAGCCATAAAGACAGCACTAAATTAATCTCTAAAACGTTAAAAGAGATCTAGTTTACTCTCAGAAGAGGTCAGTGGTTTGCAGGATTCATATTCCTGTATTGTTTTTATTGTTATTATTTCATGACAAGGTTCATCTGGGGTCAGCTGACACTCCAGAGTTCTCTGTAGCTGAGCTGTGCCTGTTGCAGTGGTGATACAAGAGGCAGGGAAGGCATTTCCATCTATCCCATGCCTGGGAATACATTTCTGCTGGAGACTGGGGTGCTGCTCCACAGGGAACAGGGCTGGGGATAACTTCTCTAGAGCACAGCAGCCTTCAAAGGTCCCAACAGGAGCATTTTGAGGTTACCCAAAAAGAAGCGTTTTCAGCAGCACAAGCCACTCTTGGCAGGTACATCCTGCTTGGTTCCTGAGACTCTGTGCTAATGGAAAACAAGGCTATGTAAGCCAGAGGCCAGCTCATGGACATTGTCCCACATTTCTGCTTGGATTCATATGAATCTGGTGATCATCTCAATTAAAACAAGGTTTGTGTGGCACTAGTACACACATGGGTATGGTATTCTCTTTTGGAAAGGCCAGAAAACCATAACTGCCCAGAAGAAAAATATTGGGCCAAGTCCAAAAGTTCTCTCTTTCCTCAAAAAAATTTCCACAAAGACAAAGAGAACAGAGTTCTTTTGAGGGATCACTGGCTGTATACCTTAGCAAAGCTGAAATAGTGTGGCAAAGCCATTTCATGGTCTGCCCCACTGCCTGCAGCCTATGAAGCAATACACAGGCAAACCCACTATTACTTACCAGTGGCCAAGAACCAGGGAAAATACAGTTTTGACTCATTTTCTCTTCTCTTTCTCTCTTCTCTGCCCTCTTCAGAGCAATTACAGGTAGACATCCAGCAGAAGATTTCAGTGCTCAGGGTGAGTTCTGCAGCTTTTTCCCACACCTACTGTGCTCATTGCACGTACCAGAAAAAATGGTGGGGAAGTATCTCAAGGTACTTTTGACACTTTGAGAGGTGTCTCAAGACACCTTGTAATAAGTGATGTTTTCACAATGCTAAGCAGCAGTTGATTGGTAGGCTGAAAACAACAATGTGGCTTCCCAAAATTTATGTTTAATCCTGTCACCTGGAAAGGTGTACTGCAACATTAGTTAATCCTTATGCCTGGAAAGAGTTTGGTCCCTGAGCCTTGACAGACAGGTGAACTTTTGCCATCAACCTGGGAGAAAGCTTCCCTTCAATTCCAGATGCACAAAATTAAATTTGTGAGTTCTGGTCAGTGTTGCCATTACTGGTTTTCACAGAGTGGTTTAAAAGGGCTTTTTTCCCCATTGTTTTTCCAAGGACCTGCCCAAAAATGTTTCCATCCAAACCACCATCATGCAAGACTCCAGCAGAGGAGAGAAGAACAATAGCACACAAGGTTCCAAGTTCAATAGCAATTTCAAGGATTTTGGCTGCTGCAGTTAATGAGTGGCAGTTTCTCTCAGGCCTCCTTTCCTTAACCCCTGACATGCAAGGCTTGGAAAACTGCTGGTTGAGAGGGCAAAGAGGTCAAAAGACCAATTTTTTAAGCATGAATTATTAAGAAAGCAAAACTAAAAAGTTTAGAAGCAAAAATCTCAGATAAAATGAGATTTTATTTCTATTTCCACTTTTGCATGAGACTGAAGGGTGGGGTTCAGAGTCTAGATTTTGGGCAGGGCTATTTTAGAAGGCTGAAAACAGTCCAACAGTTGCTCTAGGGCAAGCACTTCCCAACTTAAGGGTATTAAAAATAAATATGTATCCTGACCTGAAATCTGTGGCTTGGGTGTGTTTCTAAGCATTTCTTTTTCTTGAAAAAAAAGAAAAATCATCATACGGTGCCACTGCAGAAAAAACCTGGAGCTGTCCTTCCTTACAGGAAACTACCTTTTCATGCTTTCCCTGCCAAAAGGTGTGGGCGGGTTGATAGATACAAGACTGAAAGCCAGAAAAATGGGGAGACCTGATGGTCCCCAAAAATTATTCACAAACCAGTTGTAAAGGACAGAAAGAAGAGCCCAACATCTGTGAGGATGAGGCAGCATCTGCTCACAGGCCGTGTGAGGGGACACATCTGGGGGAACGTGATCCTTGCCAGCAGCTGCCAGCCCACACCATGAGGATTGGTGCCTCCTGTGCTCAGCACCTCTGGAACTAAAAGGACACAGGACCCTTTCCCCAGCCCTCACAATCCCTGTCAAGTGGCCTGGCACAGGCTGAGCATCACCCAAGCCAGCCCAGGTGTCCTGAGTGTCCCTGTCCCCTTGGCTGGGTCAGATGGGGATGCCCTGAGCTCAGCTTTGTCACACAGTGCCTGTGTCAGGATTAAAACGTGTCCCTTGGTGCTTTGGAGTGGCTACCTAGAACACAAGCTAGACAAGATTAAGAGAATAAACTGAGTATTTACTAACGACCTGCAAACCACCTTGGGCTGTCAGAAGCCTTCCAGAGGCTACACCCAAGCTGGACAATGGTCACGAGTTTTTCAAACAATTTTAAGTTTGGTCTATTTACATATCAGGGGTTAATCCTCCAATTAAACCTTCAGGTAATGAAGTCATATACCCCCAGTTTGCTCCCCCCTAAATTCAAGTTTTGTTTATACCTTTTAGGGCCTGAGGCAGTAGAGTGTCCTTGGATTTCAGGCCTAGAGGGATTGTTTTGAATGACCAAAATGTGAAGACAGTTAACTAACACTTTATACGGAGTTTGGAGTTAGACACTAACGCAATACAGGATTTTAAAAACACAAATCTAAAATCCTAAGGCATCACAACCAGGGCACTATGAGAGCCCTCCAGGCCAGAGCTTGAGAGTGGGTTCAAATGGAAGAAAATGTGCCACAGGGAAGGACACAGAATTCCAACTTCCAATATGAGAAAGGCCATTATTTCATGGGAGTTTAGCACCCTGCCAGGCACTGCTGCTGTACACAGCCCTCTGAGCTGGTTGTTCCTTCTGCAGCAGAGATAGATGGATTGTGAGACACAGGAGAATGTTCTGCCACACTTCCCTGCACCAGGATCTGGTGGCCTGCAGTGCCCCATCTTTGCTGTAAGTACTTTCCTCCCTCTGCCTCAATTTCCATGTCTTCATGTCCCATGAGTGTGAATGGTGTCACAGATGGGAACAGACAAAAACTGGGGCTTGTCCTGCAGGACACAATAGAAACCAATTCAAAATATCAGCACTTTGGTGTTACCTGAGATCTTTCATTGTAGTTGCTGGTGGCATTCCTAAGACTTT